>NC_092799.1:38373700-38701942 GCF_918797505.1 Bemisia tabaci
TTTTGAAATACCACAATGAAGATATGTGGTTTTGCACTTCGCCATCAATCTACTAAGCTAGTTGTTGTGAATCCCTTTCAGCAACATACTGATTTAGTAAGTACGCCATAGGACATATCGCCATTAAATTGTGCTACCCCTAAAATTGCTGTTCAATGGTCAATTTTTTGCTGGATAGAATGTATCAAATATCGAATGTTGTAGTCACTAGATCATTTCAACTCAATATGCTTGCAACTTAGCGCTTCTCATCCAAACTCCTGGTATCCTTCAATCTCTGAGTATGCAATAAGTCTTTTGCACACAAGAACAACAGCCAACGGAGTAAACTAACGGCAAAATTGCAGGAAATTGACATTCAGTCATATTAAAAATGTGTAAAATTTTACTCCTTAACCTAGTATTTGCGTGTTTGGTAGCGTGTATAATTTCAAATTTACCGACAAAGCGGGTATTTTTTCTTAGTCGCTGGTAAATAGATTTGTTCGGCGGAGAGACCGTAAGAAAACCTAACTTAACTGAATAACCGATCTTACAAACTGTTTTTACGTTTGCTTCACATGCCCAAGTGTTTGTGTCCTTTTTATTTCTCGGTGTTAAAAACATCATTGAAGTCATACTTAAGAACAATGCATATCAATTTGTGAGATCGATTTTTTATTGAGCTCATGCAGGTTTTCTTACAAAGTTCTCCGCACAAACCTGACAGCCAGCTGTGTGAAAAAAGTTCCCACAGACGGCGTAAATTTGAAAATTTGTGATATGGAGTATCCAAAGGAATATCACTGAATATTTCGGAAAACTCACTGAAAAAAAAATCGCGGTGTATTTACTAAGAAAATGGTAAAATTACCAAGAATTCAGGGTTCTATTTGATCCCAGGTTTTTCTTGGTAAAGTTACCATTCATGGAATTGGTAATTTTACCGAGAAATCTCGGTAAAATTATTGAACTTTCTCGGTAATTTTACTGGACCTTGGTAAAGACGCCAATATTTTTTATCGACTGTGGTAGAATTACCGAGAGTAAATGGCAAAGTTATTGGGAATTCACGACCAATAAAAGTTGTATTCTTACCTGAAAAAACAGTAAAAATACCGATTTTTATGTAAGCTTACCAGTCTGTCTTGGTAAAATTACCAATAATTGGTAAAAAAAAAAATGATATGGTGAAGGTACCAACGGACCTTGGTAAAAACGCCAAGAATTTTTTTTCAGTGCTTAAAGGAAAGGAATTACAAGTATGTCTCATTTTTCCTTGGGTCCATAAGACCATATGGCTGTCACCCTCTCAGCAAGAATCGCCAAATAATGCAAAATGGCAGCTCTGTAGGTCCACATCCCTCAGTCCACAATTTCGTTAGCGACTTATTTGTCCGTTTTAACGAAGTTACCGATTCCGTCTGCAGTTTTGCATGTTCACAGTTTACATTTCTCGGGCGTGCGTGGTGGTGCGCTAGTGTTTATGCTGCCAGTAAAATGACCGTTGCCGCAATTAAGATTTCCATCTCGCGCGCTGGTGCCAACTCTCGCTTAATTGCTTTGCGCAAATTGGGCTTGCGCATCTTTTGACGTGACGCACAAACAAAATTTCTAGAAGGTTTAGCTTTGCAAAAAATAAAAAGACGGGGGGTTGAAAGAGCTCACCAAATTTTTAACTGAGAAATAGATTTAACTTCTGACACCAGTTAAATGCATCGTTTTTAATCATTAAATCAGTGACAATTTATTTGTCTCAAACGAGGTATAATAAGAGGTCTTACTTGTAAATATGAGATATATTATGACACTTTATCTCATTGGAAAGTGCAGGAAAAAACGGAAGGAAACTAAAAAATTATGTTCAAGAATCTCGCGTATCTTTGTCAGTTCAATTTAATTAACATGACTCAAACGCATTAAAATCAGCCAAAATTCAAGATTTACAATCGTTCTTTCAATTGATTCGATCACCAAAGAGTTAAGGTTTATCAGATACGGCATCAATATCCCACTTCTTTTAATTTTTCCTGGCGTGCCTTTTTCTTTTGCCTTTTAACTATCCTCTCCCTTTCTTCTTACTTTCTCCCGCCCCTTGCAAGAGTCACTCGTAGAGAGGACAGGACGAGAGAATTACCAAAAATTCTAACCAATTCAGAAGGACAACTTATCGTTACATTATACTGAGCACATGTGTCACAGCATCTGTTTTTGAATATGAACTAGTTAATAAGTACGCTATTTGAACTGCATTTTGCAATTTGGAGCTATAAATTCTGTCCCATCTGAAAAAACACGTATGTGCAATGTGCATAGGGAAACTAATTGTATATACGTTATTTTTTAAACCGAGCCGGAATTTTTAGTTCCTAATTGCAAAATGTAGCCTATATATCGTAAATTATCGTATCTTAAAGTCATCACGCAACTACGCTGTCCGCGGTAATACGATGCCAACTCAATCTTTCCATATGACCGCAAAACCTAAAGAAGGAAGAAAGATTTAAATAAAAGTTAAAATAATTAAATGAAGCATTAATTGAAAAAATTGCCACCCTGTCTTTCCTAACCTTATAAACTAATATTGACCTTGATTTGAGAATAAAGAGGGAGTGTGAGGATGACCATAAGAAATTCCTAACTTCCCTCCCGTTATTTATCTTAGCCTCACGTCCCGATTTTTCATATCGAAGGAGATGATGATGGTGATGGAGCGTTAATATATCCATTTCCTCTGTCAACTCACGGCGCGTAGGAGAGCGAAGAGCGCGGAGGAGGAGGGGTGGGGAGGGGCGCTAGTGGGCGGAGGGTGGCAAAGTGGTAAGGTAAAATATGAGCAGAAACGTCTTATCGACAATGAATAGAAGGAAGGCGTCCCGACGTCCCGATACGATATTACTAATAGGCGCCGCTTATCAGTGATTTATTACGATTTTTTATATCTATCAGTCGCCTTCTATCCCACCTACTCCTCCCCGTGCTGAGTAAGAGCGAGGAGAACCTCATTACCGATTATTTATTCATTCATTGACTTTATTTTCTTCCGAGACGAACACGATTTTAATGATATCGTTCACTTCTCTTACCCTCCCGCGATACCGTCTACCTATTCAAGCATCCTCTCCTCTATCAGGTTGAAGTTCTTGATGCTTGGTACGCTCTCCACTCCTCCCCCTCTCCCTCTCGTCATGCTTTCCTCTTGATTTTTAGGTACTGGATTATCTATGAGCTACTGTGTAAATTACAGATTGTAAAACTGACGCAGCCGGCCGATAATTGAAATTAATAGACAAAGCTATCGACAAAGAAGACAAAAGGGATGTGGAGGAATCCTATTGGTGGAAGCGAGTGGTCGCAATAGACAAAGGCGGTAGGTAATAGACTAACTAACAGCAACCAACGAGAGACCCTATAGTCAGTCCCTCATTCTTTGCTTTAGTCTATAGGAACCATGCACTTCAACCAACAAGATGCGCTCTATACTCCCTATGTCTTCTTTGTCTATCGCTTTGTCTATCAATTTCAAAAATCAGCCCGCAGGGCAACAACATAATTGTATCGATGGCTAAAGTGAGACACGACATATCTCCACTCCGTTAGCGTTGTCCCAGAATCTCCGCTCCGAGTTTATTTTTTCCACGTGGAATAAGTCAACTTTATAAGTTGAAATTAGTGCAGAATATTCTTCTGAAGAGAAGAATAAGGGAAGGAAGTTTCAAGAAATTAAATCGACGATTAGGTTTCCAAGGAAAAAATAAATATGATTAGCAGTCTACTACGTCGCAAATGGAGATATGAGGTCTCGCAATTTAGACATGGCTATGCGTCATTTTACTTTAGCTCCTCATTGTTCGCCTTCATTTATTCAAGTATGCAAAACGCGCTCTCACGCGTTAATATAGTTGCCTATACCAATCGAGGTACCCGAATCGTTTTTCTCCCCTTCCCATATTTATCGAACCCTTTCTCCTCAACTTATTCAAATGTATTTTAAATTTTTCTTGAAACTCACTCAATGAGACGAGTACAACCCAGAGAATACGCATTGGCTGCAGCTAATTTTTGATTAATATCAACACACATTGGTATCAATCTACATTAAAATACTGCTGTTTGCGATCTGACAACACAAATTGTATTTGCACCTTTTATCTGTCCTATTTGTTCGAGTTTTTATTTATTTCAAATAAACTAACAAATCATAAAATTCAGCTGTACGCTAACTTAATGCAGGAAAAGAATAGTCGTAAACATGGCCAGCAAAGTTATTCAAAATATTATCTCTTCAATTTTTATCATTCATCGAGTAATACGTTACTATTTTTTTGCGTCTACCCGCAGTCAAACCCCTTTCCTTTTTTAACAGGAGAGATAAATAGTCGTAGGAGGAAAGTGATCGAGCGTGTTAAGGTATACAACGAGAGGGGGGGGGGTTTCAAGGGAGCAAAAGGATCGGAGGATGAGGGGACGAGGGTGACGGAAGGGTTGGTACATGTCTTCATAATCCCTGGCTGGACTTAGGCGATAGCGTTTATCTCAGATTATCCCGCCACCGGTGCTCAGGCTGACCAGTGGCGTCCCTCGCTTGCACGTCCCTTCGTCCCTGGTCAACGTAATCTTAGACATTCCGCCTTCCGGCTTCAGCGAGGTACATTGTAACAGCCGCAATTGAATTTGGAGCGCTTCGATCGGTGTGCGATGAAAGATGCGACGCTTCCAGAATTGCCGTTTTGCGCAGGATTTTCCTCTTTCACATCGTCGTAACCTAGACCAAAGAGCGTAGCTACGTTTCACTGCTGTAAGATTTCGATTCACAATGTATATTTTTATTAAGAAACCGTAGGGAATTTCTATTTACAAATTTTACTGAGTTTTCCTCCGATGATTGACAACAATTTTGTGCTTTCGACAGAATCGCACAGTCATATTTTTGCGAGAAAAATCAATGCTTCAAGCCAATTTTGAAACCTTGGAACAAAGTTACCATCCTCCAATTAACTTTTAGCGTTGATCTTTGTAAGAAAAGAAAAAAAAAAACAGGTTCTGCTGTAAAATTAAAACTTTACAATACATAATAATTATAATAACATAACGATTATTAAATACTAGCCATTTCAATGCAACAAGAGGAAAGAGTATTATTTTATATCCATGCGTGATAATTTCTTCAAGAACGTCCTAAAATTTGATCAACAAGTCAACATTTCTTCAAGAAGCACAGATTCTCTTGGCGTAATTATTCATCTTAGCGAAAACCCAGTGGCAGCGCCGGGATTTCATTTTCGGTTTTTCTCACCCCGAGTCGCAGAAACTCACCTGAAACTGGTAAGCGTCATCGGTGACGTAATTACTACACTTCCGTTTTCAATCCGCGGTCGGGGCTCGAAGCAAGCTCACAGTTTGACTTATCGAGTTGACATGTTCTTATACTTTTTCCCGCGAGCGTGGCTCCTCGGCGTCTTCAACCCCTCGCCGCCATCCCCCGAGAGGAGATAGCGGGCCGGCGGTAGATATTGTAAGAATAATTGAATTTTAAGCAGAAAGCGCCAGGAGAGAACTCAAGCACGGTGTACACAAGGCGTGCATCTGGGAGATAGCGTTCGCAGCTCAGGAGCCTTCGGCCTGATAAGGGTGAAAGAATCGGAATGTTGATCCTTCCCGAGTGCGAAGCTTCCCGCGATAAGAAAGGCTGTTTTAAAGAGATAAGCCGGCGCCTCCTTCCCGAGGCACCAGCCCCGTTTTCAGCAAATTCAGACTCGCATAAATTCTCCCGGGCAATTTTAATAAGTTTAAACAATTAATTTGCTCCACCTGAATTTTGCCCCCTCCCCCCGCCCTCCCAGGCAGTCTCCAAGTCGCTCTCTTCTCATTCTCATCTGTGTTGCCGCACGGGTCGTCGTTTCCCAGATATAGGAACCTATTCCTATTTCAAGGTTGCAAAATTGACTCAAATAATTACATTTTTTGCAAAAACACACCGGTGCAATTTTCGTTCAAAATTTTGCTGATTTTTACATGAGATCTGAGGAAAAATCAGGATTTTTTTTAGCTATAAATACCCACGAATCTCCTCGTAAAAGTGCAATTTGTGAGAGGGAATTTGGCAACATTGAAATATAGTTACGTTCTTTCGCGAGAAAATTGACGGATTCATCGAATGTCTGGGTCGTTGGAATGGGCCCGTTGTTATCTTGCATTATGTTCATTTTCACTGAAATTTCGCCGAATCTTATTTTCCTGACAATAGACGTAACTGAATTTCAATATTGCATCATTTCCGTTCATCATTTTATGAGATCATCATTTTAATTGTATTTTTACCGAAAACTTGTCGAATTTCTCTGACTGAAAATTTTACTTTGATTATACTTAAAATCAGCACCGTTTTGGACGTAAATTGTGCATGATCATATTCTTGCAGAATGTTGACTTTTTAGTTAATTATTCAACTTTGGGTTGGAGTTACGTTCGTGGCACTTCGTTGAATGGGTTCTTTCTGTTTTGCCACACTCGATTGGTCAAATGCCTGAGCCGTCTACTCTGTCATCTTGCATTAAGTTTATTTTCACTGTAATTTTGTCATATTTTCAGCTTCGCCAATTCATTATTGTTGAATGATGACCTTCGCTTTAGGCCGTGCAAATGGGAATTCTTTTTCAAGAAAAAACCAATATTTTTGGCTTGGCTACAAAAGTTGCCATCGGCAAAAAAAGACAGATAAATAATTTCTAAAATGAGACAGAGACAGTGGTTTCTCGTTGCTGAATAGATTCCAATTGACTTCGCGCATTTCAGAGCCATCGAGGTGTTTTCATAAGCAGAATGACTGATACGAAATAAATGTTTAGTTCAGACAGCAGTCTGATACCGTACCTACCGTCTAAGTTCGCTGGAATATAGATCGAATCTATCGATTCATTAACTCAAAGCTGCCGAGGTAATGATTAGCGACAACTTCTGGAACTGTTTTCCCGAACCAAAAAAATTATCTAAGTATGTCTATCTCTCTACACCCGTCATAAACAATGCCTTAGACAAGGTGAACAAACCACTTACCCAACTAATAATATGCAAGTCTGTGACCCATATATTTGTGTTAAAATCTGTTTTCTTTTAGGAAAATTGAACGGCTTATAGCCGCAATGAGTTGTCACACATGTCACTGATGAACTGTGATAAGTAGCTTACGGAGTTGTCATGCCGTCGAGACAGTGTGCGTTCTCACAATGATTCGTGCGAGAGTTTCTTTAGGCATGGCAATCAGTTGGCACGTGTACTTAGTTTATCTTTGCAGCACGTCCTCTTGCATCGTCCATGTCCTCTTTTTCTCAGTGGTTTTGTTTCACGCGGGCCCATCAGGGAACAGTTTTAATCAGTTCGGGAATTCAACAACCGCAAAATTGTACGATCAAAGCTTTCAACGTAATCAAACTTTGCCGTACGAAACTTTGAATCGAACGTTCTAAAGTTGTAACCTTACATTTGAAAATCTCTAGTTTTAGAGAATTTTTCTTGATTGAACTGTAGTCTGACCCCTCTGAACTGTTATGTTTATTGTATTTCAGTGTCACAGAAAGCACACTATGAAGCTAAAGAAAAAGTCATCATGAACTCAATTTCTTCAATTTTAGTTCATCGGGAAAAAACACAAAACAAAAAATTGGCAATATTTTTTGAAAAAAAAAAAAAAAAAACATACAATTGAACATTTAAACCTTTTTCCACTCCAGAATCACTGAATTTTATGACGAATTGAGGTAAGGTCGGAAAACAACAGTGAAAAAACCTTAAATCGAACAGTGTTTAAATTTTACCTCTTAAATTGCCTGTTTTTTGTGTGAGGGGGACCTGAGAAGGCTCAAAATCTTGTTTAGGTGTTTGACTCCAACTCCTACCGACTTCGAAGCTTCTCACATTTCACAAATATTTCATTCCAGATATCATTCTTTTTCATCAGTAAAATCCCAAAACAGCATTACAAGCAGACAGTGGTTGCCAAGTAAAACATTTTGAGCGCAATAACTAAGGCGAGAAGAGCTGAAAATAATGGCGCATTCTGATGAAAATAACGAGTACAATCGTTCTGCAAATCATATCTGCAAATCTCCAGACTTCTATCTCGACCCGCTGCTTATAATTAAGTTTAGAAGGCTAACAGCACCGCAGATGGTGCTCCTTAAACATGTTTCCAGGATGCTTGACCCAAAGATGTGTCGACCTCCATGGATGAAACCAAAATTGCACTATGATGTTGCCAGTTTCCTGGGTGAAAGTTTTGTCTTTCAAGTGTAGCCATTAAGACAGAAAAGAAATTGTAAATACACAGATTTGCCTAACTACATCAGACATTGCCTGGTTCTTTTTTTAAATTTTAACAGAAAACCAAGCGACATTCACATGGATCGCATCTAGCAGAAAGGAAACAGCGTGATCGAAGTGTTTTCAAAATCGTGCGATTTCTTTTGATAAAACTTGATATACACACGATATTAACATTTTTATGATTTTTTCATTTTAAGATTAACAATGTTTTGGCCGAAAGAAAAAAACTATCGGCTATTTAATCGATTTTTTAGATAAGTATGAAGAAGCAACATTTTTACAACTCTGTAATCACGCTGGTTCCTTTTTGCTAAATGCGATCCACGTGTGAAATTTAATAGCTGCATTTTGCCTAATCTTCGAAAACTTCTCAAGCAGTTTCATGACATTATATCTTATAGTTTTTCGTTTAAAAAAGTAAAACAAGAAAATCACCAGCTGTCTCATCTAGGATCGATATATTCAATGGATTTAAATGTAGTATTAACAGTGTTGCCAATTTGCCGGATTCGCGACCGCCTCAACAGGGCTGGAAAATCTTTATCGGTTGCCACATCATGTTTTCGTCGGCACGGATGACATGATTTGAGAGATGCAACGAAAAATCGGAGTGGGTCTGACGAGTCGGTGTTGGGACTTGGGAGCATGGGGCTGGAGAACTAACCCCCTCACCCCCCCCCCCCACGAAGAAGCGGGCCTAGGGGCAGCCCCGGGCCCCGGCCAGTTGGACGTATTTATGCTAAAAGGAACTATGTGCATAGGGTTTGCGTGTAACATAGTTCCTTTTAGTATAAAAAATATCCAGTTGGGAGTTGGATCTGTGAGTTGGATGTTAAGGCTATCGCGGGCAGCCATCAGCTGTTCGTGCTTGGCACAACGACCAGATCTGGCTGCCAGATACAAGTCCGACTTCTTTTGTTTTACGCTTGTGCGCCATATTCCGAATCCCCATCCGCACGCCATACTTCCCCGAAAAATATCTTTTTTTTTTATCGATGTAAATCCAAAAATCAGACCACCACCAACGCAAGATCTCCCAAGAAACGAGGTACTCGAACGAAATTTGCAATGCCAGAAATTTTTCTTGGGCAAAAATCTAGACCTCTCTTGGGATTTCACGGACTTCCAAGGAAAAGGCAGGAAAAGATGCAAAAATCGTGCGAAAATGAGCGGAAACATTGTAATATCTAATAGTAATCACCGAATTGAGCGCAAGGAGAGGTATCGATAAGGGCTGTTTCCGGGCCCACCCTAAATTTTCTGAACTGAACGATTTTTTGCTCATTGAAGGTCTTTATTTTACGAATAGCATCATGATTTGGTCATTTCGGGTTCACTACTAGTGTACTACTTGCTTCCTCCTGGTTTTGCGGATTTACAGACGAATGCCGAAAAATCCACATTTTCCGCCAAAATCGGCCTGCAGACCCATGTTTAGGCCAGTAATTGAGCAAAATAGAGGCCGAAAATGACCAGTGCATGATGCATTCCGTAAAATATGAACCCTCAACGAGCCAACAATTGTAGAGTTGAGTATATTCAGCAAGAGTTGGCCGTAAAACGACCCCTATCGATACCCCTCCTTCCCTTGAAAAATTGAACACGCTCTCGAGTGAGTAAATTTTAAACTTTCCAGGTGTGTTATCGTGATTTTTAAGCCTCCTGTGATGAAAGACACCTTTTTTCCTCGTTCCAAATAAAGTTTTAACAGACCTCTCCAATGCCAGAAAATATCTGAATGCTTGATTCCTGGCCCCATCTAGTAGACATTCAAAGATATTTCCAGTTCAAACGATGAAATCGTAGATTTCGGGCACATGCCGGCATCGGGGTTCGACCTAGGAGTGACTGTTGACTGAGTGAGTCCAGCTGAGCCAGCTACCAGAAGTCAGAATGTCTCGGCGAGGGACTTTTTCGTAGCTGGATTTGGATTTCCATCATCCGAACACGATTCCGGCGAAGACCGACGAGACATCGCTTTGCCGATTTCTTCGCTCCTGTGACGTAAGGACGTATCTCAACTTCCACGTGATCCCTGTTCTGCATATGATCCCTTGCTTTTTGGGGCTCAGGCGGAAATCGACATACGCTCTTCTGTCAGAGGGATGAGGATTTGTGGGGCTGCAGCACTCATCGCACTGTCATGTTCCTTGTCGCCCCGTGCTGTCGCGTTGCCGCCAATTGTCCGCCTCATGGATCGTATTCGATAGTGGTTCGATGTATCGTGTGGTTCAAAACAATAGAACATCGCTTCAAACAAAAATTTTAGGATTTATGTTGGAAAAGCTGAAAGTGAGAAAATTACTAATAATTGAATCAGTGAGAACGAAAACAACACCAACTCGGTAACTCCAAAATGCTCAATTCTCATTAAAGAGAGTCATTCTTCATACAGGTCATTGAAATTAATGCATCTGTCCCACCTTAGACCCTTAAAGTGTTCATAAGTTATTGTGTTTCGGCACCAAAAATATTTTTCTTGTGCCAACTTCTTCAACTTCTGCGCAGTTTTGCGTGTGTCTTGATTATTTTCATCTTTTCGAGTTGGTGCGTTCTCGTTCTCACTGATTCCATTACACTTTTCAATGGTATTTGGTACTCAAAAGAATAAAAAATCTATCACAAGAGACCCGTCCCCTCAGTTTGTAAATTGACTTTTGAGGCTATGTTTATAACATTTTTGGCCGTACCACTAGCGGGAGTCTTAACCATGAACACGCTAATGAACATTTTCATGATTTCGAGAGAAAGCCGACAAACTGCATGGGGTCTGGTCTTGTCACCTGATTTCGATATGTTGTTTTGAGGCCAAAAAATGTCTTTCCAATATTTCATATTTACTTTTTCGTTAATTCCAAGTCAAGCTTCATCTTCCAGAATTTTGAAGATTTTTTGTACTTTTTCCAAGAGTTGAGCTTTATTCGCAAAATACGAGCTGGATGGGGCACCGCACACTCAGCGATAAAGGAGATCATGGAGCAGAACACAGGGAGTAAATGAGGCAGAAAAGAGCAAATGAAGTAGGTTCAAGCCGCACAGATCAATGAACGTTATGATTCGCTGAAGTGTTTCAGCCGGATGTTTGAGTAACTGGTTGTTCCACCTCAAGGCGGAAACGCTTGCTCTAAGTTCCTCCTCTCCGCTTCTGCCACGTCGGATTCGTCCTTCAAAATTTCATTAGAAAACTTATATATGTCGATTCTGTGTGAATACGTGTGTAGAATACTCTGATAAAACTTACTAAGTCACTGGACGTAGAATATGTAAATATTGCTCTCGGTGTATCCACATATTTTGCTCTTTTGATCTGCGTTTCTTGTAAAATTCATTTGAAAGTTAAAAAATAATATTTGTTCATCACCGATATTGAAGTTAGGTTTTTAAGTGTGACCAACATTTGATGGAAATTCAATGTATAATGTTGAAAATATGATCATGCTTTCAATGATAATTAATTATAAATTTGATTTGCAATGGCTGTGTTGCCATAGCAACCGCCAGTAACCCCATCATCCGAGGCATCATCCGACTCTGTCTGAAGAGTGCTCAATGGCAGTCTTCAGACAGAGCAATTCTTCTACTTTTTTTTGAAGTTCTAGAGCAAAATTTCACAGAACTTTACGCGAAAGTTAAGTTCCGTAAACCTATCTCTGTGTGGACAAGGCTTTCCATTTATAAGAAATGAACGCAAAAATTATGAAAGAACAAACAAAAATGTGGTTTAGTAATTTTAATGTCCGCCGCCGCGCATTGACCGCGCACTGTGTACAGCGCAATGCGTGAAGTATTCCTACAGTCTTGTAGGCGCTGTGCGTTTCACGCCGACCGCTTCTGAACACACTGTGTTTGACGCAAAGCGTGAAGTATTCATGCAGTCTTGGAGGCGCTATGCGTTTCACGTCGACCGCTGCTGACCGCACTGCGTTTGACGCAATGCGTGATATATTCATGCAGTCTTATAGGTTCTAATACGTCTTACATGCCGACCGCTGCGCTGAAAATTAGTAGACTTTAAAAAAAAAAAAAAAAAAAAAAAACAAAAAAAAAAAAAAAAAAAAAATCTCGAACACTTGTAAGTTTCCAACAAGACCAATCAACATAGGCGTGTCATACCCGTAGACTGGTTTTGAGAGCCCATTACGCATCAATGGTGGGAAGCTTAAATGCAATTCATTCCGTATAGTATCATTTCGGGATGAGCCAATTCTATGTCTTACGGGCTACGATGTGCGACAAATAAAAAGGTGTGCATTGAGTGATGACTGATCCGTGTGGGTTGGTATTGGTTCCCAAATTACTTACTGATCTTTTTAAATATTTTTTCTTATTTTTAAGGAAATGATTTATCTGCTAAAACAGTCTAAAACTATAGCCGTCTCTCCGCACAAACTTTATGGAATCGACAGTTATCAAACCAGCAACCGGTTCCTTCTCTTCTGTTGGTTCCCAAATTACTTACCGATCTTTTTTAATATTTTTTTTTATTTTTATTTTATTTTTAAGGAAATGATTTATCTGCTGAAACAGTCTAAAACTAGCCGTCTCTCGGCCGCAAGTTTATGGAATCGACACTTATCAAACCAGCAACCGGTTCTCTCTCTTCTATTTTTTCTGTATGGCATGAAGTTTATCCCTGTTGGACAATCTCACTATCAGGGGCCGTTCATCAAAACGGTACGAGAGAGGATCCTTGTATGATGAATTCGATTCAGCAAAATCACCGTCAAGTTTTTTGTCTCCTCCAATAACGAGAGAAAAATAGGCGTAGGAACGAGTTTTTGGGCCGGAAGTGTAAGGTTAAGTGCTCTTCGGGCGCCATCGTGTTGCTTCTGCGGGCCGAATTGAGTCACTCGAATTCGGAGTCAGCGAGCGTGTTAGCGTGCCAAAAAAACGCTCGTCTCCCGATAACGAATCTGTATCCGATCGGGATTAGCCGGTTCCGGCGCACAGTAGATCGAGTCAACGGGAGAGGTTGGACAAAATTTTGGAACTTTAGAGGGTCATAACTCCGCTTTCACAAAATTTTGAGGTCTGAATTGGTTCAATGGTTTTTTAGTAAAATTTTCTCAAAGAATCACCCCTCAGAATTTAAAATTGACAAATTTAACGTTTAAAACGTTTGCAGTTTTAGTAAAAAAAAATGCATGCACGAACTCTCCAGAGGGAGAATTTGCATGCAAATGTTTTATTGCTTCATCTGAAAGTGCTTAAAGAGCTGATTTCACAGTGTTTTTTATATTTTTTTTTTCTGATATGGGAAATAGTGTAAGAATAGATTTAGAAATGAGAAATGGAGATGTTGCATGTGTGAGAAATTTGCGATTTGACCATTGATTCTTATGTAAAAGCTCACGAGAAACATAATGGTGCCACTGGTTTTCTCTGAAATCAACTCTCAAGTTCATAAAAAGCTCTCAAGTTGCGGCCAAAATGGAGCAAGACAAACTCTCCATGCAAAGATAGGGAGCAAATACATTGACAGGGCTGCCACTTTATTTAGGGACTCTAAAACTGAAAACACGGCATCACTGCTAATGTCTTTGCTCCCTATCTTTGCATGGAGAGTTTGTCTTGATGTAGACGTGGACTCTCAGGGTAGGGTGGGATATCCTCTCCATTTTGGCCTCAACTTGAGAGCTTTTTTAAAGTTTGGGAGTTGATTTCAGAGAAAACCTGTGTCGCCATCGTTTTTTAAAGCTTGGGAGTTGATCTCAGAGAAAACCTGTGTTGCCATCGTATTTCTCGCGAACTTTTGCATAAGAATCAATAGTCAAATCGCAAATTCCTCACACCTGCAACATCTCTATTCTCCATTGATTTCGCGCATTGTGCGGCGTCGAAAGCCAACGAAAATATCCGCGAGCCAGCGATCATTTGAATAATGGTGGCAGGACTGGCAGGCCCGCCCGAAAAAGAGACGGCGCATAATGAGAGCTAATGAGATCCGGGGACGAGAGAGACGGAGAAAAATCCCGAGAAACGTAATAAATAAAATAAGGATCACGACACTGCGGAGATAAGTGAGTTTTCGAAACTGAAATGATTATAGTTCGGCTAATCGGGGCCCGCGATCGAGGTGGAACCTCCCCCGTTCGGAGCTGCGGATTAATCACGCGGCGCCGAAGAACCGCGCATCGCCCGCCGGGCGGGTCGGGGCGTTGCGCGGTTCTCGGCGCGGACGGGCGAATCTACCCCGTGTTGCCGCGGCCATCAGCGTTGAGTTTAATGGAGTTTTTACTCACGCCAACAGATCCCTATCTGTATATTGAAAACTTCTCACCAATTCGTGGGTACCTGCTTATCAGCGCGACGCGAGACGAGTCGAGAGCTCGCAGCCTCATCAGCTTCACGCTCGGCACCGGGCACATATCCTCCTCATCCGGTCAAAAGAACTTAACCACCTCCCAACGTCGCCGAATTTCCGATCGCAATCTTCATTTTTCCAGGGATCTCGGCCATTCCCAACCGAGCATTTTACTAGTATTTCTTGTCATTTCACGCCGGGAAAATCAGTCGAATTTCGGATAGCGTATGTTCGTGTGAAAAACTGAGTTGCCGTGTCGATTTCGCAACTCCGGTTTGAGGTTAGGTCGTTTCGCCCGCGGGACGGCGATCCCATGTCGATCCCCGCGCCCTCTGTTTGGAAAGAGCAGAACTTATCCCGGCTCCGCGACGCTATCGATTGATTTTATTGACTGTATTCACACATTTTAATTACCCGCCTCATTCGGGGCCTCATCATTTTCATATTTATGAGCTTGCCCGTAATGTGTTTTTCAACAAGTCCTCCGACCGGCTCAGCCTCGCCTCGCCCACTATCCCCGGATTCCTCTTTCGATCCTTCCTCCTTCCTCCTCGTCCAACAGCTGATTCCGTTGTGTCAGTCCGGGCTCCGCTCATCGTGCATCCGACGATCCGCTGAACCCCTTTCTGACACCTAACCCTGTCCTCTCTTAATGGTCCAAGCGCATGCTCCGGAGATTCCTATCACTATCCTGCTAGCTTCGACTCAGATCTGAGGCTGTCCGTTGTCGAATGCACCTCGTCTGGAAAAAACACTCGGAATCCCCGGATTAGCCGTGATAGGTCACCGGTCCGGTATCCGAGAGTTCCGGTTGCGCCGCCCGGAAATTCTTGTCATTGATCTCTTCAATTCAAGTTCCCGTTTGGTGAAGACGGAAACAGACTGTAACCTATCACGGCTTAGCTCGCCGTTTTCTATACACCGAAAAAAAAGATTTGTAGAATTTACGATTCCTTCACGCTGTGTGGAATACAGCGTGAAGCGATGGTAAATTCTACCAATCTTCAAGTCGATTCTGCCAGAGGAATGGTTACCTGTACCAGTAAACAGTAAAGCGTACCTATTTTCTGGCAGAATTGACTCTTAATTAACGCTGTGTGAAATACGGCGTGATGGAATGGTAAATTCTACTAATCTTTCTTTTAATGTACAGAAAAGAACGTAACTTCACGCACCTACTGATAGTATTTTTGCTTACTTTTAAAATAATCAGAACTATCCAATAAGTAAGGAATTACCTTCAAAATAACAAAGATATAACCCCATTTAGGCCCCACCATAGGTAGGCAATTACGCGAGACAAACGAATTAGACAAACTGTTATAAGATGTCTTCGTTACCACAGAGACTTGGGTTGAAGCTTAGTTAGCTTTAACAAGTATTGTTAACTAGTATAACTAGCCATTATTAGATATCTCGGGCTGACAAATTCACTTATTTTCTTCCGATTACTCTCAATAAGATACCTTAGTGTTTGCAAATGCCGGACGCCTCACCTACGAGAAAACAGTTTATCGGTTACTTGGGGCCCTGGATGACATTCAAGAAGCAACAAATTTGGTAGACATTTTATAGTCTTTTTCTTCAAGATAATGTAATTGTTTAAGTTCAGTTTGCAACCGTGGAATTGAATTACGTTCATGCGTCTAGTAACTTGACACGATGTGCTTTTTTTTTTTAAAAAAAAAAAAAAAAAGTCTAATCCACAAACCCATCGCCAATGAACTGAACATTTTTAAAAGGAAAAAGGAACTATGTTAAAATACAAACGGAAGGAACAGAACAAACACAATATGAAAATAGAGCAAGGGAAAGAACGCGCGTAGCTGATGGCGCAGAGATACGACTATTCGTACTTGATGGATGTCCGTGTTGCGTCTGCAGAATTGAAGGCGCGATGGCGCGAGGCGTGGACACACAATGCTCTGCTCTTTGCTGCTAATGAGGTATTGCTCTGATTTTGGAGAAAAGTTTTAAAAAGAGGCCTGATTCAGTCATTCCTATTAACTTTGGGAGCCGAATACGCAAACCCTCTCATCTAAGTCCTTGTTCAGTAACAACTGTGAAACATAATAATCGACATGAGTTCAGTTTGTTTATCACTCTAAAACATACTAAACATATGATTTTTTATTGTTTCAGGTGAGTGTCAAAGCACGGAAAGTTGAAACAAACTCATATTCCACAACTTACACCAATTTTGCAAAGCAAAGTTGTTCTGTCCTACAGGTAATGAAATCCTTTTAGTTGGATATTAATATAGTCCATTTCTTAATAAAACTCCTTCATGCACCTAGCCAATACCAAAACAATTTGTAGACTTAATCAAACAATTGTCATTTATCATATTTATGATCCTCAAACTTTCGGGTGGTCTAAACCTTGGTTTTAATTTATTTTTTGATTTTGTAATTTTATTTTTGGGCATTAGTACTTTCTGGTGTTTAAATTTTTCTTTCATAGCTTTATTTGTATATAAACGGACTCAAGAATAGTCAGCCCTGTCATACTTTTTTCCTGCGACCTATGACCGCGAGCTTGGGCAAAGGGGTAGCCCCCTTCCCCTCCGAGGGGGGGGGGGGGGGTTACAGGGGGTGTGAAGGGGCCTGGAGGCAGCTCCACGTATCCATGATCCATCAAAGCGCGAAAGCTGGGCTCCGGTCATCCGCGCCTGGAACGGAGCGGTGACTGAAATATTGAGGCAGATAAAACGAGTGCAGCCCCCATCGATGGCAGATAATCTGGGTATTATTTCACTTCAATTCGAATTTCTAATTAATTTCTGCGGTATCGCGGCCATCGCCCGTCTTGCTCGTAAAATAGCTACCTGGGTCCCGGCCTACCGGCGAGGCGAGCTGCGAGCGTGCCCCCGTGCACCTTACTGCCGCGCTAGAGCAAGAACACCATGTCGACGGTGAAACTACCAAACCACGTATCTCGTTTGCGGTGTTTAAAAATCTACGCTCACATTTTATTTTTTTGAAGTAGACCAAATCAATATCATTCCTTGAAATTTTCACGGAATTTTCTCCGCACAAAGAGGAAAAATCACAGAAATTTTCAAGACTGGATGTTAAGTAGTTTTTCATTAAAAAAATAAAGTATGACAGGAAGTCTGCGACGTCGCAAATCGAGATACGTGGTTTGGTAGTTTCACCGTCGATATGTACCTTCCAATTAGGGTTGCCACAGTCAGGGAATACCCGGAAAATGTCAGGAAATTTTAAAAATTCAGAGAACACCGCACAGTGGATCGAGTCAATAGGAGAGGTCGGACAAAATTTGGAAACTTTAAACGCTTATAACTCTGTTTATGCAAAACTTTGAGGTTTTAAAAGTGTTTTCTATGGTTTCCTCGTGAAATTTTCTTCCAGAGGCACCCCTTAAAATTTAAAATGTGACGAAATGAATGTCAAAATTTGCAGTTTTAGTCAAAAATTTCCGGTACTCGTCTGAGAAAATGACGGAAATGTCAGGGAAATAATGTTAGATCACCTTTGTTCGCTTTCTAGAGCGGGTTTGAGGTGTCAAACAACACATTTTGCCTGAAAACTATTTTCAATTATGTCTTTTTAACCATCTGCCATATCCTCAGTTGTCAGGGAATTTCACTAAAATGTGTCAGGGAAATCGGGGAAATGCCAAGGAATTTCATTTTCTAAATTCTGTGGCAACCCTAAATATTGCCGCATTTCCCCCAAGTAGATTTTATTTGTAGACAAAGCATGAGTATATTTCCTGTAAAGTTTCAGGGATTTCAGAGTAAATCATGACCAAAATTCTCTGAAAAACCGGAAGAAAAATAGACCGCGTCGAGCAGATAGGAACTAAGCCACGTTAGCTGTTGCCACGTTTAATCGGGCGATTTAATTTTTTACGTGAAAACGGTTGTGCGGATTTTTGCACGAATTTTAATGAATTTTCTGCATTATACGAAGCGAATTCCTTAAAACTGTCCAAGGAATCCGCACAAACGTTCTCTTGTAAAAAATTAAACTGCCAAGTTAAATTTGGCAAATACTGGTGTAGCTTATTTCCTTTCTGCTGTCCTCGGTCCATTTGACATAGAAGAGGTTTCTCAGTCTAATTTGGCAAAAGCTGACGTATTTCTGCTGTTGGCTTTGTTCCTTTCTGCTTAACGTGGTCCAAAAAATCACAAGTTTTCTAGAAAATTGGTTAATTATTTCTGAAAATTTGGCAACGGTTCATGGTCATACGGAGTGCTTCTTTAGCACGGCAGCTACCTATTTTGTCTTGAGGCTTTGACTGTGAGCATCTAAGTTGAGTCTCTGAATGGGTTTAATGGTACTGCCAGGAGTAGGTGAGGCTGGTCATTGAACCCAATCATGCGACATGCGCACTTTTAACTCGATTGGATTTCAGATAAGAACTTCCATAAAACATGTTTTCTCATCCAAATAAAAACACCATCCAAATTATTCCATAATATTATCCAAATTTTGGAAATAAACGATTTAAATCAAGAATTGTCAGATGGACTTTATTTAGGAGCTTCGCGGCCTTCATACTTCTTTGATTGTCATTATTTTTGAAAAACTCGCCGTCACAATCTTTCCAATCACGAATATATATTAACCCTCAAAAATGATACGCTTCCACATAATAATCAGTGAAGAAAGGTCATGCCTAGAGATCGAAGTTTCCCGGGAAAATCAAGGAATGGCGAAGGGAAAGTTCCCGGGTATTGTCTATGTCCTATTTCACGAAAACGTTCGGTGTGACTCTCCAAAATGAGAGTGAATGCAAGTGTTGGTGTGCATTTGTGTTCCTATCTGAGTTTATCAGGAACTCATATTTTTGCCTACATCTCTGGGAGAGTTTTCTTTTGCATACGCGGATTTAGGGGGGGGGGGCGTAGGGGGCGTGCGCTCCACCCCCCCCCCGGTTCGCTAGAAAAAAGTAGGACGGAAAAGAGAAAGAAGGACGAAGGAGGGGCTGGAGCAAAGAGGATAAAAATACGCTTATGTTTGGTAATTATTCATGACGAAATTCGCTCAAACTGCATACTAAATGTCTTCAAAAATTCAAACATTTTCCGAGGGAGGCCCCCAGATCCCCTCCCCCTTTTGAGGTGTCTAGGTACACCTATCCCCACTTGTTGGATAGCCAAGCATGGTAAGCGTGGCAGATAATATATGATATCCATTTTACTTTTTTCATACCTTGTCAATCTGTGCCGATTTAACCACTATAAATCAACCAATTTATCACGCATTTATTTCGCGACGGCCTTGCAACGTTGGGTGGTCCGAAGTTCCCCATTTCGCGCACCCCGCAACCTCCCCGAAAGCTCCGGAACGAAACCGAACGCTATCTTATCTCCAGCAACAATGAACGTGTTTACATAAAACGAATCCATGATACATTGTACTGTCAGATAGATGCTCTTTGATTGGCTCCTGACGTGGTCACCGCGGAAAAAATCCCCGGGAACCAATCGGGAGCCTTCATCTAAATGTGCACTCTCGACGCGCGGCCCTGACAACTCGGGAGGTTTGTTAACCGACCATCACGGTTGTTTGTTTAAAAAGTTAAGATCTCTATCTCGATCATACACATAAAATATGCATTCGGGCTCCACCTACCCCCGCGTGACCTATTTAAAACCCCCCTCGCCCCCCCCGCTCCAACCGCGCTCGGCCCTCCCCTTGCGCCTGACCCTTCGACGAGGGTCAGTATGAGTTTTTAATTCTCCGTGCCGTGTGCTAACAATTAACGTAACAAGACACCTGTGCAAATTCATGCCCTTTCGTTGCCCTGCATTCCCACCCGTTCGTAGGTTTGTTTTAATGCACAATTAATCGAGCCCCATAACGTGTTAGGGCTCACGGCCTCATGGATCATGAGGGATATAACTCTTGAAATCAGTTGTTGCTCTGTTGTTGACATGCATAATTATCGTCAGCTCTCCCTTGCGATAAATAATTTGTGTATAACACAGTAGGCATTCTGCACAGTAAGCTAATTCCTCGACTTCAGAAAAAAACGGTCCCATATTTTCTCCGCCCTAACAGGCTGCGAGTCTCTTATTCCATTCTGTTCGCCTTCAATAAACGTGAAGGCAATTTATGCGGCTTCGGAGCACGAATAGTTGCGCGCAGTAGTTTTCTTACGCTCGCTCTGTCACGGCAATGAACTTTATACAGAGGCGGGTCGAGGAAGTTGAGAACACTGGTAGTTCTTCATTTAAGCCTATGTTGATTAATCGGTTTATAACGGAACACCTTGCTTCTTAGAAATCGATTCATTTCCATAGGTTCAAATGGACAGAAAACAATGTTGCCAACGTACTGGACCGCTACTGGCTTCCGAATCGAAAGAACTATACCGCGTAACTGACAATTTCGGCAAAAGTGAGTTAGCGACTTAGCTGCATTCTACATTATAAAAAACGCAAGCTGATGATTGTATTTTTTTCCAATTCTATAAGGGAGCGCTTCAATGACGCTGTGGTGTATGAAAAAATTGCACATCTACCCCTAAAATTACAAAAATGCCGAAATGCCTCTTCGTTCTGCAAAATCGTCAGTTTGCAAATAAGCGGTAGTGTTTGTTAGCCATCCTCATGTTTCGGGGACAAAGAGGGCTCCACTGGAATTAAATATTCTAAGGATTTCACGCACTGAAATTCCAAACAATTTAAGATTTTTTTTTCCATCCGTTGAAATGAAATGTAAACAATCCTTGATGGATATTTTCGCCTTAAATTTCACTTCTCCAAGAATCCTCATTCATTCAGCTGAAAAACGCTAAGCCATACAATATACTTTCAGTGAGCTTACATTGGATCCTAATAGCCCCACGAAAGGTATAAACCAGTAAACCAGTCAAAGATCGGTACAGGCACGACAAAACTCTCCCCGCACAAACGACAACACCGCCGGAGCTTTCGCATCGGCCGACTCCGATATTATGAATTTAAAGAGTGTGACGCGGACGGGGTCCGTCACGTGACAGCGCAACAAGTTGACAGCGTGACGCAGCGCGTGACAGCTCCCATTGACGCACGCAGCTCCGGATGCACTACAAGACCCCCCCCCCCTCCTCCATGTCAGCGCGTACGGTAGAAACCAACGCGGGGCCGGCAGACTTGCCACCGATCGCCCCAACTTCCATTCCCGCGTGAGGCGATCCGTCGAAAGCTGGCAACTTTGGGCGGAGCCTACCGACGAGCGCCGGCCTCTGATTGGCTACCGCTGCGAGCTTGGACGCTGAGCCCCCCACCCCCCTCGCCTCCCGAGCGGCAGCTATCTTGCTGGCGCTCTATATGGCTATCGGGGCTTATTTACGACAATCAAAGTAAGACTTTTAGCGAGCCGATCCCATTCCACGGCGAGGGGGAGGGGGGGGGGGCAACTCAACGGCTTCTTGGCTCCTGAGTCGGACAGTTCTTGCTCCGTTGAGCAGCGTAAAATTTGTAGTTGCGCTTGTTCGGCTCGGCGTATCGCGGCCCGATCTGTCATTGATCGCCAATTGTTATGTTAATTTGAAGTGTGGTTGCGTTTCTCCCCGTGCAGGCGTGGCTAGGAACGTCGATGGATCTCGGTCCGCTGAGCTATAGCGCCACTTGCACGCGGAATTAATTTAAACTGGTTGGAAAGCCTAACCTGGTACTATTGGATCTTAGAATACCTAACGAAGAAACATTGATAAAAGTAGCCTTGATACCTATACAACCAAGTACGTTAAGGAAGTAAAGTAAGCAAGATGGTGGCCTGTTAAAAATGTGTACCCATTGATGACATAAATGAGTAAACAATAGAGAATATTTGTTGAAGTGAATCCAAATCAGAGACAAGAGAGTATTTCTAATTTATCTAAATCAGAAACCTGTCAGAATAAAATACACTGGTAAAAAAAACCCTCTTGGTTCAAGAGGGCAGTTTCTTGTCGCCGGATTTAAGAGTCTTGAACTCTTTTGTCAAGCGGATTTTGCATTGATTCAATTCACTGATTGAATTGAATCAATGCAAAATCCGCTTGAAATAAGAGTTCAAGACTCTTAAATCCGGCGACAAGAAACTGCACTCCTAAGTCAATGCACCGCGGCATTGGTCCAAGAGGTTTTTTTTACCAGTGTAATCGTTAAAGTGGTACCGCGGTTGTTGTGAGAGTTTCACGGAAAGCAGTCTTTCAGAGTTCAGTGTAGTGTTTGGTTCATACATGTATTAGGCATATTTTTGTGTTTTGGTGTAAAATGCGTGACTTGGCTGGAAATTGGGAATTCAATCAGTCAATTACAAGTGAAAACACCAACTAATGACTAACGCACGAAATAGTAGCCGAAGATGAACCTGTTACCACCTCCTATGGCTCGAGGAGCGTTTTCGTCTCGTTTGTCAGAAATTTTAATTAACAACTGCAATTGATAAATTCATAATATGTCAATACAAAAAGTGACTTTTTTATTGCATGCTTGGAGATGAATCAAGCCTGATCTGCATTAAAAGCTACTGTTTGATGACTTCAAAACTCTTCAATGGAAGCTACGGAACTGCAGGGAATCAATGTCGCATGTTTTCCTTCAAACGACGGAGTAGGCAAAACGCGCTCCTGAGAGTTAATATAGTGGTATTGTTGGTATCGTTTGTTCTCATCAGATGCTACGGCAATCATTTGTTGGCTTTGTAGTTAATAATAATAGAGCTAAAGACTTTGCGCGTTACCAACGATCAGGATTAGACACGGGTATTTTATTCTTATTCTCTGAATTCTTTAGGTATACAATTGTGGGAAATTAGCAGTACGCAATCAGATGAGTACGAAATCAAGAACCACGGTATGTTACCTAATGAAATTTTACGCAGAATGCGATAGACGCATCAAAATGTTTAACATAAATAAATCTGAATTAGAAAATAATGGTTTTTGCTTGCGTTTATTCACACTTCGCAGAAAAAAACGGAGTAAACTCTTGCCGTTAGTACACTAGAAGTATAGAGGTAGGTTGAAATCACAATGCGCTTCCTGTCGGCTGAGCGCTTAAAAACCCCACACTGGAAAAAAAAACACATTGGATCCAGAGTTCAGACTCTTGAAAACATTGTCAAGAAAAAATACTCTTGATTCAATCAGATTTAAGCTTAAATCAAAAGGAAATCCGCTCAAATTAAGAGTCTGGATTCTTGATTTAAGCTTAAATCTGATTGAATCAAGAGTATTTTTTCTTGTCGATGTATTTAAGAGTCTGGACTCTAGATACAACGTGTTTTTTTTCCAGCGCAGTGTTCAAACCTATATTTTAGGTCAGAGGGAGCAGTTTAGTCGGCACGTCTTGTTTGTTTGTCCCCTGGATCCCACTCTCAACTTGGAAAAACACAGGTTACAGCAAGGAGGTAAGCAGATTTGGACGTATTTCTACCAAACAGACCTATGTGGAGGTGAGAAATATGGGGTGTGCTTGTTAGTTCTCTGGCCGTAAGAGTGAATGGGAATAATAAAGTGCCAGTGACGTCAGCGGCAATGACAGTGCGCACTCGAGCGAAGGGGAGATCGTCGTCGGGGCGCTTTAACTTGTGAGCCCTGTCCACAACGCTATCTTGCCATGCCCGCGGCTCATGAATCTCGCATTCAGTTGGCACATAGGTCTGTTTGATAGAATGTAAAATCCCGCTTTTCCAATTCTTCAAAAGGAATCACGCCCACTGCTTTTAAAATTGATTCTTATGCAGCTTCGACGAGCACACCCCATATTTCTCACCTGCACATAGGTCTGTTTGGTAGAAATACGTCCATTTGAGGTATCGTAGTTCATGGTTTGAGTGCGATATTAAGCGGTAATCTCACATTTGAGTGGTCGAGGAGTTGGTTGAGGCTACCGTGATCTTGCTCCCCGCCTCTTAGCCCCCGCCGACAGAAGCCCTACATGAAGAGCATCTCCGTATGAATTATTCATCCGGACTGAGTGTTTCGCGATCGTGTCGGAAATACGCAGCGATCACGTTATACATCAGTGAATAATTTCACGTTTTCAGGTAGAAATGGCAATCGTGCAAGCTTAGTTTATCGTGTGGATAGGGCTAATTCACGATACAAGGATACTGAGCTATCGCCTTCGCTGCCACTTTTGAACCGTGTTTCAATTAACTTTCACACTAGTTCAGTATCAACTCAAAGGATTGCCGCGCTTTTCAAGGGCGGATCCAGCGGGTTGGCAATACCAGCTTTCCTCCATTCAAACCTGTGTTGAATAATCGATTCTTTCTAGAGCACCTGGCCCCTCCTAAAACGATAGATTTCCATGGGTTTAAATGGACAGAAAACAATGGTGCCAACCTGCTGGATCCGCCAGTGTCGTTATATACGATTAGAAAAATCAAAAGGGAGTGAAGAAGTACATCCAGAAAAAGACAAGCGGAGCAGCCTCTTGCTTTGGTGTAGAATAAGTTTCCTCTGACCTCGGTTATGGATGGAAGCTCCTCATTGAGAAAGGAGAGAATGGCAATTTCATTAAGGATTTAATAACAAGAAGAAAAAAATAATAACACCCTAAAAATGCTGCAACTAAAGGTGGATTTTGTAATCATGCATAATTCTAGATAAAAAATGACTATGAAAGAACTTAGGCAGCAACAAACACGTAAAGCTTCGTGTTTTATACAACTTAATGTTGTTTAACTGTGACCTTAGAGGACGAATATTTACATATTTTCAAAACCCAATCGACATAGATCAGCGAGTGATACGATTGCTTTAAATAATTATTTGATGCTGACCGAGGACGAATAAGAATCGCCTTCTCTGAGAGAAGATACTTCCTAGCGCGACCGCGGAGGTCGAATAGTTGTATCATTTATAAACCTGTTCAACAGCAAAGCAGCAAGTAGATTGGAGAGTAATTCGATTGCTTCACCTAATTATTTGACTCTGGTGTAGAGTGACGGTGCGTCAGAATCACGTATCGTAAAAAGCAGAGTTGTTGGAGAAGTAAATAATATATAAAGAGCTAAGAGGGAGCATGCATTGCAAGAAGACTTATATACGTCCTCAGTGTCAGTGGGCCCGAAGACAACGTACTTTAAGCACTCTGATACATGTTTTTGAATCAAAATTTCACGTGAAACATGATTCTTCCTATGAAAATTACTGAAATTAACTCCTAACCAAGCTAATAACGTTCTATAATAAATAAATTCAAACCTCCCGCTCATGAAAAAAAAAAAAAAATTATCTACTTGAGTTAAATCGCACACTACAAGGGCTTTACCGTGACAGTCTCTGCGATATGAGATTATAGTAATAACCTCAATATTGGTGCTTCTGCTTAGCTATTTAGTTAGTTGGCAAATGTTTTGCAAGATATTAAGTAAATCAATTTTGTCCAAATATCTCGTCTGGAAACTGTGATTAAATGTATTGGGCACCGATACTGAATTAAACATGATTTTTTCAGACACAACAGAGCATTGATCAAGTTTTCTTGGAGACTTTAACGCAGAGTAGAAAAGTGAACTAACATTTCTGCGTCTTAACTTCGTCTAAAAACTGCAATGCAATGTACTGGACACCGATACTAAAATAAAATGGCTTATCTCAGACGCAGCAGAGGAATTACAAGCATTTTTTGAAGACTTGCACGCCGAGTAAAACGTAAACTAACATTTCTGCGTCCAGAAACTTCACCTAGAACTGTCTTTGGAGCTCACCTTAAAATCTATGGGACATTTGGCCACAGCCGATCAGCGCAAATACCCGATATCGAGAGCCTAAAAGCGCAAATGGGATGACCCATTAGCGCAAAATTGTATAGCCCAAAAGCGCTACGGAAAAAAAATCGAGATTATTTGCGATTTGTCGACACGGAGTCAGAGTGCAACACTGCAACAGTGTAATTAAAGCGGAATAAAAAATAAGAAAGACGAAGTTGCTTACACCTACTAGTCTGGAAAATAGGCGATTCTGCCAGATTCTGTAGAGTCAGCAAAATCAGTCAGTTTTTGGGGGACCTACAGGAGCCCAACTAAACCGCCCCCCCCCTCACGTATCCGCATATGCCCAGCAGGTTGGCAACACTGACTTTTCTCCATTTAAACTTATGTTCAATAATCGATTCTCACCGGAGCACCTAGTCCCTTCAAGAATAGCAACAATTCTACTGCTGTGTTAATGAAGAACGTCGCATGAGCCTTCAAACGTTGCCAAGTTTCCTCCGATAAAAACCGAATTGACTGGAAAAGTTGTGATCATTATTTTCCGAAATTCTCAGAAAATTTTTGACTCAATTTAATCTAAAATACCTGAAAGGGAGGGTTATCGGTAATGGCCTTTTTAGGGCCCACCCTGAACCCGCGCGTCAAATGCCGAAAAACCCGCATTTTTCGCCAAAATTGGCCTGCAGACCCATGATTAGGCCAGTGGTAGACCCCGAAATAGATCGGAAATAACCAATTCATGATGCATTCCGTGAAATATAGACCTTCAATGACCAAAAAATCGCGGAGTTGACGAATTTCAGGGTGAGCCCAAAAAAGGCTCTTAACGGTACCCCTCCTTTCAAGGAAAAATATGCATGGATGTTGTCAAAAATATATGTTTTATCGCGGTCAATTTGGCAACTCTCGCATGTCCATACGGCGCTCTTCCTTAGCACGGCAGTCCACAGGTTGAAAAGGAGAGCAACAACACTGCCAACTCGCTGGATCCAACTCTCTACAAAGGCATTCTATTCCACTCGACCCATGCCAAGCCGTAGGAAGAAACCACCCCGTGGAAATGATAAATTCCAGCGGACGCGGTCGGGCCGGAACGACGATCGTAACGCCTGACGCGGCGGCCAATAAGGAGTGTGAATGAGCCAGCGCGGAGAAAGGATGAATGGAGAGAGGAATGAATGAACGGGGAAGGTGCGAAAACTCGGTGCTGACTCGTCTGCCGGGAACGAGGCTCTCAACTCCGGCGCGCTGGGCGCAGAAACCGCGAGTTTTTTATTCCACCCTGCCGAGGAAAAACGCCCTATGAACTTCCAAGAGTTGCCAAATTTCCTCCCATAAAATGAATATTTTTGTGGAAAAATGTAAATTTTTCTTCTTGATATTTTTAAGAACCTTAGAAGAAATTGCGAACAAAATTACATGAAAAATTGAAAGAAAATTACCGATTAGTTTACGAGGAAATTCGTGTTTTATCGAAGGGAATTTGGCAACGCCTGGGGGCTCATACGGCGTTTTCCCTCAGCGCGGCAGTATTCCTTCCCGAGTTCTCCGGGTCCGAACGGGGACAGCTACGAATTAATTAGCGCCGGTCGGGGCACCAGAGTGCGTTGCGACCGGGACTGGGCACACCTTAGTAGTATAGATCCTTATCGGCACCTCTCGCTTCGCCTAATTGTCACCGCCGCTGAAATGTCTCACTTGTCTCTAATGAACGTCAACGCTCCTACCGGTCCCTCCCCGCCGCCTCCGTCGTTTGTCTCCGCGTTCTCGTTAGTTTTATTCCTCCGTTTTCTCGGTTTTTTTTTTACCGTTTTTAGCCCGATCCGCTGGTCCAGCTCAGGGACGATGGCGCGCGATCGGTCCTGCCGCTATTGTCCCTCCGAGTGTCGCACACTGAAAAAAAAATCTCGGTGTATTTACTAAGAAAAGGGTAAAATTACCAAGAATTCAGGGTTCTATTTGATCCCAGTTTTTTCTTGGTAAAATTACCATTTATGGAATTGGTAATTTTACCGAGAAATATCGGTAAAATTATTGAGCTTTTTCGGTAATTTTATACCGGACCTTGGTAAAAACGCCAATATATTTGATCGACTGTGGTAAAATTACCGAGATAAAATGGCAAAGTTACCGGGAATTGATTACCAATAAAAGTGGCCTTCTTCCTTGAAAAAACAGTAAAAATACCGGTTTTTAGGTAAGCTTACCAGTCTGTCTTTGTAAAATTACCAATAATTGGTAAAAAAAAAAGTGAGATGGTAAAGGTACCAACGGACCGTGGTAAAAACGCCGAGAATGTTTTTTCCGTGCAGGCTCCGGGCCTTGACCGAAATTGGACGTATTTCTACCAAACGGATAACTATGTGCGTTATGACGTGAGTCTTGTTATGCATTCATTCTTATGGGTCGTGGGGCTCATGTCCAACTGCACATAGTTCCGTTTGGTAGAAATACGTCCGATTGATTTTCTGTCTCTAGAGTCGCGATGATTGATTCGTCGGGAACCCCGATCATGCGGGAATCAGGAGGGTTGTTTGAGCGTATCCGTTCAAAAGACTGAACGGCCTTTTCAAAAAACCTCTTATTTCGGGAAATATGAAAACTCTGGTTTTTTTTTTTTTGCGTGGAAAAATGGTTTTCAAGGTTTTGGGTCATTTTACATGATGGGACCCCTTGAAAATTGTAGGACGGCCATAAAGTAGCTTCCTTTGACCCAGAAACATTCTCCAAAGTTTCAAATCTTTACTTCAAATCGGTAAAAAGTTAGAAGGGTGGAAGAGACTTTTGGATCGTCCAGATACGCGGAAATTAAGTTTATTCTGAAAAGTGCCCAATTTTGTTTTGGACTCTGTGCGGTCCATTTCTGATCCATCTGTGGCTGCATGGGACTGCTCCTGACCCAGAAAGCGCTAACCTCATAAATGAACCTAGGTTAAGGTAACGGAAACCAATTTCATATTTGATGGAGAGTGTCGACGCATTAAAAAACGTCATCATTATAAAAACATATAGTTGTGTCACTTCAAAACCTTACCAACAATTCAGCAGCTTTGCGTAGTGAGATTTGCGATTGCCCCAATTATTTCTTTGATGCGGAGTGACAACGGGTGAAAATCGCCTTCATTGTGAAATGATACTTCCCAGCGCAACCATGGAGGTCGAATAGTTGCATCATTGAAAACCCCAATCGACAGTGTAGTAGTAGTGCATAGATCAGTGAGTAATTCGACTGTTTCACATAATGTTAACGACTTTCGCTATCACTGCGCAGCTTAGTGGAAGGAAGTCTTACCGGAAAAAGTGTTTCTAAATTATATCATTACTATCGATTATTATCATCAGTTTTTATTATTTCATTGCGTTACAAAAAACGAATGTTGCGGTTCGTTTTACAACTTTGAATTTTGCAAAAATATTGGCATAATGCCGATCTCACGGACCTTATAATATGAACGAATCGGAAAAATAGCATTACCTTTTTTTTTCTCACCACAGCGGGACCAACTTTTTGGTAAGTGCATACTGAGATAATTAAGAAACACGCCAAATCCTTGATTCATACTGCCGTGCTAAGGAAGAACGCTGTATGAACCTTCAAGCGTTGCCAAATTTCCATGGATATAACACGAATTTCCTGGTGGACTTATGAATAATTTCCCTCCAATTTTTCGCAATTTAATATACATTATCTGAAAATTTCATGGAAACATATTCATAACTTTTCTCAAAAATAAACATTGTATCCGAGGAAATCTGGCAACTCTCGCCTTTTCATACGGCGTTTTTCCGTAAAAACGTCGTAAGAAAATTCGAGAGTTGCCACATTTCCCCGAATAAAAATGTATTTTTGAGAAAAGTTTTGCATATTTTTCCTTGGAATTTTCAGATATTTTAGATTAGATCGTGAGCAAAATAAACTGGAAAATTTTAGGAAAAATATTGACAATTTTCTCAGTAAATTCGGCTTTTCTTGAAGGAAATGTGGCAACGTCTGAAGGCTCATACGGCGTTGTTCCTGAGCACGGCCGTATACTTGTGCGCATTGCACGAATCCGTACATCATATTCGATCTTGTCTCGTCCCATTCCCGTATCGAAAGTTATTAGCCGGAGTCGGTTCGCTCGGATGAGCAGCACACGTAATGTGCGTTGATTCACCTGTCCCGCCGCGCACGACGCTGCGCATAAAATAGGGTACGAGGGTGGGGAGGGGGCGGCGCGGGGGGGATAGGATGATCGGTGTGGGGCATCGGGGTCCAAGATGCGAAACAGAAGCTCATCGACCGGTCGGCAGATACAGGGGACGAATTCCAATTAGGCGCCCGAGACAGAGCGAAAAAACGATGGGCTCGCGATAGCTCCGCATGAACGCTAATTTGCGTACGATTAGCCGCACTCTTGTACTGGGGCTGTTGCGTCTGCGCGGTGCGGTGACTGCGCATGCGCGGTGCGGTGACCAGGCCTGCGCAGGCGCCCCGCGTCCCACGGTGGCTCCCTATTCTTTATTCATTTTTATCTGATAGGGTGCGCCTGCGCCTGTCGCGGCGGCCCCCGTGCCCCCCTTAATTTATCGGCCCCATCCGGGCTTTGTCTCCCGGACGCGGGATTTAATTATGCGAAAATGACGTTTTTCGTCGATATCTCGCATCGTTGCGCCAATATTTGTGATTTGTCGAAACTCCGCCTTTGTTCGCTGCTCGCTGCTTATTGGCGGCGGCGCGAGCTCCAAGCGCCGCTGAATTTTATGTCCGATCGCCTCCCAACTTCCGTACAGCGTTGTCGCGTGTACTACACCGTCCTCGCCAAAATTTGAGTACCTATGTAGGATGAGTGCTTTTATGCCGAAATATGGAGCTCTTGGGGCTCAAAAGGGTAGTTAACTTTACATCAGAAAAAATGTCACTGCCAATCTTCAGATTCCCTAATCAAACCAATACGGCCAAGGAGGTTCATTGAGTGAAGTCTTGCAAAAATTAAGTCAAATATGTGATTTGCAACAACACGTGACGCATCGTAACAATTTTGATAATGAATCACTCTGAATAATTTGCATTCATAAGTTGGCTGCCTTTTGGGCCCTAAAAATTACCGACTTGTCCGTATACTCTGCCTATGGGTATTCTAGCCAAAATATCGTCGCTGTGCAAAAATCTTTGGTGATGTCACCCAAAAAACACCATGAGCACATTGGAAATGGCTTAAATTCGCATATCCAACACACAATTTGCGTTCCCCCAGCCCAGTAAGGACTAGGAGGACTTTTTGCAACGTACATTCGCAGCATGGGATTGTAATGAACAAAAATTAAGGTATATCATGGGTACAATATTATCTTTCTTCGTGTATAAGTAATTCAACCTTATTGTCTAGTGCTGGCGTTATCATGGTGATTTTTGAGCGAATTTACTCTAGACATGTTTTCCTACTTGACTGTATCTCATTTGCGTGTGTACAACAGATTATTTCGCCAATAGTGCTGTCTAACTGAGACCATAAACGACCACTAAGCACTCATGAATTATTGAAAATTTGAATTTGAAAAAGAGATAACTACAACGATAGAATTAACCAAGTTCTCAGCTGATTGTGAGTTTGAATCCAGTGAAGAAGTAAAGCTCCATCTGGTCCGCAGCTACAGGAACTCATCTTGAAATGAGAAACATGGGATTTTTCCTCACAGTCTGGCCACAGCGAGGAGAGGGTAACGATTGATCTGCGAGTTTGTTTACAATTCTCCGACCACCGATCGGGAGAACGATGTGATGGCACAGGCGCACATACACATACGTCATGACGTCACGAGCCTGTGAAAAGACCGCAGCTTGATCAATGGAAAAATCTGGACCAGTTTACCTCTTTCGATCCTGGTTGCTTGACCACGGCAGAGCGTGTTGTTTTTTCTGAAATTTAATCGGTCAAAGCTCGCTGAATTGCGGCATTTCCGCGCATTTTGTGGTTTCCCTGAGGTAAAACGTGGCCTCCCAAAAAATAATGAAAATCTCGGATTTGTATCCTCCTTCTGGAAAATAATATAGCGCCAGTAACTCCAGAATTTTATGAGGAAAAAATTAAATAAGATAAAAAAATATCAATGAATGAAATACAAAAAAGAATGAGTATATATTTTCAAAAAGTCCTCGGTTATTTTTCGACGACGGTTTTTCTCGCCTTCGATTTCGTATGATACTATTTAATACCTCTGTTGCGAAATAGTTGCTTGAAGCGTCGCGACTTGGGCGGCCCGGCGGGCGAGAGCGACCAGCGCGACACGCACATACGCGCCTACAAACCTAACGGGGATACTTCACGCATTGCGCAATGCGTGAAGTATCCTTGTTAGGTTTGTAGGCGCCAATGCGTGTTTCGCGCTGGCAGCACGCCGCTCCGCTGTTTCGCTCTAATATTTAAAATCTTGGAGCCAGCGTTTTTCAACTCATGATTTTGAAATTCTTGCACCCTCTGCATGGAATTTTCTTATTTAATCTGATGAAAAAAGTATGCATTAATGATATGTATTATAATAAAGTACGGCTCATTGAGATTGATGCGATCGCTTGGAAAAGGTTTTACAAATATTCGCCACGTTTTAAAAATGTAAATTTGTTTAAAATGAAGTAATATTTTCATTTGAAAAAAGAGGAGTGAAGCATAGTTAAGGTATATTTTAAATCGAAACTTTTAAGGTTAGAAATAAAATCAAGTATTTACCAATGACAATTTGAAAAAATGAAACAAAAGAAAAATGTAACATTTCATTCATAAAAAGACTAACCATAACAACACCTCCTTCCCTCTCAATTTTCTCATTTCAATATAATTTTACACAAGGAATAAAATAACAAGCTTGGACCAAGTCGCTGTTGCTTATTTTCCGCGGGGACGTACACTAACTGTACAAAACTGTTACACGGACAAAGAATCGTTGACGAAATGTCCTGAAACCAGCAGTCCACTCAACTTTTCTAGGCTAATAATAGTCGACAAATGGACATAGTGAACCTGAAATCCTAGCCTCTTATCAGCACCCCGCATCCTCCATCAACTTCAGATGTTCTTGTAGAAACAAAATGTGCGCGTCTATGCCCTGGAGCTCCAAGAGTCGCGATGGGTTCTATTTTTATTGGATCCTCCTATTTCGCCCACAATCAATCGTCTTTGCGGAGATATGGCTCTAATTAATTTTGCAAGCGCATCTTCGAAATGCACTCGCCGAGACGGGGCCGATCAAGAGCTCCTTATCGGAGGATCTGATCCAATGCTCTGGCATCATTTCAAATCATTGCTTCCCATTCGAACACATGTGAGCCGCATTGCCGTTGTGCCACTCCAAAATTTGCGAGCCCATCCGCCTAAGACTGAAAAAACAACGTACACCTTTGTGGGCCGATTATTGAAATTGATAGACAGAGCTATAGACAAAGAAGACGTAGGGAGTATAAAGTGATCCTATCAGTTGAAATTGGCGGTTTTTATAGACCAAGGGGGTATATGATGGACTAACTATCGGGTCTCGTGCGTACTTCGTGCGTGGGGCCCGAAGTTGAGGTCATATGGATCTCTGAAGTTTTCGGATCACGTATCTAACAACTTGAGGTCCAGCTGCCGAAGTTCGGGTCACACATCTGAAGTACTTCGATATATACCGAACTGCCTCGGTGTCTGACCCGAACTTCGGCAGCCCAACCTCAATTTTTCGGATGCGTGATCAGAAAACTTCAGAGATCCATAATATGACCTCAACTTCGGGTCCCATTCATGAAGTTTTCTTCTCCGTGTTGAAACCCATTGTTTTGTGAAGAACGTGACCAAATTTACCATGGCAGAGGATGCATAGTAACATTATGCGGAATTCTTGGTGATCAGTGTCGAAAACGACCGGGAAAATTGGTGTTTTGACAAAGCTGTATTATTTTCTCAATGAAACGTTATATGCGTTAAACCGAATGTCTTAAAATCCATATTTTTAAATTTGCGTTCAATTGTTTGCGGTAGCGTTAGTTTGAATGCCAGCAAAGCAGAACGTCTGATTTTGGCCTCATCTGCAAGCAGAACGTCTGATTTTGGCTTCATCTGCAGCTGGAAACTGCGCTTTTACAGCTGCATTTTTACGAGTGTGTGTTTTGTATGTGTGGCAGTTTTCTTCTCCCGGTCACGCTGTTTGTCTTTGGCAACAGCCAGACTGTCGTCGCAACGTGGCGCGACGTTTGTGTCATTAAACGCCGTTGTTTCAGACGCCGCGTTTTGTGGTAGCCAATTCCTGACTTCAAATGTCATCGAGATTTCCACCCTCTCGCGCACGTTTGTCAATACAAGTTTCTCAACGTCACTCTCATTTAGGTAGGTCAGTTCGACGACTCCAATCGGGAGGCTCAACCGACGACACCAACCTCCTCACTTAACTCTACCTTGCGACCTAGTTTTACTCCGACCGGATTGTTTTTTTTAGTGTTCTTTGAATCGAAGCGGATTTTTTTCTCAAATTTCGCGACACAATTGTTAAAAATTTCGTTTTTCCTTAGCACGGCAGTATAGCAGATTTGTTGCGTTTGCAGAGTGCGATTTGACTAAAAACACTGGGAAAAAAACACATTGGATCTAGATTCCAGACTCTTGAAAACATTGACAAGCAAAAATACTCTCGATTCAATCAGATTTAAGCTTAAATCAAAAGGAAATCCGCTCAAATTAAGAGGCTCGGTTCTTGATTTAAGCTTAAATCTGATTGAATCAAAAGTATTTTTCTTGTCGATGTTTTTAAGAGTCTCGACTCTAGATCCAATGTGTTTTTTTCTAGTGAAGTTTGATTTATTTGGAAGCCGTAAAAATGTTTCAACGTGACAACTGTGTGGGTGTCTCGCGTTTGTATCGTGACTGGAATCTGTGGTCTCGTTTTGGAGCCTGGGCAGTTTCTGAGTTCGCGGTGGCGCGCACCCTCCGCCCTCCGAGGACGTGGAAGCGAGCGACTTATGTAATTATTTAAAACAGCTCTTATCACTAATGCGGTCTAATGGACGCCGGATCTGCGAGGATGATTAACCACCAGATCCAGGAACCTTTTTTCCCCTTTTTTTATCTCCCGGTTTTGATTTGTGATCCGAGAGGAGGAGTCACGAATCCGGGTCCGTGTTTTACGCGACCCATCGGAAAAGTCATCGATCCTCTCCGGATCGGAGCGGCGAGACCTCGGCCCTTCCCGCTTATCAAAGCTCCCAACTCGGGTGCTTCACGCTTTTTTCTTTCTTTCTAATTGCCCGAGTTCCAACTCACGATCTATTTTATTAAAATGGTCGTTCACACCGAGCGGATGCTCTCTTTCATTACTCCGCAACCTTACCGGTTGGCGTGGCGTGAATGATCGATTATCGATATCTCTCCATTTGAAGCTATGGTAAAGAATCGATTACTTAGGTGCCTTGATAATCGATCTTTTTTCATAGGTTTGAGTGGGGTGTCAATCGATATATCGCAATACCAGTGGCGTGGCGTGAATGATCGATTATCAATATCTCTCCATTTGAAACTATGGTACAGAATCGATTACTTAGATGTACGCTGCGAACACCCTGATAATCGATCTTTTTTCATAGGTTTGAGTGGGGTATCAATCGATATATCGCAAAGCACGCCACGCCACTGAACCTTACCACGTCTCGAGAGCACTATAATAATGTAATGTAATAGTCACAAGTGTACGTAGTCAATGCAGGGTCACCGGCGCGGCGGTTTGAAAAACCTGGGAAGTCAGGGAATGGAGATGTTGCAAGTGTGAGGAATTTGCAATTTGACCATTGATTCCCATGTAAAAGTTCGCGAGAAACGCGATAAAGCCACTGGTTTTCCCTTACATCAACTCCCAAGCTCAAAAAAAGCTCTCGAAGTTGAGGGCGTAATGGAGGGGATATCCCACGCTATCCTGAGAGTCCACCTCTACATCATAGTAAACTCCCCATGCAAAGATAGAGAGAGAATACATTGACAGGGCTGCCACTTTATTTGGGGACTCTAAAACTGAGAACGCAGCAACCCTAGGCTAATGTATTTGCTCCCTATCTTTGCATGAAGAGTTTGTCTTGATGTAGAGCTGGACTCTCAGGACAGCGTGGGATATACCCTCCATTATAGCCTCAACTTTGAGAGCTTTTTTTGAGCTTGAAAGTCGATTTCAGAGAAAATCAGTGGGACCATCGTGTTTCCCGAAAACTTTTACAGAAGAATCAATAGTCAAATCGCAAATTCCTCACACATGCAACATCTCTCTCCATTACAGTGCCCCGGAAAAGTCAGGAAAATACGACGCCCAGCGTCGGAATTCAACAATCAGCCCGATTGTTGAAATTGATAGACAAAGCCATGACCGGATTTACCTATTTGCTGCCCATGGGCCTCCTATATTTTGCCGCCGTCTTCTCATTCATTTTGAAACATCAATAAAAACCATCAAGTGAACGTGCCGGAGGGAGAAGGGTGCATAAGACGCGTTCACTCGTGTTGGATACATTTTTTGCGTAAGCCTTGTCAACACTACTAGCAAAAGTTCACGGAACTTGGCGCGAAAGTTCTGTTCCGTAAACCTATCTCTGTGCGGGCAAGGCCTTTCATTTGTAAGAAACGAACCTAAAAATTAAGAAAGAACAAACATAAATGTGGTTTAATAATTTTAACTTCCGCCGCCGTGCCGCGCTAACCACACTGTGTTTGACGCAATACGTGAAGTATTCATGTAGTCCTGTAGGCACTGTGCGTTTCACGCCGCGCCGACCGCTGTTGACCGTACTGTGTTTGACGCAATGCGTGAAGTATTCATGCAGTCTCGTAGGCGCCAATATGTGTTACATGCCGACCGCCGCGTCACGTCGAGGGCTTCTCCCTTTCATCTCAAGTCCTGCTTGACATTCTCAACATTGCTTGAATCAAATCATGACCATTTTTTCTGATTGTTCTTCAATGATTGTTACCAAGGTTAATCAGTCTCATGTCATAATCAATCTAATTTTGACAAAAACAATTGTACATATAGTTATCGTTTAACTTCGAACTATGGTTTCAAATCCCGTTTGACTCTGAAAAAATTGAATTAAAATTCGGTTATTACCGAAGAAACTTCGCTGCTCTGCGCAAGATCTCACGATATTTCGCATCCGATCTCCTTTTAAATTATGCAGCTTCTCGACTTCGCCTCATCACACAGCACCCAGATCGAGGTGCGGATAGTCCAGGAAAGGTATCAGAGAATTCGCAACTAGGCCATAGAAGCAATGCCCTGTCGATAACGAATCCGTCAACATGCTGGATCCGATACCAATTAGGCAACCGTGCCAACGTATGACTGCGCTGGCGTAGGAGTGAGATGTTGAAATCATCACATTCCGTCTCGGTCCCGTCTGCTGAAAGTTCTAAGTTCACTGTGTCTGCGCGCCCCAGACGTGGGTGTCGCTACTGAAGATGGGCTTCCCGCCAGTCATTCCGGCTGATTTCCCACCCTCCCGCGCAGGACTGTACTCCTCAATTTCCGGTTCTTCGGGTGGACCTCGTTAACTTGGTCTACCTAGCTAACGGTTCCTGCGAAAGCGAGGCTGCCGCTTCAACGAAAGGGGTTGAACAACCCTGAGAGCGATATTTTTAGGCAAACAACCGATCTACTTCAAGGTATATATACCTAGGTACCTAGGTATATATACCTCAAGGTATTTATATCTACTAGTCTTAATAGCTCGTTACCCAGAATTACAGATGGGATAAGCAAAAGTTTCTTCTGTAAATTTTAGTTCAAAGTTCCTTTTTTATGTTGCAGACAAAATTCGGGTCAAAAGTCTGTATGGACAAGTTGAAGATTTCCCATTAACCCCTGCACGCGTCACATGATGGCTTCGTAGCATGCACTAAGGGACCCGTTTACCGCGCAACTCTCAACTTCATTGAATGTATTGGTCCATGCAAACATCAAAACGCTATCACGTATTTACAATGATAAGTAATGAGATCCTCGAAAACAATTTTTTAAAATGGTACCTCTGGGAAAACTGAGTACGAAGATATCCTTGGTTTGTAAATTGGACAATTATTGGAGAAAATATGGCAAAATAACCTAATCTTCTAAAATACATGTGTTTAAATGGAAAATGCCGCCAGATGACGTCATAAGACGAAAAGTAAATAAAGGATTAAAATTTCTGAATAATACAGCGAGCTCTAGCATGGCATAGATTCGAGACAGAGAGGTTATTCACCGCGTTGAAATATCTGCTGATACAGATCAGATCATTCCGGTGAGTTCGGCGCAGGCGCGTGCTCTATCAGCGAAACGAACTTTCATCAGCAGATTAAGATCTTGTAGGTACAGCTCGTATTATTGTAAACCGTCGCCTTTGTGCAGTTGCTGTGTAGCTCGGGTCATCTCATCAGCCCGTGTGGTTAGAAACATCGCTAGCACGAGCACGATAGGAGGAATTGCCTTGGGTCAAGGTCAAATGTAGGGTTTTCGTCGCACTCCTAAGTAATGAGAACCAATACGAAAGTCAACACTTCCAGACAGGGTCTCTCTTTACCCATCCATCTTCTCAACTTACTGTTGAAAATCGAATGTATTCAAGCGCTGTTGTAACGGGAGGCACTGCAAGGCCGGCCGCCATAAGGGTTGGTGAAATTTTGGTTGGGCACAAAGAGTTGGCAAAAAAAGTTGAGCAATTCTTTAAAACTGCCGTGATGTTTCTTCTCTGTGCGAAGAAAATTCTACATCAATTTAAAGGAATGATGTCAATTTTTTATCCTTTAAAAAAAATAACATAGAGGCGGAGACTTTCAGACACCGCAAACGAGATATGTGATTGCGGACTTACGCCGTCGAATTATGCAGCATATAGCTAAAAATCTCAATACAGAGGGAAAAAACTCATTTGACACTCATTCTACATTATCAAATTATTGTCCAAACGACTCGAGTATCTACCGCAATCAGTTTGTGAGCACCAGAATGTTTAACACTTCAACGAACGAAGAGATGGCGACTTGAACGCTGGGTAAAGAGCTACCATAAAAAGGTATGTCATCTCATGGCTGAAGAAACGATGAACTTCAAAATCAGAAACCCGGTATCAGGTCAACCTGCATGGATGAGGTCTTAAGCTTCATTCCTGAAAATCGCAACCAGAGTCCTCTATAAGGTCTTGGCGATGTTGAACCTCCTTGCCACTCATTTAACACAAAAGGTCTCGATATACGATCAAATTTCGAACCAATTCCGATCAAAGTAGACCAGTTGATGACTGATGGTATATATATGAGTCGCTTTTATAGCGCTCTTTGGCGCTGTGCGACGCCTAATCGCCACAAAGCTCGGTCTTCCCACAGGTCATCAGGGAGTTGACAATCTCTTATCTCATTTAACACCCCCTGTCGCCAACCTCTCACTGGGCGTCCCCTACGTCTCCTCCCAGGAGGAACCCAATCAAGCATCTTTTTTGGCAGCCTCTCTTCCGTCATCCTATTGACATGACCATACCAAACAAGTTGTTTGGTCATGACGTCGAACACGATGTCATTTTCGACCGTCAAATTTTGATCCGAATGGAGTGCCACCATTCATCATTTCTAGTCACAAGAAACATTTCTGCCAAGGTCTCATTTTAAAATTAAGCAAAGTAACGATTGCTAGACTGATGACTCCCGACACTTTTATGGTAATTGGCTCGGGAATTTGATTGTGTATCGAGGCCTTTAGTGACGTCATGAACAGAACATCCGATTTATGATGCACCTTACACTGACAACACTGACAGATGACCAGTCGTGCTCATCCCACAACGCGCTCGTCAAAAACCGCGTATCCGAAACGTGTTCATCGGCAGCAGTTACGTGGCTCTTGGGCGGGTTTAGGCGATCCAAATCCGATGCGTAACTCGAGCGTATCAAAGCTCCTCAAATCGGTCGGATCGGCGACCGGCCGACCGGCTCGGCACGGGACTCGAGGAAACAGATTATCAGTGAATTGTGTGTGTATTGTTTATGAGCCGTATTTGTTGAATGGATGTAATAATTTCATATCGGCGCACAATTAAAGAAGCACGGTCGCGGAATGCGCATGCGTCGGCCAGGCTCCTTCTTGGGCCGGGCTGCCTAGGCACTGGGCAGACCCATGCCCGATGCCCGCTGCCGGGCCCCGACCTTATCTCCAACTTGGATCGCTCAGCTTTTGTGCCATTGATCGCGCTGCAGCTTCGCTCCTTTGACTTTCCGCGTTGCCAAGTGGGTCACCGAGAGGGCCCAACATGGATTTTCTACCCTTCAAAGTTGCGTGGTACAGAAGAAAATAAGGAGAGAAAGACAAATAGGAAGAATAGAAGGAATAGGAGCAGAAAAAAGAGGAGAAGGAGATTGAGAGAAAGAGAAAGAAATAGGAAAGATAAAAGAGGGGAAGAAGGATAATCGGAATGAAAAAGAGAGGAGGAAAAAGAAACTTGGAGGGGAAAAGATGGATCACAAATATCACAGAGGATGGACACAGCATATTACCGCAAAAGGGAGGGGATAAAATCTAAAAACTCTGTAAAAGTGAGAAAAGGGAGAAGTAAGAGAGAGGGAAGAGAAAAATAAGGATAGAAAGAAAGTGTATGTGGATAGAAAGTGGGAAGAAAAGAAGGAATAGGAGCAGAAAAAGGAAAAATCTGGAAACTCTATAACCAAAAGGAGAATAGGGAGAAAGAATAGACGGAGAATAAAAAAAATAAGGATAGAAAGACATGTGGGAAGAAGAGAAGGAATAGGAATAGAAAAAAGAGGAGAAGGAAATTGAGAGAAAGAGAAAGACAAATTAGATATATAAGAGAGGGAAAGGAGGATGGGACAAAGGGTGCTGGACGCAGCACCATTTCTCCACCTTGTTAATGGTGTGGACCCAGCACCATTTCTCCACCTTGTTAATGCAGTATTTGGGCCACTTCTTAGTGTTTTTTTTTTCTCATTTGTAGGTTTAAGTTTAGTAGAAAGGCGCATCTATTGGATTTATTACTGCCATCAATTCTTAATTCTGACAAATGATAAGTGGAACGCACTCGATACCATCACTCAAACCTCCAAAAATGCGTGTTGCCTATCCCGTCGATTTAAGGAGAACAGTAAACATCGTCTAAATTCTAGGCTTCTTCTAAACCACATGTATAAGTTCAAGCAGATCCTAGGAGTATGTTCATCCTATGAACCTGGCAACAATCTCTAGTAGGCTTGTGCACATTGGTTTGTCTACACTCGTGAATCAACATCACCTCTCCCTTCCTGCCAGGCGAGCCCTACCCTAGCTCGCTCGATCGATCGGTCGATCCCTCACGCCGGAACCCAATGTTCCCTCCGCAAAAATATCGAACATCGAGTGGTGCTGACGCAGCCGTGCCCATTACACCGATCTTCGTCATTATATTATTTTTTATTATTCCCAGCGTGGTTTGCGGTTGTGGTTGTCTCCTATCCTTGTTATGTATTATTTACAGCCGATGGAGCTGCCCCGGCCGGTGCCTCGTACAAATACGTCTCTGTTGAGCGAGCCCTGTAAATCAGCTACTTCCTATTGTTACAATTTGTTGCCCGCGATTTTTAGCCCGATAGTTGACCCCGGATCCCGTCAAAGCCCTTCCACCACCCCCCCCCCTCTCCGATCCTCGGCTTTTGCGCTGTCTCCTCTTGTCCGGTCGCCTTGCGATGTTTCTTATCGCTCCCGATGAGCTTATCACCAGTGACTTGGTCTCTTTTTGCTACACCTCCGCTTTTCTCTGACATCATTTCGGTGAAAGTTTTTGGACTTATGTCTCCGCAAAATGGTATGACGATTCCCTCCAGTGGGTTCAAAAATTTGGCCTAATCTTTTCCGAAGGAGAAAAAAAAAAAACGCACTGAGAAGTGGCTCGAATACTGTGTGTAACAAGGTGAAGAAATTGTGCTACACGGAGAAAAAAACCTCGTGTATGGGACCCGAAGTTTAGGTCATATGGATCTCTGAAGTTTCCGGATTGAGCATCTGAACACTTAAGGTCTAGCCGTCGAGGTTCGAATGACACATCTGAAACTTCAGTTCTTACCTTAAGTTTTTTTCTCCATGTGGGTCACGCCATTTCGCGTGGAAATCAAAGCCAAGAAGTTCCAAAAATTATAATTAGAGTCAAAAAGATTTTTTTTTTAAATATATATTTCAAAGTACGGTTGATGGATTTCAATGTAAACCATCAAGGAAATAAGGAAAGGAAGGACAGGAAATGGATGAAAACTTGAAATATGACCTCACATGCATGGCATGGTTCTTAAGCAACTCTTCATAAAATTACACCTCTCTTGTATTTATGTTACAGTATCAAATAAAATATGCTTTATTGCAGTATCGAGTGTCACAAATATTGTGGGAAGTACATAGATGTATGGCCTGGACCTGCGATAAGAAATCGCATTTGACTTTCATTTAGCTAATTTATTGAGTCAAAAAAACTGTTATCAATTTCTGTATGATCAGAATGTTGAACGTGTTAACTTTGTTTGAGGGGTGTGTAGTTGATCACAGCACGAAACTCCTAATATTTGCTGTTGTTTCGTGGATTCTTTCTGTCCAAGTTTTCGGATCAGAAAATTCATTTCGATGACGAAAGGTGATAAATATATCGATGCGTTACATCATTAAGTGTACTTTATTTTTGAAAGGACATACTTTATGTTTTTTAATCGTTTATTTGATTTCCTCTATCCGTTCCAAACTATTCTGTGAAAATTGTACGCGATTGTGATAGTTTGTTATTCTTTCAAAGTAACAAAAAGTACGACAGCAGTTTTTTAAAGTCGTCAAAATCAACGTTTTCACACGTGTTTCAAGTTCTAAAATTATTTAAGTTTTTATCGAAATTTGAATCGATCGATACTACATGTGAAACAATTATTCCCAACTCTACTCATTTTGACTGAGTTTCCTGCTATTTATGCCCTGTTCCTTTCTTATCTCTGCCTGGCAACTATAGTGCAAACCATAAGTATCACCGTAAACCAAGGTAACAGTATAATTTTTATCGCAAAGTAATGATGTGGGAACGCTGACGTCAACATGAACTATTCATCGCAACTTTATCAGATGGGTTGTCCTGGTACGGTGAGCAAAAACGAAGCCATTTTATTTTAATATTTGTCCTGTCCCATGGGCGTCTCTCTCACTGAAAGTCGTAAAAGTTTCATCGCAGCCCGTGTCAACTTTGCAATTTTTCTCAGCGGACGTGTATAACAGGCGAGTTCTTTTCTATTTTGATTCATCGACCGATCCGGTAACGTGCGCAGTGACGCCGTTTCCGAATAAAACTCGCCTACTTTGCACGGCGTCTTATGGGAGTAGGAGGATTCTCCTCACCGAAACGACAATGCCGGTGCAATCCGTCTTAAAACACAGAGCCACAGCGCTCCGTCGATAAATCAGACGGGGACGAGGGAACAAACGCATGCGGAGGCGAGAAAAAAAAACCAAGAATCCGAGCGAATGCACTTACGCGTTTATTGCAGTTCGTGGAGGGCGATAAAAACGGACGGGCTCGCTCGCGGAGGGAGAAGGTGAGTCGGATCGGAGAAGATATTAATTACCGATCGTTATAAAGCTTTTATCCGAATCGGAATGAGTGCAATCCGAATCCGTGATAAGCAACGACTTGAGGGTTGTGCGATCTGAGCCCATTTGTGCTCAACCGGTTTCGCATTCCTGTTAATTCACCGCGTTGCCGATGATTGGAGCATTGAATAAAAGTAGATCAGTTTTATTGGGTATTATTCCAATTTGTTAATCAGAAGGTGAATAAATTATAGTATAAAATTAAAAAAAATAAAAAGAAGAAGAAGAAGAAGAAGAGGGAGGGCAAGTTTACAACTAGACCGATTTTAATAGATTCACATTAAGATCGAACCGAAAAAACTATAGGTTTTAAGATATATCACTTTACAATTTACTAGGCTCAATGGAAGTTCAACGCTGATTCCCTTATTCAACAGGTTTTTCGGGACATCATAAAAGAGTGGGAAAAAATAGGTTTAAAGCTTTATTCATTAAATTTACAAGAATAAAAAACTAAGAAATGTGGCTCAAAAGTGGTACGAACTGTATGTAACATGGTGGTAAAATCAGTCTTGTAGTGGTACTTAGTAGATCTGAAAATTTTTGACCCTAATTGAAATTGTTGAACTTTTTGGCCCTCTTTTTCAAGCAAACTAATGTGGACGCAGCATTATTTTACCACCTTTTCTATTAATTTATGAGGCTCTTGTAAGCTCAAAGGATACTCTTGCATTTAACAATTTTTTCTCGACTTTGAATTTTTGGCATAGGGAACTGTTACTTTTTGCTCAGAGCTGTTCTTCACTCATCACATCCGACTTTCTTCAGTGAGTTGCCATGCATAGATATACCTCTCGATGCCTTTCGTTCCTTATTTGAACTCGTGAAGTCACATAGGTTGTGATTTCCCCTCTTTTGGCAGTTTAAATACTTTTTTCTGGTCCTTTGGTAGATTTTTTCTCAATTTATTGAAAGCATGTCGCACAACGGGAGCTCATCGCTCTTAAAAAGAAACCTTGATCCTTAAGGTTGAAATAATAGAGATAGAAAAATTACTCTTTCCAAGCACCTGCTGAGCACGATAGCACGATGGCGGTCAATAACATCGTTAAATTTGGAGCTACTAATTAGCCACCTAGCATACACAATAAGGAAATTCTTCCAGTCTCCTGATCACCGTGAATAAAAATTCGAAAAAAAAGGAAGAAAAAGTCGATTCATAGAGCAGGGAAAAAGGAGAGATAAATCCCAGGAGGACAGAAATAAACTAAAATGAGACATAAATCACGTGACTGATTACACTAATTGATCCGATTCATCAAACTGATACTCCTCGAGAACATAATTAGCTCCCATGCCGTGCAAAAATCGCTCATCTTCGGCGGATTTTCATTCGAGTTGCGTGGTTTGTGCAGCTGGATGTGAGCTTGGTCGTAAAGCGGGGAATATTTTAATATTCATCCTCTTCAACTCTTCCATGCCTCGGGTTTTCACACAAAACCAGCCCTGATCCCAAATCCACCGTCCCTCCGCCCGCAGTAACGTCCCGATCATTATCACCTCCTGAGATGTACACAGCCACACGAAACGCGGGGTAATGATGGTGGCGGGGGGCGGGAGTGCAAAAAAAGAGCTCGCACAACGTGAGCCGACCTTGAGAATGTTTAATTTATTTTCACGGAGCTGATTAGCCGCGGATAAGGGGGTATTCTATGCTCTTTATCGTCCTATTATCTGCTCTCATAATTGTATCATTCAAGAGGAATGATAATTAAAACCGGGCTTCATATCTGCGCTTGATTTTGCCTTGCTAAGTGGCATGGTAGCTGTCCGCTTTGGGACTCCTGCATTTTGCATGGATTCGCGGAGAAAGTATTCCAACGGCTTTGTCATGATGTATGTTGTTTTCATGTTTCCAAGACTTCTTTTTTGAAAATTTTCAAAAATTCTTTTAAACGCAGAAAAAATGTCATTAGGGCAGTTGCGTCTGTCTTCATTTTTCCCTACTCCTCCCCCATCCCCCTTAGTAAAGTATGTTGAACCTCTCGCGATTTCACTAAATACTACCAATTTCTACACTTATCTCCGTGTATTTTTAAGATATAAAAAGCGAACATAGTAGGATCATTTTCGTAGTTCATTTTCCCGTGATTAATTTTATGACACGCACCACAAATATTTCAGAATTATATAAAGCCTCGAGTTTACTCTTTTTTTTGTTTGTTTCTTCTTTCTTTTTACATTTTCTTACAAAGTTGAGAAATTGTCATTGCTCAAAGTTTGGATTTTTTCAGCAGTATGCCCCTGCAAGTTTCGTGGTATTAGAAGTCTTTTCATACCTTACCGTCCTCCGTGAAAAATATTTTGGAGTTTTATCATTGTATTCTGATCATACACTTTTCAGTTGAAAATCATGAAATGGAAACTTCATGGGGTAAAAATCCCTCATGTCGCAGTGCGCAGTCTGACTGAAATTCGTAGATTTAAAATGTCATGATTCTCAACCCAGAACAAGAACCAGTCTCATTAGTGAGCCCCAGCCTGAGTAGATGAGCGTGCAATAGTGATTCTCTTCTCGAGAAATCGATCATGGCATCGCAGATGGTAATCATCCCATCCGTTGAAATTCCCCTGGGAGCGTTTTGTTTGAAGCGTTGTTGTTACATACATATCTCGTTTAATGAACCATATAGAACTATTAACCCGCTCTAGTACGGTGGTGATAGGTTCAAAAAGACTCTAAATATGCACTTTTTTCTATTTGCCCGGGTGATTCATCTGACAAGTCGTAGGAAGTACTAGCAGACCAGTGGTTCAGAGTGAACTATTTCATATCCTTCGGATTTTTCCAAAGCAAAATGAGTTGCAGAGAGAAATGAACTTCGGACTTCATTCCGAAATTTTTAACAAGTACTCTTTCAGATTGGTGATTTTTCGTGATCGAATTTTAAATGAAAAACGCTTTTTTCAACCCAATCCACTAATTTATTGAGCTCTTCAGCAACCCGGGTCTGAAGCAAATCTAAACCTCGACCACCTCCGGAGGTCGAAAAGTAGATGGAAGTAAATGGTTTTCCCAGGAACCTCGAAAAGGTACCAAATTTTCCAATATGGCGGTGTTCTGTGCGACGAAGACACAACAGCAACAGCAACCACGGTGAGCTGATGGTGATGAAGTTAAGAGTAAAAAGTGCACATATTTTTGTATATTTGAATTATAATTGATGTTTTATATCGTAGATCAAGTCGTGTTGCATCGGCTAATTGGTACGATTGTTTTAACCTATAATCCGGGATATGGCAAGTTCTCTTCAGGATTTGGTCGAAAAGTGGATACTTGATTCTGAATGGTCAAAATTCCAGCAGTAATAGAGCAGTCATTCCTCCAAAAAATCAACCGAATCCAGTCGCAAAAATTTGCCCCATGAAAAGATTTACCTCAAGACCCACACGGAAAGAAATGAGGTTACTGATTTAACAATTCTGTTGTTAAAAAAAGTGTCCAAGTTTCAATGTAAATTTTACAATTAAAAAATTTCTAATTTTACTATCCCTGGGGTTAAATTAGCTTTCCGCTTTTGTAAAATATACATTTGAAACATGTCAGACATATGTTTTAACAATTTAATCGTTAAATTCGCAATCCATTTTTTTCGTGCAACCTCTTAGGGAACAAGATTATATTTCAGCCACAAGTTCGAGCAGTTTAAGGCGATCATCAGAAATTTTCAGGGATCCTTCTGGGAGGGGCCAAAAAATTGGCAACGCGCGAAAATGAATGGCATGAATGACAAAGATCCGCAAATCGGATCCGGGCTGAAGCGCAGACGGGGAAGGGGCGGGGGCGCGCGGTGGAGTACGCACCTAAAACATCGATACATATCGAGTATCGAAAGTAATAAAGAAAACACAGGGAGATGTGTAGGAGATAGTGCCAGTATAATTAATAACAGATGTCATGTAGTTACCGGGGATAAGATCTGAGTCTGCGTGGCCAGGCCTTCATATCGAGATAGCCATCGAGACTAGCGTGTCCACCTATCCCACTCTATCGGGGCCTTCGCGACTTGGCCCGAGACGCGGTCCGCCAGTCCGCGCCCGGCAAAAGCCACCTCGAAATCCGCTCGAAAAAACCGAGGAAATCCGAATAAATTAAACTTCAGCCTTTGATTCCCGACCAGATAATCGCCCCATACTCCTTATATATTTTTACCGGGCATGCCATCATATTTTATGCTCGCCTCATTGCAAGTAAATTAAACCGCAACTGGGGGAATCTTTCGCAATACTCGCACTCGGCTATGCCGAGGGAAAACACCCTATGAACATTCGATAGTTGCTAAATTTCTTTGGATGAAATGTTTATTTTTGAAAAGAGTTATGGGTATTTTCCCTTCAAATTTTTGTATAATTTAGATCTGATCGTGAGGAAAATTCTCTGAAAACCCCGAAGGAAAATATGCACAGGTTTCCCTGAAAATTCACATTTTATCGATGGAAATTTGGCAAAATCTGAAAGCTTATACGGCGTTATTCCTTAACACAGTACCACTGCTGTGCTAAGACAAAACGTAGTTTGAGCTTTCAAATGTTTGCCAAATTTTGCCCGATCGAATAATTGTTTCCAAGAAAAAGATCATCGGAAACGACCAAACGTTCAGAAGACGTTTTCCTTTAGTACGCCAGCACAAGGTCCAGTCTCAGTCGTCACATACAATGCTTGAGGTTTGTTTTTATAGTATCGAATGTATCGAATTTAAATCTCGTTCTGATCAAATAAGGGTTTATCCGTCTCTTGTGGAAACGACGTGTGCCATTCGGCGTCTTAGATTTGGTCTAAATTTATGACAAAATTGACTTAGACTACGTTAAATTAGACGCTTTTTGATTATTTTTTTCGGGGGGGGGGGGGTGTTCGTGGCCTCCCTTGCGCCCCCCTTTATGAGAGTGTCTTGATCCGCCTTTGAGGAGGAGTTTCTCTCTGGTCTTCAACACAGGAACCGATGGATTCCGTCGGTCGATGTATGATACCGCACGGACACAGGACGTGGAAGATCTGATAAAGAAGAAAATCCGAAAATGGTAAACATGACTCAAAATCCGTGTCCGCGAGTAAAATAAAATTCACTTACATCGGAGTGAGTACTCCGCGCTGACCGCAGATAAAGGAGAGCCCAAAAGTGAAAAGGCTCCTCTGTGGCGATTGAATAGAGCTCAGGGCCGTGGGGTCGGATGTCTCTGGGGCCGATAGGGATCTGGTGCCATAACTCAAAGTCGCGTCAACCCGAGTTGAGCGCGGACCCATCGCAACGGCCAAGCCTCTCCCGTCCACTCAGCGCCTGGTGACATCCCGGTGCCCCCGCCCAGTGCGCCGCACGGTGGATCGAGTCAATGCGCGAGCTCGGACATAATTTGGAAACTTTAAACGCTTTTAACTCCGTTTGTACAAAACTTTGAGGTTCTAAAAGTGGCTCCATTGGTTTTCTCGTGAAATTGTCTTCCATAATCACCCCTTGAAATTTAAAATGTGACGAAATACACATCAAAATACGCAGTTTAAATAAAAAATGTCATGTGTCGACCTCTCTAATGGACTCCGTCTACTGTGCGCCGTGACGATATGATTCATTTTCACTCGCAACCCCCGCCCTTTCTCTTTGCCCACTCGAAAACGGGCATGTGATAAAACATTCAAGATGTTGATAGCGCATGTACGAGATCTTGCGAGATTACCGAGTCGGGGTTAACCTGTCCGGAAGATTGGGCGCAGAGGTTTGGGTGAGAACCAAAGAGAAAATATTAGTCCGCATTAATTGGGATGGCATGTGACCGCCAGATCTCTCCGCGCTTTTTCCAGCCAATCAGAAAACAGACGACCACTTTTCACCTATTGTGGAAAATAATATGGGAAATCGAGACCATACATTTTTTTCGAATCCAGTCAAGTTTTTGGCAAAAATAAGTTTCCGACTGACTTCTCAGGGATTTGGCGTTTCTATTGATATATGATCTGTTCTACTTACCCCCAAAAAACACGGAAGATCTTGATTTTTTAAACTACTCGGAAAGTCATCAAGTTTCTTACCGTCATTTTGGAAAGCTGTTACAGGCTGTTCATTGTCAGTAAAAACCGGAAAATATCAGGAAATGCAATGTCAATAGGGGAACATCAGGAAAATCGGTCATGGATCAGGAAATTCTGATAGCTTCAAGCATTTTTCAATCGTTTGATTCAACGCATTAAGTATGTTTCTTCATTAAATCAAAAGGAGTGTCAATTTATTCACTCCAAAAATCAGGAAAATCCAAAATTAAATTTTAGTAGACACCCTGTATTATGGACCATGTGGAATATTCCCATTTGCCTCCGGTGATAAACACAAAAATACGAGGATTTAAGACCATGAATTCGATCATGTAGTGAGAACTTACGGTAGTAGTCTGTGTAAGTATAAACTTGGGCGCCACCGCGCCACCCATTGCGAATTTGCGACCCTGCCATTTACTATTGCGGAGTCGCCAGGACGCCAATTGCCGTCTGTATCGGTTCTTGTCAATTTGCCCAATAGATCTGCCCCGTGACCCACATGGATCCCAACCAATACTCAGGACACTCGACATTTTATTCAAACCGCTGCCTTACAATACATTGCGAATCGCAAGATTGACACACTGACACGCTGCCTGTTTCCACCGCGAAAGAAAAGGGTCCATTAGTATCTCATCATATCCTTTCTCAACAGCAATCAATTTTTGCTCGCGCTAATTGCTATTTATTTACATACACTGAAAAGGTCAAGGAATATAGCGCAAATAGTCGAATAAGTAGGAAATACTGGACAAATCACCGTTTTAGCTGATTTTGATCGTGGCTAGGGATTTTTTTTCGGCGATTGACGGGCGATGATAGAAATATATATTTTTCAGCAACTTTAGCCGGTGCCATTCGACAAAACGCAAACCAGAGGCGGATTCAGCAGGTTGGCGACAGTGGCTTTCCTTCATTTGAACCAGTGTTGAATAATCGATTCTTGTCTGAGCATCTGGCCATTTCGAGAATCGATACATTTCCTTGTATTTGAATGGAGATAAAGAACAATGTTGCCAATTTCCTGGATCCACCGACAACTTCCTAGTGCTTTTTCCCATGATTTGAATCTCTAGATTTAGAAATTTTGCCCAAATTTTATCAATTAAGTAATCTGATCGGAAATTGTATTCGAAGGTCAGTGAAGTTCGGTGAAGCCAGGGAATTAGGAAATAAAGACATTACGGCTGATACGGGGTTATTTTCTAACATTCCAAGACCCCGAAAAAACCTTATCATTTTTTAATTGTAATTTTTTTGTTTGAAGAATCCTATGATTTTCAAAAGATTGGAGAATTTGACATCAAACACTTTAATGCATGAAGTTTGAGGAGGGTTAAGGAAATAGTCCGTGGCTATCACACTACTGAAAGAAATTTGTGCCCCGGAGCTTTGGAAAAAAAAAATACATTGGATCTAGAGTCCAGACTCTTGGAAACATTGACAAGAAAAAATACTCTTGATTCAATTGGATTTCTCCTTGAATCAAAACGAAATCCACTTAAATTAATGAGAGGCTTGGTTCTTGATTAAAGATAGATTCTGATTGAATCAAGAGTACTTTTTCTTGTCGATGTTTTTAAGAGTCTGGACTCTAGATCCAATGTGTTTTTTTTTCCAGTGAGACTGTTCAGAATTTGCTTAGTTGATTTCAGAAATATACGACTACTCAGTGCGCACCTGCAAAAAATGCAAAAAGTGAATATCACTGTTCTCCTGGAGTTGACTTTGATGGGCTTTTTTCCTAATTGTAAGATGGCGTCACCTTTTCACTTTACCTTTTGTTGCTCCCGCACGCGGCCGGTGTTGGTGGCGGAGTTAAGTGCAGAGCGCAGTCTTTCACGAGTTTATCGTCACGCGCAAGACACGTTCAGTTGAGCAGAAAGTCTCTAAAAGAGTCGCCGCCCGCACAAATATTTCTAACATGATGCCAAATATCCCAATTTAACTGCCTTAAAAATTGTAGGACGTAGATTTTGATCCGGGAATCAACTTAATAATCCCTTACAGCAAATTTCCGATCATAAGTATTTTTACGTAAATGTGCGTTGAAACTTGTAAAATTTACATTTCAGTCAATGCACGTGGTTTCTGCCGGTCTGAAAAATCTGAAAAGTCAGGGAATATAAGGCACCTTTGAAAAGATCAGGGAAATCATAGAAACACCCGGGCTTAAACAGCCTCCGAATGCCTTTTTCCATAATTTGAATCTCTAGAGGTGGAAATTCTGCTTAAGTTTAGGAAAAGTCTGCGTAATTAAAAAGGAAACAAATCTATGTGTAAGTTTTGACGAAGGTTGGGGAAAAGTTGGGGATAGTAAGGGAACTAGAATATGGAGAAATAAATGAAATTGCCGATATAGGATTATTTTCTTACACAATGCAATTCACTTTAACGTAAAGTTTAACTAATTTACGAATTGGTGTTATGAAGCAACACATGAGGTATTTGCGCATACTTTAGAAATGTCACATAGATATGTAGATCTTCGGAAGTTCCTTCCGACGTTGTTGGTTGAATGCGGAAAGCTATTCGTCCGATCAAAAGCTATTTTTTTTTAGAGGCACCTTCCAAGACCTCTAATAGGTTGAGATTTGACACATTTCAGAGCCACAAGAGCAAAAATGTATATAATTTGATCCAAATTTGCTAAAGATGATATTGTAATCATAAAGCACGACGCCATACAAATCGTCGCCCGGCTGACATAAGGGCGTAACTACACATTAAGATGAGCCCGGAAAATCATTAAATTGTATGGACAACAGGGTTCATTGCTGGTCGTATGTAGTTACGCCTATATGTCAGGCAGGCGACGAAATGTATCTAGCCCAAATTGTAAGAAAGAAATTTTTTTTGTTCATGGAAAAATATAATAAAGGAGAGTGTTCCAAACAAACTTTCCATTTATTTTACATAATTGATCGAAATGTACTGAAATATCTGTCACGCCCCTTGTGTTTCGCTTTTGCAAACGTGCCTAGTTTTCTGACGAAATAGGCAACTTTGCACTGGAGCTACTATCACCACGGTAAGCGAGTGTAATGCAGCACGTAGCGTAAGCCGGTATAACTCCGCACTGCAACAAGAAATCAATGTCGGTGGACGATTACGCGGTTTCATTTTGTTGGACGAGCAAAAATGTGGTTCTCCACTCAGCTACCCATTGTGGTAGCGTCTATTGGTGGTTGTCTGTGAAGAGACTATTATAGTGGTGTCTGTCACGCATAGTCTTAAGTTATTTTCTTCCAAAGTGTACCTAGGGCGGAAAAAAGTAAGAGGAATGCCCCAGAAATTCTTGGAAGTTTACCTTATGACATTTAAGTGTTGGCGTAATATTTTCTTCTCGCAATGGAATTTTCCGAAATTTCCCATCGCGTATATGATACCCACATCTGCGTCTTTACTCATAGGTGCACAGACTAAAGCAACAGGAATGTATCTTGCTGTCCATAACTCAAGTAGTCGTGATCACAATAAGTTGCGATTTGATCGGAGAATGTATTGCGAATTGATCGGCGTCGATCTATTGCGAAAAATGCGATTTTATCACATAAAATTGCAATGAAATCGCGGATTTTACTGACTGCAATCCGTCGCGATATTATTGAACAATAAGTCGTGATATCTTGATATGAAATATCGATTTTATCGAATGTGATTTTATAGAGATGAAATTGCGAAAAAATTTAGGATTCTTGCTCAGATGTTGATTATCCTTGTGATTTTATCGCCAAAAAAACTCAATTTCAAAATATCGCGATTTTTCCGTTGAAAAATGTCACCTGAAAAGGTACACGGAGAAAAAAAATTCGTGCGTGGGACCCGAAGTCGAGGTTATATATGAATCTCTGAAGTTTTCGGATCACGTATCTAAAAACTTGAGGTCGAGCAGCCGAAGTTCGGGTCAGACATCAGAAGTACTTCAATATATACCGAAGGGTTCGGGTCACACATCCGAAGTACTCTGGTACATACCGAAGTGCCTCGATGTCTGACCCGAACTTCGGCAGCCATACCACAAGTTTTCGGATGCGTGATCAGAAAACTTCAGAGATCCATATGACCTCAACTTCGGGTCCCATGCACGAAGTTTTTTTCTCCGTGTAGCATTTATAGCTTCAGGGGAAGGCACCGGGGTAGCTAAAACAAATCTGTGGGAGAGGGGGGCTACAACGGGTCTTTTATCCTTCAAGAGTTTCCACTGGTTCTGACAACGACCCACCCATGATGCCACTTTAGTCTAATATCACTCTTTTTTTCTGTTCCCAGCGGAGGAGGATGAAGAATGGAGCGAAGGGGAAGCTGAGCGGAAGACCAAGTCTCCGGCAGGGTCGGAGGCGAGCGAGGGCGCAAAGGGAGCGGCGAGTCCTCGGCCCTCGGCGGCGTCGCCCGTCCCCGGGGCGGACCCTGCGGGGGCGGCCGAACCCTCGGAATCTCCGCCTGCGCCCACGCCGCCACCGCCCAGGGTCCGGCTTAACCCGAGCTTGGCCACGGACCCCGCGCTGAGGCTCAAGACCGAGCAGGAGGAACCCATGGAGGTGGATCAGGCGGAGGCGGAGGAGCAGCCGCCCCCGCCCGCCGCCGCCACCCCCAAAAGCGGCGGACCCACCCCTACGCCCACACCTACGCCCCCGCCCACGCACATACCCACCAGCGCCGAGTTGGAATACATCGCATCTCTTCCGCCGGTTCTCCAGACCGGTGAGTCACTCTTCACTTCTTCAGCCAATTCGTCGTTGCCCCCACAGAAGAACGTAACTGCATTTCAATGTTGCCAAAATTCCTCTGGTATTTATTATCTCCCTCTCGAAAATTGCAATTTTAAGGCAAAACATTCGGGATATCTAATTGAAAATTTTACTGGTTTTCCCCTGATCTCATGCAAAAATCAGACAAGTATTGAACAAAAACAGGTATTTTCTTGTAAACAAAAATCGAATTTTTTGTCAATTTTGCAACCTTGAAATGGAGTTACGTTCCCTCGTTGAATTTTGGACGCCAACTCTTCAGTATTGTGTAGCGTTGTAGTGCGCAAGGGTTGGATGGAACAAATTTTCCTACGAAATGTTTACCTTGCCATAGCATCGTTTTTGAAGTGTGAAGCATAAAAAACGCATATTTTTCGTGAAGTTAGTCAGGCTACCTCTTGAGAAAACTCTGTGTCTGCCTTTTAAGCCGATTCAAGTCGTCCTTCTGTACTTTCAGATAGACGCCAGTAACATGATGAAAGTGTGACACAAAACTTCCTGGTCTTTAACACTACGTTAGTTTCATTCGAATAGACCGCTGGGAAGTTTCCTCGGAAAATACGAGGAAATCACGCAAAACAAGCATGATCTAAAGGCAGCTGCATTAAAGAATTTTTCGTGTAAACCCGTCTGTAAATGAGGATTGATGAATCCACCTCTTTCTCTCATACTTGCATCGGGCTAATTATCCGAAACGACACTTGAAGTCACGAGAGAGGCAGATGAAAACCAGAGTTGAAAAACCTTAAAATAAAATGATGCTGACGGGAATGAGAAGTCATAAATAATACTCAGTTTTTTATTTTATTTTTTTTCAATCCGGCAACTTCGGAGGCCCTTGTCTAATCAACCGATATCAAACCCTCCTCAAAACTAAATCTTTTAATATTCGAACCGAAACGAAAGTGAAAAGATAAACAAGCGATAATAAATTACATCTACATCAAAGTTCAAAATATACTACTTAAAAGTAAAGCAAATGAAAATAATCGCCGCATCGATAAGCGGCTAAGATGATAATGAAGATACCGCGCTAATACGGTATTGAGCGGAGGTGAGACGACAAATGAATGGTTATTAAAATCTCATATTTTTATTTTCTGATGAGCTCTCGAGCCCATGCGGATGAATTCAAATTAGGGCTCATCCAAAATCTAATATATTAGCTTTGAGTATTCGTCGATTGTAAGAATCATCTCCCCAGCGAGGCCGCTTCACACCTTTATTTGACTTCCCTCTTAAAAATCGATAGTCGATGCCGATAGGAATTTTTTTTTCTCAGCGGTGCCCTTGTATGAGGTCTCCTTATCGGTTTTTGAAAGTCTGAGTAGAGTGATTGACGGATCAAAAGGATCGGTTTACATTCAAATCGGCATTTAAGTCTCACCCCCCCCCCCCCCCCCCCGTTTTTCATAAAAAAGTTGCTCTAAAAGTGTCATTAAAGGATGATCTCTAGATTTAAAACAGTGAGTCAAATACATTGATCCCCATGCTATGGTATAAAAGATGCAGTCAACTTTTTTTGTAACTTGAATCCTCATTTCACAATTAATCGGGCAAGAGATATATCTATCGTTGTATGCAATGTTTCAAAATGTCATTCTTTTAAAAATGTCTTGTAACTGCCAAACGCACTAACTTACTTATATCAATCTACATGATATAAATATTGATATAGAACAGTAACGTTGTTTAATGCATGTCTAAAGTTATCAAGATCTTCACTTATTTTTAGTTAACTGTTAGTTAATTTCACCAAAAAGCGACGGTGAAAGTCTGCAAACACGTATCTCGGAAAAACAGATTTTTCAAGAGAGCGAAAAAACTGCCTACATTCCTCATCGCAGGAGATAGAAAGGAAGTAATTCTTCAAGATAGCAAGGATAATATTCATTTTAACTCTCAGTCGCCCAGACTTTTTTACACTCAAAGTCTCAAGGCGGTCAAATATATTGATTTGATGGTTTTAGAAGTATCATCCATGTTATTTCTATGTTTTTGAAGGTTCGAAATACTTCTCTACTTTTTGGTAATAAACTGGCGATTTCTTAACTTCCCCCCTCCCTACTCATCATCCCAATGTAATTCCCTCAGAAGAAATAGCCTGGAATTTCTAGAGGTAATAAAAAAAAAAAAATCCCTGACGATAGAACTCTCACGGGAATACCATTATTCTACGTGCGCCCTTTTTGGAAAAAAAGTTCAAACAAAGGGCCCATTACATCTCTCCAGTCTTTGGCTGGGTTGTTCACGCAGCTCTTGAAGCACCACTATAAATATAAGGCAAGCGGAAACAACACAAAATGGAAATAGAGCGAGGGCGCGTTATTGACGGCGCAGAGATACAACTATTCGTACTTGACGGATGTCCGGGTTGCCTGTGCAAAATTGAAGGCGCGATGGCGCAAAGCGAATTGGAATCAATGTTTTTCGAGTTCTACTTTTTAGGCGACTTTTAGATTTTCTCGACTAAAATAATTTGACAGCAGATAGAGGGCATCTACCGCACCTTATGTCTGCAGCTAACTCAAAACCACCGAAAATCAAGATACGTGGTCCCTGACTTTCACCGTCATAATGGTGTTTGATTTTTTTTTTTTTTTTTTTTTAAAAAAACGTTGCAAATGGATCACGTATCGACGGCCAAAGTACAGAAAAATGTATTGCGACGTTGCAATACTTCCTGTCATACTTTATTTTTTCCTTACAACGTAATTCCTTGTAAGCTCTCTTGGTTTTTCCCTTCTGTCAGCTCAATTTCCTGAATTTTCAAGCAATAAAACTTGCTTCTCCTGGAAAATGTTACATAGGAGCTGGTAATTTCGAAACACCGCAATGCAGATACGTAGTTTCACACTTCAGCTATCGATATTTTACTGCAAATGGCTTACATTGAACTTAAATAATGTCATTTTATCAGAGCGTTCCGGCGATCAAGACTGAGACCACTATTTTTCCTGACATATTTGTCTATCGATTCCTGAAAAAATCTTCGCTTTTTGTATTCGTATCATTTGAAAAACGTACTCTAATAACACTTTCTGGCAGCTTATTTGTCGCTGACTAATTCGTCTGCTCTGCTCTGCCCTGCTAAGAAAAAACACCGTATGAACCTTCACGCGCTGCCAAATTTCCTTCTATTAAACACGAATTTCCTGTTAAACTTATGGATATGTTTCTTGTAATTTTTAAAATTATTTTGTTCGTAATTTCACCGATAGTTCCTGAAAATTTCAAAGAAAAATATGCATTAATTTCTTTAATAATAAACATTTCATCTAAGGAAATTCGGCAACTCTCGGCAGTTCATACGGCGTTCTTCCTTAGCATGTTCGCTTCTCTTCAGGTTCCTCTCAGCCACCGAGTGCAGCCAGAGAGCGGTGATAAAAGATGGCTCCTCGTTAGAACAGGTGGCTTAGAGCAAGTGTTCACCTCAGTTTTTTCGTCTCCCAGCTGAAGAGTTATCTCGCTCCGATACTATCTATCCACCGTTTTTCTCCAGCTCTTATTTGTCTCTTCATTTTCGACTCACTTTTTGGTGTCAATTTCAATATTTTATTTTGTTTTTTTTCCTCAGTTATCGCCTCGGGTCGGTTTTTTTGTCCACCGGAGCTAGCCCCTGCGAGGCCTACCACGCCACGTGCCTCGAAACATGACGCCCCATCCCCGGCTGAAAATCGACAAGGTAATTTTTTCCCTCGACAATTTGTAACGACTCAATTCTGACAACTTTTATAGATTAACTGCTCGCCAAATCCTAGAATGAGCCTTGATAAGTCGTCGTTTCCTAGTCGAAAGAACATAACTCAATTCCGAAGTTGCCAAATTGACGCGAGCAATTCAATTTTTTACGAGAGTGTATTCATTCAGTTTTCGTCTAACATTTTTTCTGATTCTTTGAGATCAGGAAAAAAATCAGTAAAATTTTTAATTAGAGATGCCCAAGAATCTCCCGGTAAAACTGCAATTTGCGAGGTGGAATTTGGCAACATTGAAACGTAGTTAGGTTCTTTTATGAGGGAAACGACGAAATGTGTACCTCATTCAAAAATCAAAATGAAGACGAAAGAAAAGAATTGGTGCCTCTGTAGTGCTTTGGATTGGATTCAGTTTTACCTACTTTTCTGATTATAGTCACAATATTGCTTTTGTAACAATGTTAACCGGGACCGGACAGTGTTACTGTGACCAAAATAGTTATCACTACCTGTAATATTGTAACCGTATGTACCATTATACAAAGGGTATAAGACCTGAAATCCGCCTAAGCGCTGCAGGTAGCGATTATTTTTGCCCTGCAAGGGAAGTAGAGATGAAAGCAAGAAATAATTATTTTAAACCCAACAACTATGCGTCCGAAGTCTCTAGTTTAATTGATTGAATTATTCGATCTTTGGAGGCCAAGTATGGTCTTTTATCCGAAAATTTCACTAACAGTTATCAGTTCAAGTTTCAAAAAATTGAGTTCAACCTTTGCGCTCTATTCCAATTGTCCGAGACTGTACTACGTGCTTCATTCTCAGCTCTTACAAATTTCAATAATCAAATATATGTAAGAAAAATTCAAGGGGTTCTATAAATAGAAATCCATTTCAATCACCTGAAGTTCTTCCTATCACTCTCCAAAAATTGTCTAATCTCGTAAATAGTACTTTGTTTAAGCTCCTAACTATAGACCAAAAATCATCTCAAGTCCACGCTGACACTCTTAAAAGTCTTATATCCATACCTGTAAATTAGTTTTTATACTATGTAAATACTTTTTTTTAAAAACAAGTTTTGTTGTTTTTTTAGGTCCTGTTTTTATGTGTTCACCATGCGGTATTCGATATAGTTCTCTGAGCACTTTGGAGGCCCACCAAACATATTACTGCTCGCATCGGCGAACGGCAAATAAAGGTACGTATCATCAGAAAACCATTAAAACCCCTTTTTTAGATAATAGGAAAACCTAGATGTTTTACAGGCACATCTGGTTTATTTGACATCTGGTTATGAACTTTTCAAACTTTATTTTTCTTGAATTTAAGTTCTCGTTCAAGATCTACGGTAAGGACAAAAAGTCTAAAAAAAATTAAAAAGTTATTTGAACCAACCCGGGTACTTTGGATCCTTTTTTCCACCTAAAAGGTCAGGAAAAAGCAAGGATTTGTTGGAATTCTCGTAACAAAATTTTTTGCTTTTACACCACCAATGCATTCTAGCCAATGCACCACCAATGCATGCATGCAATGGCACTCATTTTTTGCACCATCAAAAGAAAACCTAGAAGCACTTAACGCTGAGAAAGAACAAAAAATGCAACGCATCTTGATAAACGAGATCAGTAACAGGTAGGTGTTGATCACTGGCAGTTCCCTCATGCACGTGCAGTGCAGTGCTATGACTGCAACCGGTCCGATATGGCTCAGTTAGTCTGATTCTCATTGTTCGTCGTGCATCTTGAGGTGTGATTGCAAGCAGTGGCTCAAAACGCATGGGTGAGATTCTGAGCCCGGCCCGACGGATGGATAATGGTACCGATGAGGATAAAAAAAACTTCAGCGATCGATGAGGTTAATCTCAGATGTTCAGAAAAGTTATTAATATCAATGCCCATAAGTGTTTCTATGTCTGTGTGATAAGATATTATGAAGAGCGAGCTTTTAATCGTGAATCTCTGGGAAAACAGAGGTGGGGATAATCGGAGCCAGATGGAAGACCTAAGGCACCTGCGACTGCGGGGTTTTTAGGAAGAGATGTAGGGTAGATTTGTATTTTACGAAAGAAAATACTTCAAAAACTGCGTACAGTAGATATCTCATATCAAAGAGTTTTCCCTCTTTTTCCTTTCATAATTTATCCTGGTTTTTAAACGTTTGCATTTCAAATTTCTCAAGATCTAGTTTGACGCAATGTTTTAGGATTCGTAATACCTTTACTATGTGATACCAATGTGAGTTAGTGTTAATTTTTTTCGAATTTCAAAAACATCAAAGAACCAACTCCTTCACACAATATTATTTTATCTCCTCTTCTTCTTCTTCTTCTTCTTCGACAGCTGTAATTTTTAACGCCATCACATTATAACGATGCCAATGATCATGAGAACAATTTAACAATGAGTGTGCTACCGTTTTTCCGCGTGACATGCGATAACGTGCGGGTATTAACTTTCCCACCGCCCGCTCTCTTGTAGGTGATCACAAATACAGAGGCGTAGCCGGACATTTCTCAAAGGGAAATTACTGTATGTTTGGAAAATTCTCCAATTATGGCGAAGGGGTTGGTTTTAGACTGCCTGGACCTCCTTGGCCACGCTCCTGCAGAAACAACAACAATTTAGAAAATTTAAAACAGAGCCCTAAAGCAGACTAAACACCATTATCTTGGGGCTGATAAGGTGATAGAGTAGTGGGACCCGCTTGGAGATTCGTACTTTTCCTATCATGCAGATCACCGATGCCTGGACGACCACACGCGCACCGGCGCTTCTCGCGAAAAACACGCGCATCCATCGCCAACACTCGCAGCGTCTAATCGCAATCGCTCTTCAGATTCAGCGCGATAGCCGCCGCGTTTTCCCAAGCTGCGTCCACGCTTCTGCTCACTTCTGTTCCGACCGTCCAAGCGTCAACTTTCGCGCCTTCACGTGTAGTGTGTGTCCCGCGTGACGTTAGCCCCCTCGTGACGTCATCCCCAGGACGATACCCTCAAACATGCCGCATGTCTCCCCTCCGTCCAGACCTATCTTCTGCCGGCACTACATCGGCGTTTTCGCGGTCTTCTAGCGCCAGGGACCATGTTCCGACGAACATGTATGTATCGATCCACCTGTTTTTTGTTTTTCATCCACTCCTCGTCGTTCCTCGGTTGGCTTTGAAAACCAAAGGAAGCACATAACTTAATCGTGATGTATCGAAATTCTTGCTTTTCTATTATTTTTCTCTGAAACACTCAGGTATACGCTAACTTTAAGTTTACCTGTCCGTTATCGGACATTTTTTTGCTGAAAGGATCCATAAGCAAATGAATTAAATCCAAAGGAATTACGTGCGGAGGATTTGCGTGTTACATAGTTCCATCTGACTTAATGGATTTGCACATAGTTCCTTTCGACACTAATATGAAATTCGAATCCTTATAAAGTTGAAACATTCACTTTGGAATCATCAAAAATTCAAGTGATCTCCGATACAGGGCAAGGTTACTATCCCGTATTGGACGTGCGAAAGGATGCAGATATTGATGTTTAAAGTTTATTTCTAAAGCCTCAGCAAGGACTGGTAAGAGAAGATTTTCCTTCTGAATTCTGAATTCTAGAAGATGACTGTATTACAAGACTGTTTTTAAGTTGTGTTGCGGGAGACGCACTAAGCAACTTGGCCATTATTTACCGGAGGCTTAAAAACATCCTTGTAGACATGAGGAAGGTGGTAGAATAGTGCTAACTCTACATTTTTCGGAGATGAAAACCAGGCCAACACAGCAAAATAGTGTGGTTCCCGCTCTACCTATCACCTTGTTACTTTGAGTCGGGCCACTTTATAGTGTTTTACTCTTGTAAATATGAAGTTCAATGGAGTGCTGGGTAGTTTTTCGGAAACGCGTTCGGCCAATAGTTTGTATGCGTCCCTATTTGACTTACAAGACCAGTCATATGTGTCTCTTTTTCAAAACCGTCAATGCACTTAAGTTTGCTTAACGCCATCTCTGGAAAAAAACACATTGGATCTAGAGTGCAGACTTTTGAAAACATTGACAAGAAAAAATACTCTTGATTCAATCGGATTTTTGCTTGAATCAAAACGAAATCCGTTTAAATTAAGAGGCTTGGTTCTTGATTTAAGCTAGATTCTGATTGAATCAAGAGTAATTTTTCTTGTTGATGTTTTTAAGAGTCTGGACTCTAGATATACAATGTGTCTTTTTTCCAGTGATCCAATGTTCCAATAAAAAATATGAGTTTTTATCATCTTAGACTTTATCCCTTGCATATCCTTCAACTTCATTGCCCTTTGAATTATCTATCAATAAATTTTCTCTCTTTGTTTCTTAGGGGCGGAAAGTGAGAGTGAAGACTCGAAAACGCAAGGCGAGTCGCTCGCGAACGAGGATGCCAGCGGAGCGGAGAGCGGGACAAGCGAACCGGCCCGGAAAACCGTCCGGAAAGGAAAAGCGTACCGGTGTCCGCACTGCTCGTACAGCGCCGACAAGAACGTGAGCCTGAACCGGCACATGAGGATGCACTCCACGTCCCCGGCAGCCCAATACTCCGGCGAGACCCAGGTCGACCCGGTCCTCACCTCCTCTCACCTAGTCGACCGCTACTGTCAAGATTGTGATATCCGATTCTCCTCGCTGAAGACCTTCCGGGCCCACAAGCTCCACTACTGCAGCACGAGGCACGTCATCAAGGGCAAGCCCCCCTCGGCCCCCTCCTCCCCCTCGGACAGGGTCACCCCCGAGTCGCCGAGCATCCCCGACAAGGCCGCAATCCCTCCGCAACCCATCCTGGCGTTACCGACCAACCCCATTCTCATCGTCCCCTACTCGCTCTTCCAAAGCGCGAGCGTTCTCTCTGGTGCTGCTGCTATCGGTCTGCCCACGCAGGACACGGCCTGTTTGCTCCTCCCCGATGGCACCCTCCAACCCATGGCTCAAGGAATATTATCTCAGTCAAATCCCTCTTTTCCTAAGCCACACCGGGCACCCCAGTCCACCGAGCCCCAGCAGGTAAGCTCTCAAATCCAGTCACTGGTTTCATATTATTTTTTTGGGGTCATCCATAAATGACGTTAGTTTGTTTTATTTTTTAACACCCCTTCCTACTTATCAATGTCAGGTTCTTTGTCAACCTCTTTTATTGATCTTGAAGCAACTAATATCGAGCCACCAACAACCTTGCGTTTATTCCATTAAAGGGAGACAAGAAAAATTGAAACACCTTCAGTTTCTGAATAGGCAACACGGACATCCATGGAGCACGAATAGTTGTATCTTAACTTCGCTAATAAACTTGGCTTCGTCGCGTCAGTCGGACAAGATGAGTGAAGCTGCTCCATCTTTTCCAGTTTAATTTCAGCAAACTTCCTCAAGAAAAATATTCATTTATTAACTGGAATGTCTTGGAATCTATTTCATCTCTCTTCTTATGATGCAAAAACGAAAACAATGATAATTAAAGCGCCGTGCGCAGAAAGGATATTTCTGGGTTTGGGTGTCTCAAAATCTCTGCTAACATTTCATCCATTTTGATTAAAGCAAATGTATGTAATCCGTTGTAGCTTTTACTGAATACTTTTAATGATTTTACAATCCTGACAACGGAAAATTTCAGAAAATTCACGCAATAGTCTCCTCTCGAAAACATGCATTAGAAGTGGAGATCCTGAAACTTTGCAACCGAGAAATTCGCTTTCTGCACGCAACGCCTCAATTTTCTCGTGACAATCTTAGAAGGATAATGCGCTGTTGCACAGTGGACTGAATCAATTAGAAAGGTCGGACATGAAATATTTGATAAAAACTGCGGGTTTTGATGTATTTTTTGTCACATTTTAAAGTTTAAGGGGTTCTTTTTCAAGAAAATTTTACGAGGTTACTAACGGAGCCACTTTTAGAACCTCAAAGTTCTGTATAAACGGAGTTGTAAGTGTTTAAAGTTTCCAAATTTGGTCCGACCTCGCTTATTGACTCGATCCACTGCGTGTGTCGTTAGAAAACTTAATTTTAATCTCTGTTTTATCTTACTATTTCAAGGTTCCCAACAAGTCAAGATTAGAAAGTTCGAAAGTAAAGCAAGAAGCGGAAACCTCAAGCAGCACAACTCCCCTGGATTTAAGTCTAAGACGGGATTCTGCAGAGAGCGATGTGGTGGTGGACATGTCGGAGGACGAGAAAGAAAATCGGCAGAGTGAAGACAACACGACCGACCACGAAGACATAGTCTGCGCTCCTTCGATACCCCTCATGTTGTCAACTTCATCAACATGCTCGTCCCCTTCTCCTGTACCTCTCTCCCCAGCAAGCTCTACCAGTCAAAGGAAGCGACCCAAACTGAATAACAGTAATAGTCCTAGTCCGCACTCTCAACCAATCTCCCCTGCGAACAGCATAAAGTCCTCCTCCAGGACACCCAATGGAGTCATAGGCTCAAAGTCTAACGAACCAGTTAAACGAAAAAGCAGCGCAGATTCCCTTGACTCCGCCTCTAATCTATCAAGTTTGCTTTTGGCAGCATCTAATGCTCAAAAGAAAGATCCGTCGCTTCAACCGGAGCTACCATTCCCACCAGAGCTCATTCCTCACCTGTCATCCAAGCTAAATTTAATGAAACAGAGCAAAGCGGTCCCCCCTCTATTAAGAGCGCCATCTGAACTTTTAAGCTCTGCTATTCTTCCACTGCTAACGCCTGAGGTTGCTCTTCAACTCTCCATACCCCCGATGGCACCTATGGCTGCAGCCCCTCCTGATGTCGTCGGCCCTCAAGTATTAGTCAAACAAGGAGTATCCAAGTGTCAGGAGTGCAACATCATTTTTTGTAAATATGAGACATATCTCGCGCACAAGAAACATTACTGCTCCGCTCGGATCAACCCTGAATCCGAGGGCGATTCAAAATCAAGTCCTCCGACCTCGCCGGCGAATAAAGTTACGCCCCCTCCTCCCTTGAAAGAAAGCCCGGGAACTCCTATCCCCCCTCCGCCCCTCGCTAGTCTGCCTGGGTCCAAAACTCCTCTCTACCAATTCATCTGTGCGGCCTGCGGCATCAAGTTTACCTCCTTTGATAATTTGACAGCGCATCAAACGTTCTACTGTCCAAAGAGGCCATCCGTAGAAGCAGAAACTATCAAAAAATGTCATAAGTGTAAAGTAAGTATACAGAAAAACAGAAATCTCAATACTTCAAATTTAATAAAACTTATTCGAATGCCATTTCATTCACCTACTAAAAATTATAATAACAAAAAATATGTTTAAATAAAAATAAATTGATAGAAAAGAGATTACGTCATAGCCCTAACTTATCCCAACATATCCCATAACCCTATGAGAAATACACGTTCAGAAAATTTAATCTCCCCTGAAAGTGCTTATTGATAGAAAAAAATCAAGTTTGCATCGAGTTGTATCGGCATCAGCGACCAAAAACGCTTAGAATGTAGTCCCATTAGTTGTTTAATAAGAGAACATATAATTGATACAAACGCAATTAGGAATACATTTTCTATTCCATTGTACAATCATTTTTCCCTAGCCTATTTTGCTTAGCTACCCTCTTATTATTCGTTAGTTAATTTTTCATTATTTAATTTTTACAATAAAGTATTAAAAGTGCATCGTTTTCTTTAATTGTTCAGGCAAACATTATTGGGCCCTTGGAACAACATCAATGCAGTGCAACTGGTGTTGGTGGCTGGCGGTGTTTGGTTTGTCCTCATGTAAGCGCTACATCCGGAGCAGCTCAGCGACATCTTGATTCTCACACCAACATTCGTGCCTTCCTGTGTTCAATATGTCGCTACAAAGGCAACACTTTACGTGGCATGCGAACGCACATCAGAATGCATTTTGACAAACGAACCTCAGATATTGTTGTGAGTATTTTCCCTTGTATGGCAGGATAAATTGAAAAATTCATTTACAGAAAAAAACCATAGAGTACATAGAATCGTAATGTAAATGGGAGAGCTAGCGCCATGTTCTGCTCGACGAGTTCCGAGCCCGGTGTGCGCCGAGTTTGGGTCACTTTTTCGATACATGTTCGATCCAAAATGGCGGTGTGGAATACGTGGTGATTCCCATCTTCTTTGTTTACATTGGATGGCCGGGTACCCGTGTATCGCAAACAATCGATTATGTATCGAAAAGTGATCCGGCGTCACACAGGAGTCTCGGAATTCGGGGCCTGGAAAATGCTTTAAAAGTGGCGCCAGCTCACCCACTTACATTACGACTCCATGTATGTACTCTATGAAAAAAACTAAGATTTCTCTTCATCAATGAAAAGCAAAATTATTGTAACGGTTTTTTTGTTATTCAAGTATAATAGTTCCTACTCTTTTAAACACAAGTCTGTTGACTTTATCATTAAGTATAATTATTTCTCGTCTACTTACAATTCTAATACTATTGGCGGCATTTAAGCATTGTGCTCTTATTGATGCAGGACCGGATTTACCTACTTGCTGCCCATGGGCCGCCTGCATTTTTCCCTTCTCATTCGTTTTAAAACATCAATAAAAACCACCAAGTGAACGTGCCGGAGGAGGAGGAGTGCATAAAACGCGTTTACTCGTGTCGGCCACATTTTTTGCGAAAGCCTTGTCAACACTATTTGCAAAAGTTCACGGAACTATGCGCGAAAGTTAAGTTCCGTAAACCTATCTCTGTGTAGACAAGGCCTTCCATTTATCAGAAACGAACGAAAAAATTATGAAATCACAAACATATGTGGTTTAATCATTTAACTTCCGCCGCCGCGCACCGCGCTGACTGCACTGTGTTTGGTGCAATGTTTGAAGTATTCCTACAGTCTTGTAGGCGCTATGCGTTTCCCGCTGACCGCACCTTGTTTGGAGCAATGCGTGAAGTATTCCTACAGTCTTGTAGGCGCCATACTTTTCACGCCGACTGCTGCTGAACGCCCTGTGAAGTACCTATTCGTGCAGTCTTGCACGCCGTATTAGTGTTTCATGCCGATCGCCGCGCCGAGGGCTTCTCCTTTTCATATCAAGTCTCGTCGTGCTCTCTGCGCCGCGCCGTTCAAGGCCAAATTGCGTGTTTACTCTCTCTTTTAACTCGACTAATTAAAGGTGCTGTCTCTTGTATCACCGGGAGGCGACAAAAATAGAAATTACTATACTCTCAGAAAATTATGGATTTTGTCGCCTTTTCTCGTTTGTAATTTTTTTTCTGAATCTGATTTATTTTTATACCTTTATTTAAAAAAAATTGCAAAATTTGCCGCTCCCTTTTGCCGTCATGGGCCACGGCCTATGTGGCCACCCCATAAATCCGGCCCTGTATTGATGAATTTATCTTTAGGAAATCTTTCCGAGGTAAATGCTTGGTGATAAAACGAAATAAAACAGAACCAAAAATTAAAACCCCCTTTTTTAATTCAAGTTTTTATTTATTACTTATGTAAATTGCAAATTGCAAATGTTTGCAATTGTTATGCAAATTGTTATGTATTTATTATTTTTCTATTTCAGGAGGAAAATTACATATCTTGCCAAATTGAGTCCCCGAACCCCTCTCCATCATCAAAAGAGGGCCCTGAATCTACAAGTAAACCCAGCCCTGAAGATTCTTCGAGCTGTAATGGCAACGCAACTGACATCATCAAAGTTAAGAAGACTGAGGAGGAAGAGTTCATTGATGTAGATGACATCACCATTAAATCTGAGCCGATGGATGATAATTCAAATCAGAATGCTGAGATGAATGCTGCCTCTCCGGAAGATACCAACTCCCTCCCTGAGACTTTAAATAACAACAAAAAATTTGGATCTAATTATTGTAAATCTTGTGATATATCCTTTAATTATGTGAATAGCTTTTTGGTGCACAAGAAGTATTATTGTTCGAGCCATCAAGCCAATGAGGCCACCAATGGTAACAACAATGCGAAACCTCATGCCCGGCCAACTAGTACTCAAGTGACGTAGATGTATCAGGAGAGCATTTAATTCTTAAATTTTCCTGTCCATATAGAAGATCCCCTATTATTCCAAAGAAAATAGGAGTTTTAACTTTTATTCTTTGCTTCTCTGTTGATATCTTTAATTTTATCCTTCATTTCCCCTTTATTTTTAAATCACTTCAAAATTTAGACTGATAATCAAATAAAAGATCTTTAGGGCTCAAAAAGTTCTGTGCGCACCTTTACAGAGATCACAGACTATTGATTGACATATTGACATTGAGACCTTTGTATTGACAAGCTTACCTAAAATAAATGGCCTTGTCATTCATTCTGAGATGATTGATCTCTCTTTAGTATGTGCCCAATTTCTCAATAGGTACGTAATTACTTAATTTTTAAGACAACAAAAGTTAAAATTTTCGGTACTTATACCTCCCAGACAATTTATTTTAAGAATGAAAATCAAATTGATAAAAAGAGCGGAATAAATTGAATCGTAATAGACTTTGTATTAAATTTTTTTTTAAATTATTGACCCTTTTCATTGATAAATTGCAGCTTTGTATTTGAAGTAAGTACATTTATATGTTTATATTTTCACTTCACTGCAATCAAAAAACATTTTTAGAAGTATGTGTGGTTTCTTCGGTAGAAACTTTTGAAATTTTACATTCTTTGTGAGTCATTCTTTGAGGGTGCATAATAATTTAGATTTACGTGGCCTGAATGTTAATGTTGCTCTTTCCAGAATCCTTATCTGAAGAAATTTCTTTATTCGGATATACCAAAAGAAGCTTCTGAGGGGAGATCTCTTATAACTTTGATATACTCTTAGAGCTTCTTCCTTCTTCCTATAATTTTACAGACCCTCACAATCAGTGGAAATCAAAAATAACATTTTCTTATCAATTTTTACTATTCTTTCACTTTCTCTCTAGTCGTTTTCAATTTTTTGTCTGAAGGAAAATGTTTTTGTAAGTGTATAATTTATTAGAGGAACTCTAGAACATTGGCTCAAATTGCAGTTTTTGGCAGACTGCTTTGAGGTGCAGTATAAAACTAAGCAAATTCATTTTATCACACTTTAAGCACATACCCCTCAGTATTTTCATCATAATTTTTATTTTACATTGTTGACTCTAAAGACAAGCCTACAGTAATAAGTATTGAGATCTTACAGTCATTGGTTTACTTTCGTCATTGAGAGACTCTTTCTGAAATTCTTACAGTTCTGTTGAATACCTAGGTAGATGGAAAATGAAGCACTGAGGATGTTAAGCCATAGATGTCCTTCAAAGACTCAATTTTGATCTCAAATTGCGTTAATATTGCATTTTTAAAATTGTCTTAAATTATTCTAAAATTTGCTGGATTTATCTACTTGTTAAGTTCAACAGAATTATACCTAAACTATTCTAACATCCCATTCATTTTGGTATTTACTGAACCTGATTGATGTTTAAAGAGTTTCCCTTCTATTTCCTTGATAAGTGGAAGTTGGGATCATAAGTGTGCGTAAACATGATTTTAGATCCAATGGATATTTAAGCACCATAAAAGTATGTGTGTATACCTCTATGAATGATCAGCAAGGCAATATTTGTCGCTGAAGTATTTTCATTTTTTTGAAATTTTTTGAGCCAATGACTTTTTTTTTAATTTTGGTGCTTGCAGCTAAAGCTGTAAAAAATATTTTCTTGTTAGTTACTTTTTTGAACATGCGAGTCCTCTTCCTGCTGCTTTGGTAACCAAGGCTAACCATATGTATATGGGATTAAACTCATCTAAAATGAGTGCTTAGCTCCAGTTAATGTGATTTTGATCATTCAAAAAAATATACATAAGTACTCTGCTCCTTTACAAATTAATTCATTTTTAGGAAGAACATGACTTATTTATCATGGCAATTTTCGTGAAATTTGTTTTTAACTGCAAATTTCAAGCCATAAATGACAGGTTAACTTCTTTGCTGAAAAAAAGGAGGAAAAGAAAGATCAATCTTTATACACACTGTAACATTTTCATAATTTGTATGTCTTTTGTCATGTTCAAATCATTAGGTAAACTGCTAAAGTTACCCTTTTTCATACTAAGGATATAGTAAAAATACATTTTGGAAGGTATCTCTTAATAGTAATAGAAGAAACAATTTAATCAGCCCGAAACCTTGACAAAGAAACTTAAATCCGGACTGAGGCTGCAAATAATAAAAAGGACACATAAAATAAAATAAATAGCCCAGAAACCGGGCTTACCAGAATACAGGGATCTTTTTATTTTATTTTATGTGTTCTTTTTATTATTTATGGCCTTAGTCCCGATTTAAGTTGTTTCCTTCTCTGAATACGAGGTACCTTCTCTATTTGTCAAGAATATGTACTTGATGAACAGACAGGAGCGTTTCCTCTGTTGGTTACCCTACCTTTAATGTTATTAGGAGCTTGTCAAATCATTTAAATTAGTATTACTTCAATAAATTGGATACAAACTACCATTACATACAATATCGATTGCTGACTGCAAACATGCCTACTTAGGTGCAACATAACAAAATTTCCAATTATATTTCATTTTCTTCATGGAAAACTCATCAAGATATTTCCTTGCAACTCTGTGTTATTTTTTCAGAGTGTGTGAATACAATTCACCGAAAAAAATCGTAGAAGCTATGAGTTAGTCCTCTTTTAAAGGAAATAAAACATAATCGGATTTTTATAATGACCCAATTATAACTACGCTTTTTGCAACTTCAGCCTTCGATACGTACCTACCATTGCAGCATGAAGACTGGATTGAAGGGATCATTTGGCAATATGCCAGGCAATGATAAATTCTGTGAAAGACTATAATTCCATTTTTAGGTAGTTTAAGTGATCTAAAATAATTTCCATGTTGTTTTAAAGTAATTATTTTTACTGAAAGTTTTAAGTTATTTTATTTTTGACTGCGATACTTATAATTTAGCTCTAATGAAATGATCATAGTATTTATGATTTCATATGTTGCCTACATATTTAGTATTGTCATGTGCAAAAATTCAAGTTTAAATCTGTAAGTAAAGGTATCTCAGAAGAATTGGTTTCAAGAAAGTTGAGAAAAGAAAAATTAGGTAGGTACCTAGTCAAACGGTACCTAGGTAATATACACTTTTTAACTTTTTAAGGACTTGTGGAAAATCAATTCTTCTGGAGAACCAAACGTCATAATGTAGTAATAACTCAATTTGCCCTTAGACTAATCATTGTTTTGTTTCTTTGAAAAATATTTTTGTTTATTCCTGTAATATTTTCTTATCTATTTGGTTACTCTCTTCTCTTTCTGTTTTACCCATCACAGTGTAACCACATTTAGGAAGTATTACCCTTTTGTAAAAAAGTTTTTTATTGTTTGTACAGTTGAAAATTTTGATAGATCTAAAGTCAAGTGGCAATCATATGCACATTCATACTAGTATCAATACTACAACAAGGCAAACTACAAACTATGAACTGCTCTCATATATTGAAAAATCCTCCGAAAGCTAGACTACCTATGCTAAACTAGGTAGATAAGCAAATATGACCTGTGCAGTTGGGAATTTTTGTATGATATGAACAATTTCTTCAAAGAGGAGGATCATTTTACACTCAATTGTATGTCTCACATTATCTACTTTATCATAACTTACTCTATCCCAGCAAAATGTAACATCTGTCTGGAAGACCACACCTACTCATTCTTATTCACTTAAAATTTCACCAAAATGAGACCTTTGTAAAAATAAAAACTCAGTTTTCAAACATTTAAAGATAATATTTTGGAGGGAAACATTTTTTCCATAATATAAATCATCATTTAATGTGTTCTTTGTAGCCCCTTTAAAATGTTGTATGGATAGGTACTGAAAGGTGGTAAAATTTGTAACTTACCTTTTAAGCATCTGCCATAATTGTACATAGTACGTAGGTAGCTCCCCTAAATGTAGGAATTCGGTGTTAAAGACGTTCATGTGTACTTTGTCTGTAAAATCCTCTGTACGTGTTTCAAATTTAAATATTTGTAAATAATCCACTTTACCTTTTGTTTTCTTTTTTTTTTATTTTGTATGATTTTTAGTTGTTTATAGCTTTCAAAGCTTAGGTTTCATATTTTGTATCTTTATTCGAGCTGGTCGTTAGTTTAAGTAAGAGAAAAATTAACGAGGAATAAATCCTCCAAAAGATTATTACCGTTTGTCATAGAATAATTTATCTGTTTCAATAAAATTTACATTGACTGGAAAGTAAAACATAATTTCTTGCTATTCATCATGAGAACATCCCAATAATCCTGCATATTGTCCATTTGGGTCATGAAAATATCTTATTGGAATTGGCTGATACATCAAGACATTTCAATAATTTTCTAAACTGGAAATGAATTGCAATAAATGCAACGCAAAAAACTTTAAATATAATGCAGATTTTTATTAAAATTTACGAAGATGAAGTATTGAAAAATCAGTGGTTTCATAGGATGGTGCATTGGGCTCTAATCTAAAATTTTAGCATGAAATATAAATATTTCAGTTGTAAATTCAATTCAAACATGAAAGTTCCACAGCTTTCAGCCCAAATACTAAGCCCGGCTGTATTCATCTGACAACTGCTTCAATCTTGGCTCCTACAAAAATGACTCACACAGGCTGCAGCTAATTTCTCGACTCTATTGACTTCCGACTTTCAGTCAGTCAAATAAAAGCAGATGCAACTTCTGTCTAAAAATTTTACCTGAGACAACCATTTCAGTTAAGAACCTAAGATAGGATGTTTGATTTCTTGTATCTACAAATCTCATCAAGAGTATTCTCATCTTCGAAACATGAAGCGATTTCTACCTTGATCGGTGAAAGACAAACTAAACAACCTACAGGTGACCACTCCTTATTAGGAGAACACTTTTTAATTGGAAAATCAACTCATTCGTACCTTGATGATGGCCAAACAGCAGATAACGAAAACTCCTTCAAATGAACTGATAGGCAACTTACTCTGACCAGCATGAATTATTGCATACTTTAAAAATGAAGGCGTTTTGTTGTGCGCCTGTTCGCTATAGTATGACTGCATACATACTTCGGTGCGTGTGATGAAGCAAAAAGAAGTCTACGCAAGTTTTATTTTTCTTTTATCCATTTAGGACTACTTATATAGAATCCCGATTGATCGCCACTTAAAAATCCCGAGGTTAAGTTGGAGAGTCCACTGTTTTCATGTGGGAGGTTAGTAAAAGAAATCGAATTTAAAATTACGACTGATTTATAGAAGATGGAATATTTACAAATAAATTACAAATATGAATTACAAATAAAATGTAGGTACAGTTAGAAACTTAACAACAATACAAAATTAGTATACCTATTCAGACACAATAGAATAAGGTACTTTCTTTTTTTCTTTTCATACATTTTAAGTTAAAACAACAGATAATGATTGGAAAGCAAGTGAGCAAATCATAAATAATCTTTCATCATTTTTAAAAAAATCGGTAAAATATTTTATTAATCAAGATTTGAATGTACACAGCAGCTATAAAACAAAAAGCACTAGCGAATAGTATTGCCTATTTTAGAAGGGATGAGCTTTCGCTAAAGAAGAGAATCACATATTCGACTAAAAGTCGGAAAAATATTCTTTGGCTAGTTTATATCACTGGAATATATTCAGTAAAGAATTTTCTTATTACATATGGTTTTTGATGGATTTAGAAAGTGGCAAATGGAACAGATCTGTCAACAGAATAACATATATTATTTAGTGGCTCTGCTAACAATTAGGAACCCTGCTAAAAATTGGCAGTAGAATCTGTGTTCCAAAATACCATGACCTAAAGCCGGCTGTAAGATTTTCAATAGCTTCTGTAGCCGGCTCTACAATTTCTTATAGCCTAAATATTAGAGCAACACAAAGCGGATCGGTGACGCATTGGCACCTACAAACCTAACAGGGATACTTCACGCATTGCGCAAAAGCGCATTGACGCCTACAAACCTAACAGGGATACTTCATGCATTGCGCAAACGCGCATTGACGCCTACAAACCTAACAGGGATACTTCACGCATTGCGCAATGCGTGAAGTATCCCTGTTAGGTTTGTGGGCGCCAGTGCGTCGCCGCTCCGCTTTGTGTTAAGCTCCAATATTTAATCTCGCGGAGTCGGCGTTTTTCAACTCATGATTTTGAAATGTTTGCACACTCTGTATGGATTATTCTCATTTTAATTGATGAAAAAAAAATATGTTTTAAATGAAAATATAATGTGTGCTTTGTAAATATTAAAGTAGTTCCGTATCAAACTTAATGATTTCCAAAGCACACGAATTTCTACACAATTTCTTATAGCGTTTTATAGCCAATGGCGATAAAGTGTAAAGCCCGGCGATAGGAACTATAGCCCGACTGTATACTTTTTTATAGCTTCGTATAGCCCGGCTGCATGATTTGATCCGCTTTCTACAGCCAGCTATATGATTTTCAATAGCCTTCTTTAGTCGGCTTTAAGAGCACCTATGGTATTTTGAAACGCAGCTCCTATCGCCAATTTTCACCAGGGAAACCTTATCTCTCAGCAACGCTATCCAGTTTTACAAAGTGGAAGAACCAATAACGTAAAGCAATTGGAAGTCACCAATTGTAGAGGGCTGAGAAATTTCAAAAAAACGTAAAAAAATAAGATTGCCCGCAGAAATTAATCTCCAACCAACTTGGATCTTTTGATTGTGTAGAAATAATCTGTTGACGAGCGTTTATAATCAGCAACCTGCTGAGAAAATATTATACACCTAATCGCTCAAAGATAGAGGGTAGGAATTTGTATTCCGAACCTACAGCCTTCTTGTAAATATATTTAGACCAGTTTCAAAAGAAAATAATTTCTCTTTCGTGAAAGACTTGAGCAAAATTACGTGTAGACGGTGAAAGTCCGCAACCACGTCGGTATCTCGGTTTGTACCGTTCCAGATTTCCTGTCATGATTTATATTTAAAATTGAAAACTACTCAACGGCAATACTTAAAATCTGCCGCGATGTTTCTTCTCTATTCTCCAAAGAAAATGTTGCGGAAACTTCGAGGAACGATGTTAATTTGCACACAAACGCGATACATTGTTGTGAACTTCTACCGTTGATATTTCTTGTTCAGTCCGACTTTGCCGTGCTGAGGAAGAACGGTGTATGAACATTCGAGAGTTGCCAAATTTCCCTTGATAAATCGTTCATTTTTGAGGAAAGTCATGTATATTTTTCAGAGAAATTTAACCCAACTTTAGGTAAAATTGTGAACAAAATTATCTGAAAAATTGGAAGAAAAATATTTACAAATTTTCCCGAAAATTCGTGAATTACCAACGGAAATTTGGCAACGCCTGAAGGCTCATACGGCGTTTTTCCTTCGCACAGCAAAACTGCTCTGCGGAGACTCAGCACCACTTTTCGGTTGGATTAATTCGAACGTAGGTTTTGGTGACACTCCTGGGCAGGCCCGGGGACTGATGGTGCTGAGTGGGGATAGGAGGCGCCTCACCTTTGTGATTCCGTTTCAGAGATTTCTTCGAGCCCGGTGAATCGCAAGAGTGCCTGGGCTGCGACGGCGAGGACTCGACCGACTGGAGACTGGCCGCCCTCGAGATGGACAACCGGATCGGCTTCTTCGGGGGGATCGGTTTCTGCGACAGGGACGGCGAGGGCGGGTGCTGGAGCTGCTGGAGCTTCCCATCCCTCTCCAGCGTGCTATTGCCGTTCTTGTAGTGGTGCCTCAGGTTCGGCGACCCGTAGTCCGACCCGTAATCGTAAGTCTTCTTGCTTTTGAGGGAATTGAGCATTTGGTGGATGTTCTGCCGGGATGCGTAGCCCCCAGGCTCCGAGTCGCAGTCGCCCCCGTTCACCTTCCGCCTGGAGTCGCTGAAGAACTGGTTTCGACTCCCGCGTAGGTTCACGCCCGTCTCCGACTTGGCGTACTCCATGAGGGTGTTCCTGGCGTTCCTCAGGTACTGGTTCCTGTGCTCGGACATGTTCTCGACTTTCTTCCCGTTCGGGACGCTCGGGGAGTTCCGCCGACTGAACTCGTCGGAGGAGTTGCACTCCAGGCTGGCGTTGGAGTATATCCGCTGTTTGGACTTGATCAACGGCGACTTGCCAGCGTCTGACTCGAGGCTGTAGTGGTTCATGCCGTAGAGTATGGAGTCGCTCTTCTTCCTCTGGTGCAGGTGGATGTTGTCCTTGGTCTCCTGGATGTAGCCCTGGATGATGTCCAGCGAGTCCGCGCTGGCCTTCATCTCGCTCGACTTCTTCGGGAACGTGTCGTGGTTCGTGTGCTGGTGGTGCTTCTTCCGCCGGAAGTGCTTGGACATGAAGGACTCGAGCGAGGCCTTTCCTAGATCTAGAGACTTGGTGCTTTTTACATCGAGGGACTTCTCGGAGAGGACCTCGTCGGACTTGTGGTTGTTCTTTGGTCGGATCGTCGGCAGGCTGTTCTGCGTGAGGCCGGGGAGACCGGCCACCAGGGTCGTGACCTGGGGTCCCTTCTGGAAGACTTGGACTTCGCCCTTGGGCGGCAGGGACTTGTAGCTGGCGGGGGAGGGGGAGTTGGGGGAGCTCCGTCGGGTGCTCGAGGGGGAGGGGGGCACGGGTGGTTCCCTTTTGATGGCGTGTTCCAGGAGCTCCGCCACTTGCTCTTCGAGGTAGGATATCCGGTGAGTGAGGCGAAGGTTGTCGCTCCTGAAGCTGTCGCGCGTCCTTTCGGCCTCGCCGGCTTTTTCCCGGAAGGAGTTGAGCTCCTCGCGGAGGTTGAACATGAGCTGCTCGGACGTCTGCGAGAGCCGCCGGTTCCGCAGGAGGACGATTTGGGCCGGTTTCGGCGACACGGCCAGTAAGAGGTTCATGTCTTCTTTGCTCTTCATGCCCATCACAACCTTTCCGTTGATTTCCAGTAATCTGAAAACATTTCACCCGTAAAGGTTATTAGAATTTGTTCACATCTCTGTTTTCAAAACACATGATTTGGACTGTATTTTGCGATTGGGAACTACAATTTTTAGCTCATCCGTAAAACCGCTCATATGCATGGGGAAACTGATAGCACGTACGTCCTTCCTGAACTGAGCCAGCTATTGTTGTTCCAAATTGCAAAATGCAGTCCATTTAATCTTACTTCTAGTTTCGCAAAATGTATGTAGTGCAATTGTCCAATTGAGGCAGTAAAATTGAGGCAAATTGTGAGGCAATTTTTTTCGTAAAATAGAGCCTCCTTGTCGAGAAACTATTGGGAATTGTTTGGGTCATGAATGGACTGCGTTGAGCAGAAAGGAAACAAGCAACATCGGCAATTGTCAAATTTGATTGGGAAATTCAATTTTTTCCATGGAAACGATTGTGCAGATTTTTGTGCAAGTTTCACTGAATTTTCTGTGTAGTACGAAGCAAATTCCTTAAAAATGTCACAAAAATCCGTACAAACGTTCTCTCGTAAAAAATTAAATCGCTCAGTTGAATTTGACAATGAGTGATGTGGCTTGGTTCCTTTCTGCTAAACGCAGCCCATATGAACGAAAAAGACCATTGCTCATTAGTATTAAAGCGTTCTGAATAAAAATTTTCCTTGTAGAATTGAATTAAGAAATCTGCCAACTCTCTGTAAAGCAAGAAATCCTGCTGTACCAGAAACGTTGATTCCTTTTCGGTAAACACTGTTGACGTTCAAGTACTCATTAATCGCGAAATTCTGTTGATAATCAAAGCCCTACTTCGTGAAATTCATCACAGAAGGACAAAACCTATGACCAATATGTGGAAATCAATTTAAAATGGCCAACAATTTCTAGCACGAGGGTTTCAGGAAATAAGCTCATCTATCCTTTAGTTAACATGCCAGCAATGACAATTTGTTGCCACCCATTTCATTTTCGCTATGGGAGTAATGTTGAAAATGTTGAGTAAATCGCTATTTCAGCTATATTCTGATTTGTTTGCCTCCTCCCAAATACTTAGGCGATAAATTAGACAAAGATAGTATACATTTTGCAAATGGGAACTAACTCAACAAGTTCATCAATAAAAGCAATTATGTGCATAGGGGGGAAAATTGCAAATACATTTTTCCTAAACTGAGCCACAAATCGTAATTCCTAATTGCAAAATGTAGTCCATTTATAAAATACATTTTTAAATCCACCATCCACAGACTAATGTCGTCAGTAAACACTTTAGAGGACAACACGAAAACTAGGCTTGGCATCGCAGCGCTAGAACTACAAAGCGCCTTAAATTGACAGCATATACGTTTGCGGAGACGGTGAAGTTAATTATGTTGCCTATCGGGCGCGGCACTTGGCATTCGCGATCGAACAGATTACTTACCGATCGCCTTTCATGAGGTCCGAATCTTCTGTGGCCCATTCGACGTAGAGCCCGGGAAAATGGTCCCTGGAGCCTGCTCCAAATCTGGGACTTTTTGGGTCAAAATTTATTTCGACTGCGTGAATACTGATTTGCTTATTCTGCTGCACATAACTGAAACATTCAAGTAAAACATTTTTTTATTTAAGTCGTTTAAAATGAAAGAGAACAGTCATCATCATGACTGCTAATGGAAAAAACCCGACGCAAAGAATATTTTTTATAAATTTAAGCATGAGATGAATTTCCCTACCCATTGCATCATCAGATACGTCAATTCGAACTGAAAAAAACAAGTTCGGTTATACGAATCGAACATTTCTTTACACAAATAAATAGATAAATCGAATAAACAAACAATCAATAAATTTCAATGTTCATCAGGTGTTTCATACTCGATCAATTTGATACATCGAATATTCAGAGGGCATATTTCTTTTGGGGCAGGATCGGCATTTGATAATCACTCTGCCAATCAAAGAGACTCGACGATTGAGACATAACTGGCCCGTAAAGTATTATGAATGAATAGTATATTATGTTATCTCACGGTGTATTCTCAGAGCTTAGAACCTGTTAAGGAGTTAATTACTGGTTTTGATCGAAGCGAATGAAAGTCGACAAAATTAATGAATCAATACGCCGAACGGAGAAAACGATAGACTAGGAGACTTAAACGATCGTTTAGGAAGGCGGCGATGACGCGAGCTAAACCGTGTTGAGACGTTTACTCTCACTTTTTGTTCCACACATACGATCGAAGGCTGAAGGCTGTATTAATTTCCATGAATGGAAGTTTTCGACCGACTTTTTCAGCTCTTTATTTATTACCTTCTTGAATCCGCGAGTGAATCTTTCACTGGATGCAAAATAAATCATTATCGTTCAGATATGTCCGATGATGATTTAAATTTCATTGCCTTTTTTGCAACGAATAGGTATACACTTTAGTGAACTTGACTAAGCTATGCTCGCACTAAAGAAAAGAAAAGAAAAGAAAAGAAAAGAAAAGAAAAGAAAAGAAAAGAAAAGAAAAGAAAAGAAAAGAAAAGAAAAGAAAAGAAGAGAAGAGAAGAGAAGAGAAAAGAAAAGAAAAGAAAAGAAAAGAAAGAAATTAGTAGCAATAGCGAAGAAGAGTGTAAATCTAAATGCGGTGGTGCGTATCTTCAAGTGTATTAAAGGACAACTAACCTAACGGTTTTAATTGAAGTTAGTTGCGACTTTTTATTCTTGAATTGAAAAATATTCAAGGAAATTTAAAAAAGATAGGTTAATTAGTTCTTCTCAAGATTCTTCTCGAGGTTAGGTTCTTCTCAAAAATATAGTTCGTTTGGAGGCTTTTACACGTTGCAAAAGGAAAGGAGGGCGTTTGGCGGGATGATATACCGAATTATGTTTATAGAAGAAGATTGAAGACGGAGAAGCGGACCTGTCGGTGTCGGTGTGCTTTGTACGAGGGGCGTTCAATAAGTAAGTATCCCCCCTCTCTAAAATCCATAAGAATGGACCAATTTTAAAAAACTTGGGCTCAAAATCTTCCTTAGGATATTTTGAGTTCAACAAAACAAACCGCAACAAAATCGGACTATGTGCGGCCGAACGCGAGCCGTTTGAACGCGCCGAGGTGCTCGACGCTCCCGCCGAATCTGCGAGGATTTGAAGTCCGCTACAGGAGAAGAGCTTCTCTGCCAAAGCCTCAGTCGTTCATCACTGACGAAAAATCAAAGAAATTTTTGTAGAATAAGGGGCTTCCCTCACTTCTCCACATAACCAGCTCGATCCAAGAAAGTCTGATACTGAGACTAAGACTAAGAGAACAGCTTTTGGATGCCTCGTGCGTGGAAGTCTTTCAGCTGACCGCGGATGAAAGAGTGGACGGCTAAATTGACCTCTTCCACTGATTCCAAATTGACTCCTCCGAGTTCAGATTTCAGATACGATGGTAAATGGCAAACCAGACCACCATTTATTCCCGTTCCTGAAATCTGAACTTGGAGGAGTTAATTTGGAATCAGTGGAAGAGGTCAATTTAGCCGTCCACTCTTTCATCCGCGGTCAGCTGAAAGACTTCCACGCACGAGGCATCCAAAAGCTGTTCTCTTAGTCTTAGTCTCAGTATCAGACTTTCTTGGATCGAGCTGGTTATGTGGAGAAGTGAGGGAAGCCCCTTATTCTACAAAAATTTCTTTGATTTTTCGTCAGTGATGAACGACTGAGGCTTTGGCAGAGAAGCTCTTCTCCTGTAGCGGACTTCAAATCCTCGCAGATTCGGCGGGAGCGTCGAGCACCTCGGCGCGTTCAAACGGCTCGCGTTCGGCCGCACATAGTCCGATTTTGTTGCGGTTTGTTTTGTTGAACTCAAAATATCCTAAGGAAGATTTTGAGCCCAAGTTTTTTAAAATTGGTCCATTCTTATGGATTTTAGAGAGGGGGGGATACTTACTTATTGAACGCCCCTCGTACTTTACTCTGTGTTTAATTAGACGGCCAAATAGCCTTTGACAATGCCAGCATCAACTCCAAGTAGAAAATGTACATTCGTTCAGAATTCATGGGAAATGGATTTGTTCCGTCTTAGAAATATCCCATTTATTTGGAAACGATGTAAGACTCTTACGACGGTTCCCCCTGCAAAAAGGCAAACTGCTGAAATTTTAAGTTAAGCGCGTGCTCATGATGGCCGATGAAACCAGGAGGAGTACAGGAGAGGATGGGCAGCGGCGGCAATTTGGCTCGGTCACAAGACTTGAAGCTCACAAGCGACAAGCGGCTTGAGGGCGATTCGAAGACGCGCGAGTGAAAAATGGTGCAGCCTCAAGCCCGTCGAGTTTCTGTCATTTGAATAAAATCTTCACTCGTTTGGCGTAAGGCCGTAATTTCATTTTCACATGAGCGCTGAAAAACAGAAGCTCAGGTGAAGAAGAAAGTTCATCTCTGAGTGAGGTTATGTCTTTCCGACGGATGATCGGACCGTCAAAATGAGTCGATAAATAAAACCGCTTTGACGCGTACTCGCGCACGCATAAACGCGATGCTGCCATGATGCACCGGAATCTTTCCGTCACCAAATTTTTCCGTGGGGTATACTGCCATGCTAAGGAATACCTCCATATGAGCTTTCAGGCGTTATCAAGCTTCCTTCGATAAAATGTGAATTTACTGGGAAATATGTGGAAATATTTCTTTCAATTTTTCACGGAACTTCATCCGCAATGCAATCTGCAGTATTTAAGAAATTCAAGAAATGATATTCATAACTTTACTTAAAAATTAATATTTTATCGGAGGAACTTTGACAACTGTCAGATGTTCGTGCTGCGTTTTTCCTTAGCAGTATTATACCTTAATCCCACTTCCGTAGCTCACAAGTGAAAATAACGGAGGTCATACATTGACCCGAGATTCACCGTAAAAGGATGGAACTAGCAATAACTACATTGTACATACCTACACGAGGTACAACTCACAAAAAAACCTATATGTGCAATAGCTTAGGAGTTAGGACCTCGACGGGGACGCAATAGGAACTGCAGATGAAGAAGACGAAAAAGAAGAAGAAGAAGAAGAAGAAGAAGAAGAAAGAGGAGACAAATAAGGGGAGGAAGGAGCAGAACAAGAAGAAAAGTAAAAAGTAGAGGGAGAGAAGGAGGGAAAAAATTCAGAGAAAGCAGAATAGATAACAGAGAGATATGTAGAGGTTGTAGGGGAAAAAGACGAAGAAAACGGCGTTTTATACCTCCACCTTCATTATCCTTCAGGCTCTTTTATAAAAAAATTAGTATTACTTCGAAGTAGAGACTTCAAATGAGCTTGTGTATAACTCCAACTTACATTGATGGTCAGTTGGAGGGTTAATTAAGGAATTGCTGAGCCCTTTCAACGGAGAGAAGCCTTTGAAAATGGAATACAATAAGAATAATCCTTGAATTTGGTAAGACTACATTTTAGGGTCCTACCACCTCAAAAAGGCAACCATGTAGACATGGCCTCAAAATCAAGATAGACCTGGTGAACACTACATAGCAGCTGTGGTGGTTGCATGATTTCAGTAAAATTAATTTTCCTTCTGCAGAAGATAAGAGTTGATGAAGGGAAATATCCAAGCAGGTAAGACTTCAAGAATGCGTACATTCTTGCAAAATTCTTTGCCTCATGCCGCAGCTTCAATGGGGAAAATGCGGTTTTACAACCATAGTCTGGAGATCGTGTTGGTTGGTTGGCAGGTTGGGTCACGCGAAGCGAGACATCATATCAGATGACATCACAGACGACTGTAGTTGGACTGCCGGGCCGTGGCCGGCCTGTATGAGGCGTGCGTGGAAATTGGAGCCAGTTCGGACTTTCACTATCTACACGACAGCTCCATCCAGCATCCTTGCAGCTTCCATGCTCCGAATGAATAATCAACCGGGACTCGAAATTGTAACAACGAGAACTTGAAGCCTCAAGAGGAGTTGGCGCTGACTCGGAATTCGTTGGCACCGCTGAGTGGTGCGGGCTATCTCGAAAGGTAGAGTCAACACTCAACAGTCATCGAGCTTTGACTGTGGTCGATGCTTGAGACAAAGCACTCCTTATACAGACCCTGCATCATGGTCGATGAGACTTAGGATCGGTAGCTGACTTTCGTCAGCAACTGTATGCTCGACAATACTATCCTAGAACTCTGCCGTGGTACGGAAGAACGCCGCGCCGTATGAGTCTTTGGACGTCAGAAAATGTTTATTTTTGAAAAAAAAAGCCGAATAATTTTTCCATCAAATTTTCCAAAATTTTTACAAATTATATACAAAATTATCCGAAAAATCGGAGGGAAAATATTTTCGTAATTGCTCGGAAATTCGTGATATGTCGAAGAAATTTGGCGGTGCCTGCAAGTTCATACGGCGTTTTTCCGTGGCACGGCAGTGCTGGCTGCTGGACAAGGTCTGAACTAGAACAAAGCGTCGCGTGAAAAAAGTCATAAGATTGGAAGTTCGAATAACAACTTTTTAACGAGATATAAACACGTATTTTAAACACACATAAGTTAAATTATACGAATGGCGCCATTCGTGTGTTTTATTGACCAATGTTAACTGTTTTGAGAGTAGATTTTCAGACGTCTCGTTGTGTGATTCGTTTTCCTCGTGAGATTCTGAACAGGAACAATGTTGCGTAGCGCTATAATTTATACCTTGTCTAGTATCTCATTGAAATGAAAAAATATCTACGACGTGGAAAATTGTTTTTTTTTTTTTTTTTAAAGAAAAAAAAGAAAGAAATACGTGGGATATCAGGTTTTCAACGATGAAATACGTTTCTAACTGATTTGCTGTTTTTCCCTTCAGTTTTCATTCCTATGCTTTTTTTAAATTTGTGCTCTTTTTTTAAATATGGAAACAAAAAGTCTCGAAAATTTGTCAACAGCATGTATGATTTGAAACAGCTCATCACTGATCTTTGGGCAGTGTAATTGATTCCAACTTTTAAAAATTCTCAAGAACTTGTAACGGAAAGAAATTTTAATTTTCAGTTAATAATTTTACAAGATCTTCGCACAAGAATAAAGTGCGATGAAAATTTTAAAAACTCGCAAAATACCGCGATCTTTGGATCTCAATTGGCACAAATGAAGAGCTATCATTAATTAGCCTACATTTTACAATTAAAGGAACCACAATATCTAGCTCATCCATAAAAACACTCATGTGCATAGGGAAACTAACAATACATACGTCGTTTCTATTTTAAACTGAGGCTAATATTGTAGTTCTAAAATTGCAAAATGCAGTCCAATTCGACTTGCATATATCTGACATGCACAACAATACGAGTATATCGAGAGTTAAAATGTCTAGAACATGCTGTTCCGAGGTATCTTAAAATCAGTCACATCACGGCTATGGCGATGAAATTAACGGATTCTTCGGAAAAAGTGGGACTCAATCCGGCCGAGAGCGTGGGACTGAATGTGGGCAAATTGGATAGAGGTGTCTCATAAAATGAAAAATGATGTCCACGGAATCTTAGTTGACAGGAGTTGTTAACTATCCACCTTCGCAAGGGGCCGACACAAAAACAGGTGAAAAAATCGAGAGCACAGAAAGTTTTCTATGACAGAGATCTATGGCGGCGATATAAAAGCTAAACTTGCCCACATGACGTTCCTTTCTAATCCTTCTGTCGGGGATACCGATAACTTAATTATCGCTCCTCAAGCCTCGACTGATTGCCATGTTGCGGAGACTTCTCAAAATTTACTATTAACAGCGAACCTGGAGTAACGTGGTCAATCATATACAGGGTGGGCATAAAGTAACTGAAAAGTGTCCGTAACTTTTGAACAAAAAAAGATATGGGGTTCCGGTTTGGACCATTGTTCAATGTGGCAAGGGGTTGATTTTTTCAGGGGGGCCCCATTCATGAGTCCCCCTGAAAAAATCGGCCCCTTGCCACAATGGACAATGGTCTAAATAGGAATGCTATGTATCTATTTTTGTTCAAAAGTTACGGACACTTTTCAGTTACTTTATGCCCACCCTGTACATACCTATTCATATTTCACATTCAAAGGTGTAACTGTAAATGTTCTCCTGTCAAGAATTAAGAGCGGAGGAAAATATTTTGAAAGTTGAAACGGGCGTTAAACTTTATCCTTAACATTGAGTCTTAGGTATAGAGAAATAGAACTTCAAACCAATGGCCTGGCGGTATAAATGATCGATTATCGACACTTTCCCCATTTGTAGTTTTAGAAAAGAATCGATTATTAAGGTGTTCGCTGCGAACGCCTCTTCATCGGTCCTGTTCCATAGGTTAAAATGGCAGATAATCGCAAAGCGCACCACGTTACTGCTTCAAACCTCTTTTTCTCGGTTCAAACCTTGTGACTTGATGTATTCCATTCAATTTGCTCAGATCTAATGCTATTTTAGGTTGATTAAGGGCATATGATAATATTTTTTCCCCTACTTATTGAGAATCGGAAATTTCTTGTGTTTTTTGTGAGTTTCAGAAATTTATACAGATCTTTTCTTTGTTTCGCTCCTTTGGTTTTAGTGGTTTCTGAGCATCTTGTTATATTTGCCAAATTCACTCGTAACTCCAATGCATATATTCAGTCAGAATTATACCATTTATTTTTTGATGCAATTCTTCATTCGATTCCAAATAAGTCGTGAGAAAGCAATTGGTTTATTTTCATCAATCTTCGTTTAGTTTTTTTTTTTTTTTAATTTAGAAAAAAAATCACGGACTTAAATATTTTAGACTTAGGAAGGGTGCAACGCCCCAAAGCTTGATACGCGGTTTGGGCAATTCACCGTCGAAATGAATGTTCTCCAATCCGACAAACCTGGATCCCGGTACCACGAACATGCGACAAACCGAGAAAGTCGGTATTTAGCCCTAGCTCCTCACCAAAAGCCCCCCGTAAAACGTCTAATTGAAATGATTAGCCTGAGTCACGAGCCTAATTTTTTACCACTCAAGACTTTCTCTGTTTCCGACACCGCCGCGCCGTGCGTCGCTCCCGAAGTATTTCACGAGTTATTTCTTTTGACATAATTTTCCTGCCTTATCTCCTTCTTTTAATTGTTGTAAAAGCGCGGAATGCCGGCTCGCGACGGCAGGTGTTTGCTCAGTCCAGGTTTGGGAGTCGATCTTTCGCCACGGATTCCCACTGGATATTTACTTGCTTAATGCAGCGCTCGACTGTTTGTTTACGACGCACGGTGGATCGAGTTAATAGGCGAGGTCGGACATAATTTGGAAACTTTAAACGCTTTTAACTCCGTTATACAACAATCTGAAGTTCTAAAGGTGGTTCCATGGGTTTCCTCGTGAAATCTTCTTCTACGAGCACCCCTCGAAATTTAAAATGTGACGTAATAAACATCAACATTTGCAGTTTTAGTCAAAAATTTCATGTCCGACCTCTATAATTGACTCAATCCACTGTGCGACGCTTGCATGCAGCTTGTAAAGTAAGCGTTTCAGTTGCATTAGAGTATCAAACGCAAGAGCCTGTTATCTCGGCAACTTCGGCTGTTAGCTCAGTCTCCGGTGAGTCTACTTTCGTATCAAAGCTTTTTGAAAGATGTGAAAATTGGAGAAATAGGTGGGTCGTATAATTTTTTGACGAATGGACCCTCTCTTTTACGATTTTGTTCGAAGATCAGAACACTTAGAGCGCCTTTGAGGTCAAGACATGACCGATTTTTCGGCTAATCGGAGACTTCTGAATTTAGTCACGAGACTTTTATCGTTAGTTTTTACGCTTTCCTCGGATTTTCATGGTGGTAATTTGCAAATTTTTCGTGATTTTTATGAGATTATGTAAGATATTTCGAAGTATTCGCACTTTTTCTTATTTCTGGAGTTTGTGGCTAAGTCTTTGCGATTTTGGCAGATTCTTCAATTTCAGGCAGTTTTTCACTCTTAAGTTTGTACAGTAATATAACCTCAGGTAAACTCAAGGAGTCTCCTCTTTAAGTCATCAATGAAATTAGAGGCTTGGAAGACGAGTGGGGTAAGTGCAGTTTTTGAAAAACCACTGAGATATTAATGATATTAACTAAAACTGGTCTCAATTCTTATTCTGTGAAAAATTCAACGTGAAAATCCAATTTTTAAGCATCAAAAAGAGAGTTTGGACTTTCTTTCCGCAGTAAGGTTCCATGTAATTGTCCAACTTTAAACGCGTATATCTTGAAATAGCGAGAACTGCACTCGTGCGCCTTATCCTCCAAGCCCCTCAAATCATTTCCGACACCACCAGTCGTTGTATGCCATGTTGATTTTGGTGACATCGAAGGTAACTGAAGGCAAAACATTATTAAACACATTATCTCTAAAATTAAGACAAAACTTTGAAGAATTTGCAAACTCAAAAGTTAGTTGCACGTGTTCATTATTTCTTTGATGGGGTTTGTGGGGAAGAGAAGGGGGTTGCACTTGAGTTGAAGAGAGACTCATTGCTTAGTTAAGGATATTTTCGTGTTGAACATTCGATTGAGATCGATTTCATATGACGTCGGAGAGACAGAGATATCTGTTCTGCCGTGCTAAGGAAGAACGGCGTATGAACATACAGAGTTGCCAAATTTCCCCGGACAAAACTCGTATTTTTGAGGAAAGTATTGCATATTTGCCCTTGAAATGTTCAGATATATTAGATAAATTTGCGAATAAAATTGTCTGAAAATTCGAAGAAAATTATTTACAATTTTCCGAGTTAATTCGTCTTGTATTGGAGGAAATATGGCAACGCCTGAAGGCTCATACGACGTTCTTCCTTCGCACGGCAGTGTTGGTGACGCTTAACGTGACTTGAAACTGTCTAGCACCGCGGAGGAACGTCATTACGGCAAGGACGCGGTAGATCTATTTATTCTTGCATTTGACATGGTCGATGGAGCGAAGAAGCTTGCTGAGGTCGGTAGGACTTGGCGGAGTTGGTCGAAATTGAGTTTGCACAAAGGAGACGTGCTTTCTTCGCTTAACAACACCGAGCCGCGGGGTCTCTTGTTCGGAGGCGCCCGTCATGTCGAAGCGGTCGGCCGGCGTGCCGTCTGATTTTGTCTATTGAATAAGCCTGTAATGTAAATAACTATCAAAATCGGTCGCCACTGCCAGGCTATAATAGCCTGAGACTTAAAGCGTATTTTTTTCACTAAAATTAGCTGCAGATCTAAAGTATACCACTTTGGATATTAGTCTCGTTTATACCGATTGAGAAGCTGAGATCGCTCTTGATGTCACTTAAAATTTCAAAAAGTCTCTTTCATGCGTAATTTCAGGCGAAACAACTTGAAACATCAATTTCGTGGAATTTCACATATAATTTCACGTGAAATTTCAAATTCTTATTTTTCATGAACAGGGGGTTTACTAAAACAAGCTGGCCAAAAATCAGTACTTTTCCAGTACATTCCCAAGAAATTCAGTGTCTCCTCAACAGAAAAATTCGGTACTTTTTCAGTACCTCCATTCGACGAACTTCGAAAAATTTAAAACATTTGAATTTCTCGCGCAAATTGCGACATAAATGACAAAAAATGAGTAAAATTCCGGATCTTCTTGCGAAATTTCCGCACTTTTTCAGTACTGCCGGGCCACTCTTAAAAAAACAGTACTATTTCCGGACTTTCCGGAAATTCCGGACTTATAGACTTCCTGATGAAATATTCCAAAATCTTAGCTAGAAAGACATCTCAAAGCTAAAATCGCACAAAAAATTACGCCCCCCCCCCCGATCCTTCTATACCCTTAACATGATTTTCGTGCGACTTCATTGAAAAAAAGTTTACTCGGTTGGCTGTATCTTTTGTGTACAATGGGCACATAAGTATCAAGAGACACTTAAGCCACACCGGACGTAACGACGCGGAATATGTCTGGAGCCTTCTTGAAGTCAGGACGTCAGGACGTGGACGAGCATGGGAAGCTTTCATACGTCCAACGTCGCGTCGGCCGCTGATAATAGCTATTGTGCAATTATTCAGCTACGTGCAACGCGCGCTCCGGACGAACGGTGAGGTCAAACAAATTCATTAAGTATAAAAGAGAAAGAAAAAAACCAGGGGGTGGTTGAATAGACCCAGTGCGCGAACCTCCGAGAAAATTGCCTCCATTAAGTCTCAATAATTACCGCAGTCACTTCATTATTGTCGGCTATTGCTCTCATTATGTGTACACTCGCGTTATTTAAAATCGCACCACTGCTCATCGACTCTTAACTCAAATTTGTGGCAGTCTATTGATAGTCTCCCCCTCTCCTTATATAAAAACATGTGCATTGGTGATGTTAACGTTAAGACGTCTTATACAGCGCTCTATTTTTAAAGAAATTAATCGATAATTTTACTAATTTGAAGGGTATAGTACAATATGGTCTGCGGATCATATTCATCTTGATTTCTTCATGATCATGACGTCATGTTTCACCTTTGAAATGGGTCATACTTCTTTTAACTATGTCCATGTCTTGGTGGTTAATAACTTGGTGCAACTCCAAGACGAATTATAATATTTATCATAGATTAATGACATAGAGATCGTTCGCTCTCTCAAAGAAAGGTATGTTAGTGAGGTATCTACGCGTCAAAATGATTGCACCCTTCAAGATTTGATTGTGTACCAAACGCGTCTTAGTGGAGTGCGCGGGTATACAGAGAGTGGACTGGACATGAATTAGATCGAGCAAATTTTGTCTCTTGGGCTTCTTGGTCCAAATCTCCCAGATGATGCGAAGCTTTATTCAGAAGATTTTTTTTCCTTTTGAAGGGAAATTAAAATCCTCTTTTTTGGAGAAAAAGAAGAAATGTAAAATGAGACATGAAAACTAAAATTTTACGAAAGAAGGAATAACTTAGGGTCTATCACATCTACATTACACTCAATCGTCATCGCGTGCTTAATTAACAACACTACTGCAACCGTTATGATTGGAAACTCTACGATCTATGAAAACAATAGTGATTATAAATTATTGGCGCATATCACAGGCCTGAGATTAGAGTTTTTTGCATGTGATTCACTTTCTACGGATTGCTTATATATTTATCGATAAATGGTATGGGATGAGCCAGCGAAACGAGATATTTTCACTGTTCTATCTTAATTAAGTAGAGTTATTATTATGGAGCGCGGGGAATGTTCTCTTTCATATCAGACCGCCAATGTTGTCAAATTTCTGGAAAATATACGACTAAGTAAGCACGGAGCCATAACACAGTTGACCTTATCAATAAATTCAGTTTTCTGGTACCTGTGTTCAGTTGCAATTCTCAGAAAGTCTCATTTTATCAAGCGAAGAAGCTTATGATATTAAAGCTTCATCGCTTGAAAAAAGTTAAGAAGTTTATGTGATAAGTGTTCAAAGTGTTAATAAGTGTTAACAGTTAAAGGTGTATGGTATAGCATTAAAATGGGTTTACATTCAAAATGGATCGTATTTGATACATCAAACAGGTGAGATTGTATCAATATCGATTGGTTCAAAATGTAAACATAGCCTCAAAAGTCAATTAAGTAATATAAGGGAACGGGAATTTTGTGATAGATTTTTTATTCTTATGAATGCAATTCGGTCATAAAAAGTGAAATTGTTAGGAATTCTCTCATTTTCAGCTTTTTCAACTTGAATCCTAATATTTTTGTTTGAGGTTACAATCTATTGTTTTGAACCATACAATACATATAACCACTATCGAATACGATCTATTACATCGCGCTCGTAATGTTTTTTTCCCTCCCTATCTCTTTCTCTCATTTTTTTAAAATTTTTGATAAAGTCAGGGGATAGGGCTCTTAAGGCGGAGACTTAAAATACACCATGCAGCAAGAAACCCGACTTGAGGTAAAAAAATGCAGACTTTCAGTTTTTGATGCTGAACGCTTCTTTGCTCTATTGAAAAAACTGGATTAAAATTTTGAGTCATATATAGTTTTCATTGTAAATTATAGTATACGAGTTCGAAACGAATTATTCGAAAGCTAACAAAGTCACCGGCTGACTTTAGACGTGCTTTCTCCAGATTTGCGATTTATTATGATCCAACTTTGAAATAGTCTCAAAAGGTCAGTTTTTTGGATTTTTTGGGAAGAGCTTTGCTCCGCAAATGATGGAGAATGAAGTCTTGTAAATTGTGAAATGGTTGGTGGTTATGATTTCTCATTTGTATTCCTACCTCAAGGGCTCTTCTGCTTGCCTCGCCTTGACTGAAAAATAAATTGACTCGCCAAAAAAGTAGTTCATTTTACACAGCCTGGAACCATACACGGGCATTGATAGGATTGTTTCTTTAAAATCAAGACATACAATAAAAAATATTCGTAATTTGCATTGCAAATTGGCCTCGTCGCATTTCGACCGCGATGAGATAAACCTCGCGATTCAAACGATGCTAAGCCGGGTGACTGTCTCCGATTCGTCGCCGCAAACGTTTTGGTTTGGGCTGGTTTGTTTGACCTTGCAAATTGGCACCTCGTCCAACAGTCAGTGTGGCTTTGACTCCAGCCACTCTCAAAACAGAGTTCAGCTGTGTCATGGCTTCGTGTCTGGGAGTAGTGTTTTTGGCGATTTTCAGTGCTTTTTTCCCTTTTCAAACCGGGCATGGAGCTGAGCCGACCCTCAAATTTTTAAGTTTTGTAAGTACATACTTTTTACCGGTTAAGTTTTTATTCATAATCTTCCACACCCTCATAAAACATTGCAAAATTACAATGTGCACAGTATTAGACAAAATTACTTAAATTCAATATTATCTCTTTCTCTTGAATACCGCAGTCCAGGTTAGGATTCTTATTTTCATACACAGGTTTACTCACGTCACACCATATGGGTGGCGTTAATCATTTTCCTCATTCACACAACGCTTGATAACGTATGACCTAGTTATGGAGTGTGATTAGTTTACTTTGACCTTGAAATGTGAATTGTATCAGTTTCTTTTATTGTGCATCTGATGTTTTCTGTCGCACACTTTATCTTAATTTTGATGGCTTTGAACCATTACATTGATACAATCCTCAACGAAATGAGGGGGGCGATATTAACTAAGGACTGCATTCGTCTGCTTAGTGAGGATATTCTTTTTACTAGCTGTATTTTCATGCAGCACAACCCACCTGTAGAGCAAAACAATTGGGACTTGCATATTAAAATAGTTGGAATTTTGACTAAAAATATAATGAAACTTATTTTATCAAAAATTCACATGGTGTTAATGTCGTAGACTCATAGATTATAATTCTGCTGTGCCAAATTTCCCTCAACATAAGAATTTTTACGGAAGGCTGTCAATATTTTTCTCCAAATTTTTCAGAGAATTTTTTTCGCAATTTAATCTTGAGTATCTAAAAATTTCCAAGAAAACTGATCATAAATGTCCTCAAAAAGTAACGTTTTATGGGAGGAAATTTGGCAAGTATAAAACGTTCACACGGTGTTTTTTCTTAGCACGGCAGAATTTTATTATAGCTAATACTTGTGTGCATTGGGATACATGCTGGAACATTTTTTTGTTATATTAAGTGCACTTTCGATTAAATTTTCTACAGATTCATCGACATGGCGAGAGAGCTCCAATTGAGACGTACCCAACTGATCCATATAAAAATGACTCATATTGGCCTGAGGGACGAGAGGAACTTCTAAGAGTACGTAATACTATTCCCGTCATTTTTTTCTTTTCCTCAAAAAATTGAATTTAAAAAAACTGCTGTTCCAAAATTTGGTCTTTAGTTGGTCTTACTTAGTTGGTCTTAATTAGTCGTTGCATTATAAAATGCCCACTGCATGCCAACATCTTAATTTCTTAACTCGTATAACCATGGGAGAGGAAAAGAGTTTAGTCCTAGCATAATACACATTTTTGCAAAATTTGTGGAGCCAAGTTATCAAAAAACATTCTCCTCTTGCATCAAATGAGTAAACAAGTTTAAATCAATTTCATACGATTCAGGAGTCAGAAAATGTACCTAGTCCAGGATTATTTGTATGTTTTACGTTCCAGGTCGGCAAAGTGAATATGCATAATTTGGGGAGATTTATTCGTGCAAGATACGATGGCTTCATACCCAGGAAATACAAAGCAACTGACTTGCTGGTGCGATCAACTGCTACGAATCGGGCTATTATGAGTGCTCAACTTGTGCTGTCCGGGCTGTACCCACCTCACGATGAACAAGTCTGGGATCGTGACATTTGGGTCGCCAAATTTTGGCAACCCATTCCAGTTCAGGTGCTAGCTCCTTCCATCGACGATGTAAGAATTATCATTTTATGGTTTTAAAACTATGTACAATTATGGTAGATCCAGGGGTTCACGATGACAATCGCCCCTTTTCCAAAAAGGGTAAAAGGGTTGGGGTGTAATATTTATCGGCTTGAAATCCCTGTCTCCTCCCACTCCCCACTTTTCAGGTTTCATGATTCACGCCTCTGAATAAAATCGATCTTGCTTTTAACAAAAATTGATCTTATAATACTTGATGATTAAATACTGAATATCACCCCCAAAATTCTTAATTTTTCTCAATCTTCACAGACAGCAACGAAAATATATGATAGGAATTTTCATCTCTGTTAGCTTGACGTTCAATTCAAACGGTTTACTCTTGAAAATTAACTAAAATTGTACGTACTTTTACAGATGTTATGCGTATCCAGGGTATGTCCACTTCTTTACGAAGATCGAAAGAATTTTACGGGTGGTCCCTACCAAGATATTCGAGAGGAAAATCAAGAGGTCATTACGTACATACAAAACCACACAGGTTTGGATTTCAAATCGGACTCGGACATTGGCATAGTGTATGATAATCTTTTGATAGAGGTAAGGCTGAGAAAAAGAGTGTTATCTGTTCTTATTTTTTACAAAAAAGTCACACAATTGAAAAATGTTCACTGTCCAAAAGATTATAAGAACCCAACCTCATGCGTGGTTCCAACAGAATACAGAATTATGATTATTCTGAATAAAAAGAAAGTAGGTTTTTTGCCTTGAAAAAGAGGGGGATCCATGGTTCAGTAGAACTTAAATTCTCAGGATGAAGCTGAAACTTCGGAAGTAGAATTTGATCACACTTTGATCGGGTCAGGTAGAATAAAACCATTTTTCAGCACTTAATGAGTAAAGTATGACGAAACATAATATGCTGTTTATTTCAGATTGTAGATGGGTACTTCTATAAATGCGACCATGCACTCGGTATGTCTCTAAAAAGCTCAGTCTATTAAAAAAAAAAAAAATATCATCTCTGCAGCATTACGTATTTGAAACTTTGAATGTACAAAATAAAGCTTCTTCTGAGATAAAGAGGTAACAAACTACGGATGCACATTTGACACTTTAATCCTAGATAGATTTTTCTGTTCCAATGTGCATTCTCGTCCTACCTAGAGTCAAACTTCTAACATGTGTAATTTAAAAGTATGACGCCGCGCCGCAACAACTTAAGTTTCCTTGTCTTATCCTGTTTTTATGTTAGGAGGAACAAGGTCTCAAATTACCCGAATGGACAAAAAAAGTTTGGCCTGACACAGTAATCTCCTTATACCGTAGAGTTTCCGTTGCACTGAAGAAAAATCCAACCTACACCAAGATTAATTCAGGTAAATTGCTATTTATCACTGAAAATAAAGGCTCACATGCATTCTCAAGTTCTGACTTGAGAATGATTGGATTGTTACCATGCTAAAAGATTAAATAATATATACTACTATTTTCATCTTCTGTTATTTTTTAATTTCTTCAACTTTACTATGAAGAGTGAAATCTCATCAAACGTAAACAATTTTTTTTTCTAGTCCTAAATTTACAGGGCAGTGCGTTTGAGCAAACGGATATAGTAACGAATGTCAAAATAGGAAGTATGATATCAAGTTAAATTGATTGCTCAATTTCAGTTATCTTGAAAGTAAACGATGGAAAAAAAGTGTTGGATGATTCGGACTCAGCAAACCCAAATTGGCGTTGCACGCAAACTTATTTGTATTACTGAGCAGCAAATATATTGGAGTATTACTCCAACAAGTTTGTTTACAACACCAAGTTGGCGTAACTGAGTCGAAATAACCCAGCCCTTTTTTCAGTATAGATACCCCATTAAAATTAACTATATTGGTGACAGCCGTAACCATCTCCTCAGCATTGGCGGATCCAGCAAATTGGCGACATCGATTTTCTCCATTTAAACCCACGGCAATTTATCGATTCTTGGAGGAGCCTGGTGCTCCGACCAGAATCGATTATTTAACATAGGTTTAAATACTGGAAATCTATTGTTACCAAATTGCTGGATCCGGCTTCCGCTCCTCAGATTAAACGAATATTTAAAACCTTTTTGCGATATGAATCCATCCTAAGCATCCAGGTAACATCAAAATCAGTGGCGTGGCGTGAATGATCGATTATCGATATTTCCCCATATACAGCTGTGGTAAAGAATCGATTATTAAGGTGTTCGTTGCGAACACCTTGTTAATCGATTTCTTCCATAGGTTTAAATGGTAGATCGATCGATATATCGCAAAGCACGCCACGCCATTGATCAAAATAATGTAAATTCAATATCTAATCGGAGCTCGGAAAATTTTCAGGTGTTTTGATCAATGATCTGTTAACGACCATGCGGAAAAAAATAAACGAGACGGAAAGCTTCAACCGTTTTTTTAATTTGTACGCTGCTCATGATACGACAATCCTCGGACTCTGGAGGGGGCTTGGAATCAAGGAACCGGAGTCCTGGCCAAGCTTTGGGGCCTTATTCATCGTTGAACTGCATGAAATCGAGAATAAACACCTTATTAAAGTGAGTCAATATCTTTTTAATATGTTCGAAGTAATTTCTCTGCTGAAAATCACGCATTCACTCTAGATTTTATGAAGGAACGTTTGCAAAAAATGAGACAAAAGTCAACCATGCGTTTTTACCGCGGAAGTTAAAGGTTGGCTGTTTACAAAGAATCAAGGCTAAATTATATTATTTCCATTTTTTTCATTTTTCATTTGTTTTATTACTGATCATGGAGGTTGAAAATGAGACGAGGGGATGCCAGTTCTCAGAGGGGCTTTGGGAGGATGTAGTTCTGTGTCGGTTGAGTGTTGCAGAGCGCTAGAGTGTGCTGTAAAAGTGGTGTAAGTACATGTCCTACGTATGTAGCTTCTGAAATTTTGGCAACCCCTGCCATTAACCATTTAATAATTTATCCAATGTTGCTTTGAAATCATCGGCATAGTACGCCCTTTTCCCGTCAACGTGACGTTAATATTCATACAGAATTATTTTACCTCGCTTTCTTTTCAGTAATTTCGTCAGTTATTATTTTATTACAATATTATACAATATATTATATTTATATATATTTATATATATATTTTATTACAATATTATTTCAGATCCTGTACAAGAATCGAGCCACGGATGAAGGACTGAAAGTTCTAAGTATCCGAGACTGCACCAAAGACAATGACAAAGAAGGGTGGTGCGATTTTGAGGTTTTAGAGACCCTGATGCAGGATGCCGTTGTAACAAACTACGATGAAGAATGCTACAGCCCCTCTATATCAGCAGCAGACATACCCAACGAAGCTTCGTGTTAGAATGATTTTCATGCACACGCAAGTAAAGAATGATCCAAAGTTTTAAAGTTTGATCAAGAAATTTTATTTTTTTAAATTTTATTTATACTTAATACTCATAGCTGTACTGTTGTCCGTCCGGACGGATTGAAAAAAGACATTATGGTTCAAAACTTGTCAGTTCCTTAAAGAATTCTCTTGAAAGTAATTTCAGTGGGCCAAAATTCAAAATAAAATACGATAATTTGTTGCAATGTTTTATACAAATGTTTAGTACAAATAAGTCGTTGTTTTGTTTTATTCTTTTCTAGTAATCAACACCTCATTTTATCTCATTTCATGAATACATCACCTATCTGCTTTTCTTCAAGCTTGACTAAGAGAGCTCAATCCGAGTCATCAACATTTTAAACGCCTTGAATATTTGTCCCTGTAGCACAAAAAAAACCCGAGGGCTGACCCCCGCTCATTCAGTATCTGAGAAAGATTCGGGTATGCCGAGAACTGCATGATCATCGCTCAGCAGTCAGCTTCAATTACCAAGGAAGGTTTGCAAAGACGTGATTCGAGCAGGTCAATCTCTAAGGATGCAACTATTTCAACTTATGGGATACGTTTTTGCCGACCTATTTAGACGAAGGCGAACCGCACCCTTACACTCACTCAAAAGTACGCTCTACAGCGCGGAGCTAATCATTTTCATAATTTAGGCAAAAAGACCTCCTACGTTTCAAAACAGTCGTATTTGGACTGAGTTTAGCAGAAAGGAACCAAGTCAAATCAGCTATACAGTGCCAAATTTAATTCGGCAATTTAATTTTTCAAAAGAGAACGTTTGTACGGATCCCTCTGAAATTTTTAAGGAATTTGCTTCACACTAAGCAGAAAATTTACCAAAATCAGCACAAAAATCCGCACAACCATTTCCATGTAAAAAATTTAGTTGACCAGTTGAGTTTAGCGATAGCTGATTTGGCTCGACTCCTTTCTGCTTGACGCGGTCCATTTTTGAATAATGATAAACGTGTGTCACGTTCTTAAGACGTTTCAGAATTTTTTTTTTTTTTTTTTTACCACACACAATAACGAAAAACTAAACGGAAAAGGGAAAAAACCATGACATGAAAGTTTGGTATGAAGCAGTGCGAGCTTTTCGCAAAAATTTCTATCTCGATACAATATACAATACACTGGAAAAAAAAAAACACATTGGATCTAGAGTCCAGACTCTTCAAAACATCGACAAGAAAAAGTACTCTTGATTCAATCAGATTTTTGCTTAAATCAAAAGGAAATCCGCTCAAATTAAGAGGCTTGGTTCTTGATTTAAGCTAGATTCTGATTGAATCAAGAGGACTTTTTCTTGTCGATGTTTTAAGATTCTGGACTCTAGATCCTATGTGTTTTTTTTGTCCAGTGTATGCAAAGATCCGCGGATTACGTCGAAACACGAACGCTCCTTTGCCTTTCCCTGTACCTCGCACCCGGTGCTCTTTATACTACTTTCGTTTGGCGTTCGTCGAAGGGCCGCAATTTCTAGGGCGTTCTCCGAGGGAGTAGCTTCGGAATAAAGGCCCGCTCTCAAAAGTCCGAGTTCTCGAGTCGCCGGGTCGTGGATCTCTCGGAGCTTGCTTGACCAAACCCCTAATTACTCGCTGAGAAAAAAAGACGCGTTGGACTGGTTAACAGCGGCGACGCCAGATCGGATTAACGGATTCGGCGAATCCATCTGCGACTCAAATGCACGGATAAAAAAGAATGTTGTTAATTATTGGACTCCTGATTACACGAGATCCACCTGAAATCTAGTTGCCGGTACCTGTATTTCTGTCTGTGTTAATCAAGCATGTTGTTATGATTGAGGAGTTAGGAGGAAAAATGGTCAATTCCGGATTTGGCCACTTTTCCAGAGAACGTTTTTTCTAAAACTGCATACTTTTAATGTGTGCTTGTTTCTTTTTGGGAAGATAAAATAGAATCGGGAAGTTTTCAACACCGCAATGAAAATTCGTGGTTTTGCACAAAAGTCATCGTACTTGTTCTGGCTCATCTATAAAACTACCCAGCTGTGTGCAGAGAAACTAATGGCACAAAGTTTGTTTCTGAAATGAACCAAAAACAATAGTTCCTTATTGAAAAATGTAGTCCACATTGCATGGAATCAGAAATCTAATGATCGTAAGAGCATTTTTTTTTATCCACGTGAGGGAGCTTTCAGTAGGAAAGAAAGGTACCGCGCGAGGTAAGACGGCTATTCTTCGATGCAAAAAATATGAAGTCAATTTCTGCTCAATTTGTATAAGTATACTCACTCTTTGATAATCGATGAATGAACGTAACATTTGGATACACTACTATAATTATAAAAGAAGAGCCAAGTACTTTGAAACGTACTTAATCATATTCTCAATGTTTGAGGAACAGTAGAACGCTTGCAAAGAAGGACCTTTTTGAGCAAGCAGAACACAGGCGAATGCATTGTTAGCTCGAACATTTGCTGGGTGGATTACTCATCATTCGTACCCTGAATAAGGCACCACCTGGGTTTTAAGTTGGTAGATGAAGCGGATCGGATGATACGTTCGTTTTGTACCCAAAATTTACCTAAGTCATGCATGCGATAAAATGTCCAATTATTTTGCTTGGTTACATTATTCACTATAAAAACTTTTGAATGACTGAAGTCCAAAAGTGCATACTTCCGATTGTAACGTTGCAAATCTCTATTCATGATTACTTTTTTCTCTTTTCTTCTCTTTTTTTTTCATGAAGAGAAGTGACAAATAGTTTCAATGGAGCTTTGCTGCAGAGTTTCTGCAACCTTTCAAATTCATTGACAGAGAGGAATATTTGTTAGTTCCCTTTTAAATAAAATAAAACATAATCAGAGGTTTTGTAACTTACTCGAAAATAGTGACGTTGTCGGCTCTGGTTTGGCTGAGCTTTTCTTCGTCGAGACAAGCCTGGATGTTGCGGCTCTCCTCCATGATGGTGAGTAGATTCAGCTCCTCGCGGCCCAGTTGGTACTCGAGCTCTGCCTGCTGAATCCGAGTATCGATGTTACTGCACCAAACAAAAAATATAACAAATTATGGTCCGAGACAAACATTCTTCAGAAAATTCCTGCAATTCGCTGTAAAAGGACCTGTCCCATTGAGGACCCATTTTCGTTCCGTCGAGGGTTGTTTTTATTTCAATGGTGAAAAGTTTAAGATACCTTATAAATCATCCCTAATCACAGTATAAACCATACAGGGTGTACCAAAAGTCCGTCCCACCCCTGCTAACTTTTGAACGAATTGAGCTACGGAAATGAAACTTTGGGAATGTTCCTATCTCAAAGGGGACCATCTTTTAGGGGGGTCCAAATTTTGGTCTCCCCTCAGGGGGGGCCTCGGGGGGCCCCCAACTTTTTTTTTTCAAATGGCAACCCCTATCTTGTGATACCTCATTCAAAAGAGCATAAAAAACTAAGAATTTTGACGCAAACCGCAGATCAATATCTTAATTTTTGACCGAGTTATGATAGGTTAAAGGTCAAATTTGACCTATTTTCAAAAAATCTTAACTCCGGTTCAAATTATCGTAAAGAAAAAAATAAAACGGGAAAATTTACCAAATTGTGTCCGCTTTTAAGTAAAAATTGCAGAAATCACTTCGATTTAATTTTAAGGGGGAGTTCGGACCCCCCAAATACGTCAATTCAAAGGTCATTCAATTTTCCCGCGAAATAAGCCAATTTCCCCTAGATTTGCCTCCACATTATCTCAGTAGGTCGAAATCAGTTCAAAATTACGTTGGCAAGTCCTCAAATTTCGGGAAAAGTTTAAAAAAAACGAAATTTAAGGTGATTAAATTTGACCGTTTAAATTTCGTTTTTTTTAAACTTTTCCCGAAATTTGAGGACTTGCCAACGTAATTTTGAACTGATTTCGACCTACTGAGATAATGTGGAGGCAAATCTAGGGGAAATTGGCTTATTTCGCGGGAAAATTGAATGACCTTTGATTGACGTATTTGGGGGGTCCGAACCCCCCCTTAAAATTAAATCGAAGTGATTTCTGCAATTTTTACTTAAAAGCGGACACAATGGAGAATTTGCAAGGGTCTGAAATTTGATGAATTTCCTGTTTAAGTGAAATCCTCTGAGTAAACTGAACACGAAGATACCCTTGATTCATAAATTGAGCAATTATTAGAGGAGATATGACAAAATAACAGATTCCGCTAAAATACATGTGTTTAAATGGGAAATGCCGCCAGATGACGTCACAAGGCGGCACATTTTCTCACTTTTAAATCAATTTTTCTCCAATTTCCCATGTCAGAAAACAATTATGAAAAATATTGCGAACTCAGCTCATTAGGCACTTTCAGATGAAGCAATAAAAAAATTGCGTGCAAATTCTCCATTTGGTAAATTTTCCCGTTTTATTTTTTTCTTTACAATAATTTGAACCGGAGTTATGATTTTTTGAAAATAGGTCAAATTTGACCTTTGACCTATCATAACTCGGTCAAAAATTAAGATATTGATCTGCGGTTTGCGCCAAAATTCTTAGTTTTTTATGCTCTTTTGAATGAGGTATCACAAGATAGGGGTTGCCATTTGAAAAAAAAAGTTGGGGTCCCCCCGAGCCCCCCCTGAGGGGGGACCAAAATTTGGACCCCCCTAAAAGATGGTCCCCTTTGAGATAGGAACATTCCCAAAGTTTCATTTCCGTAGCTCAATTCGTTCAAAAGTTGGCGGGGGTGGGACGGACTTTTGGTACACCCTGTATAAGTGACCCTCAGGAAGGGAGCGGGCTAAGAAACGAATATGAATACAACCCTTATTCTGCCGTGCTAAGATAAAACGCCGTATGAGCCTTTAGACGTTGCCAAATTTTCTCCGAAAAATCACCAACTTTCTGTTAAATTAGTTGATATATTTCTTCCAATATTTCAGAAAATTTTGCTGGTGATTTAATCTGAAGAGTTGGAATCAGTGTTCGAAACTCACAGGCGCCTAAAATGCGCGCCCAAATGCGCCTAAAAAATCGGCCATGGCGCCTAAAAAATGAAGACTCTGCGCCAACGTGGCTCCTAAAAATTGCCCCCTAAATATCTGAATTTTCATAAAAGGTGATTATTCGAAATTTTCAGCACCACAAGTGTAGGCTTTTTCTATTCTTCACGATTTCATCATTTGTGCTTTTGTCCTCCCCAAGTTACGACTACTTATTATTTTTGTTACGAAAACATCTTGAGTCTATATTTTCACTAAATGCGCCGTAATATATAGGCAAAAAGTCAATTTGGTCCCTAAAAAATCTTCAATGACGCCTAAAAATCGGGCTTGATGCGCCACATGGCTCCTAAAACTTAAAGGTGAGTTTCGAACACTGGAAATGTGGAAACTGTTGGAATGTTTCAAGAACTAATACTCACAATGTTCCTCAAAAATAAATGTTTTAAGAGTAAATTTGACAATGTTCGGATGTTGTAATGGCGTTTTTCCTCACTAGGCAGTATTGCTCACAGGAGACTTAATGACTCCCGGTCAATCGTCAAAAATTCGGTTGGGAAATGGAGAGTATTAATGAGAGCGATGCGGCAACAAGGTGATGATGGTTAGACTCGCACAACAGGTTACAAACTCGAGCGTGGTTACAATTACGGGTTACAATTATGAGAGCGTCGAGTCGCTTACTTTCTTTCCCCGGGCAGAAGTTCAGAGGTCCCATCTCAACTTTTTCCTCCCGCCCGGCCCGGCCCGGCGTGGCGCCCGGTCCTCCCGTGAATGCCAACGAAAGCTCCAAGCTCCGTCGCCAACGCGCTCAAAACATACTCATCTCACGGGCGAGCACCTCTTAACTCTCTAGGAATAATAATGTAATACACTATCCAGAAGGTATGTTTTTTGTGCGGTACTGATTAATTTATTGTTTTTTCGTTTTCTTTTTTTTAAAAAAAGAAGCTGAAGGCTTCGAGGCAAAAGAAACGAGGAAGCTTTTTTTTAAAAAAGGAGATCGGCAAACTACCAACGGTAAAAAAACAAGGGAGAAAAATGGGGAAAAAGACTAAAATACACAATTAATAAAAAACCTAGACCTTCCGACTCAAAACTGAGTCATTTTCAGTCGGAAATACAGTAAAGATTTTTTAAAAAAGAAGAGAAACGATGAAAACCTGAGCCCTACATGGTGGGGGAGAGAGGGATGGTACCGCATCACTCGCTAATCTACGATGCTACAATGTTGATTGGGTTTTGAAAGGATGCGACTATTCGGCGCGCTGGGAGGCATCTCCACACGATGAAGGCGCTTCTAATGCGTCGTCACACCGTATCAAAGAAATATGTGAGGCAACTGTATGTATCGCTAATCTACACGGAGAAAAAAACTTCGTGCGTGGGACCCGAAGTTTAGGTCATATGGATCTCTGAAGTTTTCGGATTGAGCATCCGAACACTTATGGTCCAGCTGCTGAGGTTTGGATCACACATCTGAAACTTCAGTTCATACATCTGAAGTACTTCGGTTTTCACATCCGAGAAACTTCGGTTCTCACATCCGAAAATCTTCGGTTCTCTCATCTGAAGTGCTTCAGATGTAAGAAATGAAGTTTCAGATGTGTGATCCGAACCTCGACAGCTAGACCTAAAGTGTTCAGATGCTCAATCCGAAAACTTCAGAGATCCATGCGTGACCTAAACTTCGGGTCCCACGCACGAGGTTTTTTTCTCCGTGTACGTGCTGCTTCTTAGTTGATTCGATAGTAAATTGATGCAACTATTCGGGCACTGCGGCCACGCTAGGAAGTATCATGCCGCAATGAAGGCGGTTTTTACCTCTCCTCACTCTCTCCCGCCATTCATAAAATACTTATCTCAAGCAGCCGCATCACTCTCTAATCTACGCTGGTATACTGCTGATTGGGTTTAAGAAAGATGCAACTATTCTGCCTCTGAGGCCGAAAGCTGTCTCCGAACATTCATGAACAAGAACGCCTTATTTTTGAAAACAGATACGAGACGCCGCGCCACCAAAAGGCGCCTTTTTGTTCAGATACTAAGCCAGAGAAGGTAACTTTTTGCACATCAAGGCACCTGCTGCTCCCATATCAATGCTTTTTCATATTCGTTCTCATTTTCCCTGCCCCTCTCTCCCCTATTTTTTTCTCATTCTCCCTCATTTTCTTCCCATTTTTCTCCCCCTCTCTCCTTTTCTCTTTTCCCTTATATCCTTTTCTCTTTTTCCCTTCCTTTCCCCTTCCTTCATCATTTTGGTTCCTTCGGTAATACGGCGCCTGGTTCACATACCTCCTATCGCTCCACCCTCGCGAGGTTACTACCTTTGATCTTAACTTTAGTATACCCAATGATTACAATTCAAAAATTGTGAGAGCGCGGTCTCTGAAATACGTAGTCAATGTTTTTTAGAAGGCTTTTTGGCTGCAATCTATAAAAAACAAAAAATCACATTTTCCGGATTTTTCACAGGGAAGTTTCAAAAATTTGACGATGAAAATTGAAAATTGAAAAGAGCGTAATTCTTTCTTAGTTCATGGTTACAGATTAACTGTAGTTTTCGGCAACATTGGAAACCGCGAGTCGAGTACGTCGGGGCTCATGAGCAGCAAATTTGCCGGATTATGTGGAAAACCGTGGATATTTTAAATTGCGTCAAATAGGGAGGTGTGCCGAATTTTCATCACAATTTGGCAACAGTTACCAGGAGGGAGTTTAATTTGTTGATACGTGAGGCCGGTGCGAGGCCGCACCGCAAGTGGCGTCTTCGATGCAAACATAACGTAATAGGTTAGGTTGTGCAGTACGTAATGCGCATGACAAATAAAGAGCTCCGCGGATAACTGTGAGTTTTCAAAACCTGTTTTTGCGAATAAAAAGAAGGAAAAAACTTGGAGCGAAAGGCGAAACGATCGGGCCTGCTCGGAGCGCCGATCCGGTGCATTTCTATTTCATTCAAGCCGGCCGTTCCGTTACGTGACCCGCATGCGGAGTAGAGTCCACGTTGTGGCTGTGCTGTCATCGGTTATTAGTACTACAAGGGGCTTGCGCAAACACGATTTTTGACGTTACTTCGAGCGAGAGTTTCTATGACGTTTGTTTCGGTGTCACTGGACATGCGCTCAAATAAGCTAACGATCGAAAGTGAGGGAATCAATGACTCGTGTCTCGGAAATAAGTCTACCACGTAGTAGTTTATGGTTGTCCGTTCAATGCGATAATTGTGTAAAGAATATCTTAAATCTAGGCTTAAGAAAAACACAAGCGAGAAACAACCAGAGACAAGAGATCCTCCACTGGCGTCTTGGCGATAGATGGAAGCAAGTACTTTCGGGGACTCAACAGTTCCTTAAGGACAATTATTAGGGAGCAACAGTCATCACTCTTATTTCGGCTGTTGGCCTACCTACATGGTGGATGATGAGCTTCGGATGACGTCATGAGCCAAACAAGTTCCCCAAACTTCGGCTTGTTTGCAAAACGAAATTGCAAACACGTTCTTAACCATTAACCATGTAGGTAGGTCAACAATAGAATAACGAAGTTCCGAAATTAAAAGCTTCCACCATTGCCAAGATAGTAGTGGAGGGTCTCTTGTCTCTAGAAACAACACTAAGAAATGGCCCAAACTGTAGGTTACAGGGTGGTGAAATGACGCAGGGTCCACCCATACCATTTCGCGGGGAAAACAAATCCGAAAAGTTCCAAAAATTTAAATTCGAGTCAAAAATGTTTAAGCTCTAATGAGTACCAGTACAAGACCGAGGGGGTGCTCAGCTCAGGCAGCTTCCATTGATCTTTTAAGTTGAGGTCATGCCGAAAAATCCATAACGTTTTGGGTCTTTTTAGAACTCATCAGAAGATCACACTCGTCAATGAACACAACTTAAAAGCACAAACATGGTGCACTTGAGTAGGATGCCAACCCTCATGCTCGCCCGCCCGCATAACCATCCCCATCACTCAATGCGATTTTCTCCTGATTATTACCAGGGCCAGATTTACCTACTTGCCGCCCATGGGCCGCCTGTATTTTGCCGTCCCCTTCTCATTCATTTTGAAATCAATTAAAACCATCAAGTGAAAGTGCCGGAGGGGGAGGAGAGGGGTGCATAAGACGCGTTTACTCGTGTTGCACACATTTTTTGCGAAAGCCCTGTCAACACTACTAGCAAAAGTTCACGGAACTTTGCGCGAAAGTTAAGTTCCGTAAACCTATCTCTGTGTGAACAAAGCCTTCCATTTATAAGCATTGAACGAAAAAATTAAGAAAGAACAAACATAAATGTGGTTTAATAATTTTAACTTCCGCCGCCGCTCCGCGCTGACCGCACTGTATTTGGCGCAATGCGGGAAGTATTCCTACAGTCTTGCAGGCGCTACGCATTTTACGCGGACCGCCCCTGAACGCATACTGCGTTTGACGCAATGCGTGAAGTGTTCATGAAGTCCGGTAGGCGCTATGCGTTTCACGTCAACCGTTGCGCTGCTGACCGCACTGTATTTGACGCAATGCGTGAAGTATTCGAGCAGTCTTGCAGGTACTAATATGTGTTACATGCCAACCGCCGGGCCGCGCTGAGAACTTCTTCTTTTCATCTCAAGTCCTCGTCATCATTGCTCCCTGCGCCGAGTCGCTCCATGCCAAATTGCGTGTTTTCTTGTGTCACTGAAAACCGAAAGACGCTTTTCTCGTTTTTAATTTTTTTTCTGAATCCGAATTTTTTTATACCTATATTTTTAAAAATTTCAAAATTTGCCGCCATAGGCCGTGGCCCATGTGGCCACCCCCTTAATCCGGCCCTGATTATTACAGCGATCATTGTCCGTGTATCTTCATTAGACGACATCTCCACTCGTTTCAATTCAAGAAAACACATGTCGCCGAGAGGTGGTAGCACGCAGGAGCAAAGAGAAAAAAACACAGGTGTGTGAACCGAGCTTATTGTGCCGACTCACAATACTTTATTAATCAACGACTCGCGTTAACCCGAATGCTGATCGTTGATTAACTCGACACCTACTTAGATGCAATCCAGTCGTGAGGCGGAATGATCGACTATCGATTTTTCCCTATTTGAAGCTACAGTGAAAAATCGATTATGAAGGTGTTCGCTGCGAACACCTAGTTTATCGATCCTTTTCCATAGGTTTAAATAGCAGCTCGATCGATATATCGCAAAACGACAATCGTCGCACGTCGGACGTCGCTCTGTCTGAACATCTCACTCCCGGGCGGTCGCGGGGGATCGGATTAGCGAAAAAGAGGGAAACCGCGATGATTTCTCGCGGTGATTTCCGTGAAATATTGCCCAATCGCGGGCGGCCCATTGTGTCGCGTTCGGTGGAAATGCGCGCGCCCTAACGACGTCATTGTCTCGGTTTCCCATGCACATCTCGGCTTGACCGCGCTCGCCCGGTGCGGGTCTCCGGTGCGCTACTTAGAAGCGCGGTTGGTGCAAGGCAAGGCCGCGAGAAACCCAACCGCATGGGAACTCTGCCGTCCTCAGGAAGGAACACTGCATAAACATTCAAAATGTAGCCAAACTAACCAGAAGTAAATGAGGCCTTATATGTAACAATGGCGGATGTGAAAAATTACCTTTATAGGAACACGCTTAAAAAACTGTTTTGTTCACACAAAAATTTAATATGTTTGGCTCTGGCATAATGTACAGATCTCGAAGATCACAACTCAAGTATTTTCTCAAAATTTTCTCGATGCCAAAATAGTTTTTTTAGTGTGCTTCGAAAAGGTAATTTTTCACATCCGCTATTGTTGCAGATAAGTTCTCAAATGTATATTTTTGAGAATTTTCCCCTCGGAATTATATGGTAATAATTATTTTTTGCGGAAAAGTCCTCTGGAAACTTTCCCAGAAAGAGTCCACAATTCTCTAGGAAAATTCGTGTTTTATTTGAGGAAATTTGGCAACAATTGAATGTTCACACGGCGTTCACTCAAAACATGGGCGAGATGCTGCGCTAAGCACCCGGAAAGCTGACGAAACGCTTTTGCTGGACTCCCGGCCTTTTCCTAGACACCTACAGCGTTTTGATAGCTAAGGTGAGCGAGGGTACACCTCTAGCGAGGGAAGTTCGAAAATGTAACGACGAATTGCAATATTTTTCATTTTGGTGATTGGGGTCTCCTCCTTTCTTCATGTCTGCGACTGATTTCTTCGGTATTTCAATTAATTAAACATTTTTTGCGTCTTCCGAGACACTCTATTAAACGAAGAAGAAACGGACCGGGTGAATGTTTTCTCACTTATTGCAAAATTTAAACATCATATTAAAATACAAGCACTGAAGCATTTTAAAACATTCGGTCCTTCTCATAATTATGAGTGGAAAACAAACCAACACAATTCAAAAGGACTGATTCAAAAACGCTGTACAAGTATGTATAAAAGAACACTTGAAATATTAAACGGCACCCGGCTATCAGTGGTGCATTTTCCACTCGAGTTGACGCTAACTTTTTTCCGACCCACGAAGCATTTATCAATTAAGCGAGAGCACACAGCACAGGTCTGAGGCTCAGGTAAATGCTCCGCTTGACATAAACATCTTATTAATTGAATAAAGCCCACAATATTTTCCCTCCGTTCGACTGCAGAATCTAGAAAATGAACAGCTAATTTATTCATTTAAATGTCAGAAATGTCAAAAAAAGAAAAGAGGAGGAAAAAGAACCCTGACGCGCGTGGAGTGGAAAGGCCAAAGGAACGCTAAGCGAGTTGTTTCGCCCAGTTACCTCCACTTGAATAATCGGAGGATTGGCGCATGTTGTCAAATCGACCTTAGAGTTTATTTGTATGACTTTTGGTGTTGCACAGTGATTAAAGTTTTCGATTCGCTAAACAGAACGTTACATCGATCAATTACGCTGGTCATAGAATCGTGTTTTAATGCTTGATTCTTGTAGATAAGCTAAAAATAATAAGATCCGTTTAATCAGCAACTTTCTACGGTCAGTATTAGCCGAGATATCTCCCTCTGAAAAGTCGGGTTTATGACGTCATCCATCGCGGTAGTGACACCCGTGATTTCTTCCGCCTTGCTTTCATCAGTCGATGTGACGCACGTTTGCACTGAATACTCAACGTAAAACACGGATGAAAACAAGGTGGAAGAAACCAAGGGTGTCACTTTTAATTTTACTCATAAGGAAGATATTACTCTGTTAGTTGACACAGTGATCGTTGACACCATGCTCAGGGCCCATTTTTGCGTTTTACTGCCAGAGCACGTCAACAATCGGTGGCTCCATGATCAAATTTTGGGTTTGTTGACATCATGCAACGTTACCATTCTTGTTAGCACAGATCTTCTTATTTTTGGCTGATCTACAAGAATCAAGCCTCCTAACACGATTCTATGACCAGCGCAACTGACCCAATCTAGGGGACCGGGCTCACAATCAGCTCATCATAGCCCATTCACAACTACGCCCAAGAATTCCAAAAACTCTTGACTCCGTTCCGACTAGAGTCTCTTTATACTGAGAGTCAAGACAACACCCTCTCGTGGAGTCACAAACGGGAATAAAGATTACAGAAATTGAACGTTTTTTGTGTTCTTTGATCTGCCCATTCGCAAATTCCTTTCTCCGTTCCTTCTCTCATTCCGTTTATTCCTTGCCGAACCCGTAATTCCCTGGTCCGTTCCAGATTATAATCTTTGCAATCGGTGAAAACGTAATATTTATTCCCGCTTGTGACACTGTGAAGGCCTAAAATACGGGAACCAATCAGAAATGGATTCACAGTGTCCACTGGAAAAAAAACACATTGGATCTAGAGTCCAGCCTCTTGAAAACATTGACAAGAAAAAATACTCTCGATTCAATCAAATTTTTGCTTAAATCAAAAGGAAATCCGCTCAAATTAAGAGGCTTGGTTTTTGATTTAAGCGAAAATCCGATGGAATCAAGAGTACTTTTTCTTGTCGATGTTTTTAAGAGTCTGGACTCTAGATCCAATGTGTTTTTTTTTTCCCCCAGTGTGTGTCTTGACTCTCAGTATGAAGGGACTCAAGTTCCGCCGAACGATGCCGAAATGAACACTGGAAAACTATACCGCTGATTTCCCGGAGGCACCGGTTGAACCGGCAGCGATGGTTGCGCGCTACGACGAGCACTCACAAAAACAGCCTATCTACGCGGAGTCTCCGTTGGAGTTAGGCGATTTCCGCTGAGCAGGACAGCGCAGGGATTCCGGGGCGAGCCGGGATCGGAGCCGGGCGAAGATCATAGTTAATTATTCAAGGTGAGCGAGAGTGGAGTGGTAGTAGCGGAGTACCCCCGATCGCGAATCCCGGCGTCGGCGCTATCAATTTAAGCGGCGACTCAACAAGTACATCGTCGGCGGCGCGGCGCCCTCCACGTCCACATCCACCTCCGACGCGACTCTCAACGCCTCAGCTTGGATCCAGGTCCTCGGTCCAAGACCCGACCCGCCGTGCCACGACCAGTGCCGTTCTTTGCAATGGGTTACAGACGATACGACTTGAAGCGGCGAGTATCGAAAGCTGCAATCTCAGGGGAACTGCTAAAATTTCAGTTTGAATTTCCCTGATTTTTACTGATATTTTCAATGGAATTTTTCGACTTTTTAATTTTCTACTTTTGCGTTTAAGTCTCCAAGAAATGGTGATAAATGATCTGCTATCTTGGAAATAAGCCATATCGACGGTGAAACTACCAAACCACGTATCTCGGTTTGCGACGTCGCAGACTTCCTGTCATACTTTATTTTTTAAATGAAAAACTACTTAACATCCAGTCTTGAAAATTTCTGTGATTTTTCCTCTTTGTGCGGAGAAAATTCCGTGAAAATTTCAAGGAATGATATCGATTGGGTCTACTTCAAAAAAATAAAATGTGAGCGTAGATTTTTAAACACCGCAAACGAGATACGTGGTTTGGTAGTTTCACCGTCGATATTTAACTTATTGGCGTCCAGTACATTTAAATACAGTCTCAACACGAAGTTTCTGGACACACCGTGTTACTTTACTTTTCTACTTCTGCGTTCAAGTCTCCAAGAAATACTTGTCGATGCTCTACTGTGTCGGAAATAGGCCAAATTAAATCTACTGCCGGTGTCGAGTACATTTCATCACGATTCTTAGACAAAGTTTCTGGACGCAGAAATGTTAGTTTACTTTTCTTCTTTTGCGTTCAAGTCTCTAAGAAATGCTCATCAATAATTTGCGATCTCCGGAAAATCGGTGTCCGTACGTTTAATTACAGTTTTTAGCCGAAGTTTCTGGACGCGTAATGTTAGTTTACTTTTCCACTCTGCGTTTAAATCTCCAAGAAAACCTTATCAATTCTCTGCTGTGGTTGAAATGAGTTAAGTTTAAAATCAGCATCGGTGTCCTCGGAGACAGTCTAGTAACCAGTACCAATATGTTGTATCTGACTTTTAGAAGTTTCCAAAATCGGAATGCCATTCACTTTAGAAACAAATAAAAGTGACCTCATGGGAGAGTTAAAAAAAGTTTTCTCTTTGTTTAAAAATACTCATTGCCGATGTGTTACGGAATCACGACGCAATTTCTATGGGCAAGTATCAACTTTCGGTTCTCGGTTGATGGAGGTGCAGCAGGTAAGCATAGAGTACTAATAAAAGGAAAGAAATAATAGAGACTTACTCGGAGATGTCGAGTCGGTCGAGGGCGAGCTTGATGTTCTTGACGACGTGGCGCTTACTCTCGGCTTCGACTTTGAGGTTCTTGAGCTTTTCCTGGGCGCTGCGCCGCTCCTTCTCGCTCAGAGGTTGCCCGGAGGTCGGGGCCCCCAGCGGGGTCGGGGCCAGAGCGACCCCGTTCGTTGTCGTCGTCGTTGTTGTCGTCGTCGTGTTGGTTGGTGCCCCCGTCGGAGGGTTCCCTCCGCCCCCGCCATTGTTCTTCGTCTCCTTGCCCGGCTTCCGCGGCGGCACCGGTCCTCCCACTCCGTTCAGCTCCCCCTTATTGCTGCAACAAAAGAAACACCACGTCAGGTCATAGGTCGTTGGAGGGTTCGTCAATATATGACGCCTGCGGGCCGATTATGTATTGAAATTGATAGACGAAGCTACAGACAAAGAAGACAAAAGAGATATGGAGGGATCCTACCGGTGAGAGCGAGTGGTTGCAATGGACAAAAGAGGTAAGTAATTGAAATTGATAGACAAACCTATAGACAAAGAAGACAAAAGAGATATGGAGGGATCCTATTGGTGGGAGCGGGTGGTTGCAATGGACAAAGGAGGCAAGTAATTGAAATTGATAGACAAAGCTATAGACAAAGAAGACAAAAGAAATATAGGGGATCCTATCGATGGGAGCGGGTGGTTGCATTGGACAAAGGAGGTACGTAATAGAATAAGTAAACGCAACCCACGATGGACCCGATGGATAGTCCATCATTTTCTTTCTTAGTTCATAGGAGCCACCAATTTCAACCAATAGGATAGTTCCATACTCCCTCTGTTGCCTATCGCCTTGTCTATCAATTTCAATAATAGGTCCACTGATATATTTTTTCAGGTACTTTTTAACGGTGCTCCCTCCTCCGCATTGCCAGGTATCTCTGCTGTAGAGGACCTATATGGGGAGAGTATGGACATGTCTGCCATTTTGGAGGGTAGGTCATGGACAGGCATGACAGATGGTCAAATTTGGTTTTGGTCAAAACTGCAAAGTTAATTTGCAAGTTTTGGGCGGTTGAAATTGTTACCAGAAACTGAATGTTAGGTTTAGAGTGACTCATTTTTGTTAAGCACATGTTAGGCAGCTCTTGATCCTCCCTCTTCCTTAGATTCTGACGTCATTTTTGGACGGTTTCTAAGATTGTCGGCTGTCACTTTCACGCAGATAAGTGAGGATGGTTCTAATCTAATCTTATGTTTAACCGCGAAGATGTAGGTTTAGGGCAAGGTCGCATGAAGAGAACGCGCAGTTGAGATTCACGGTCAGAATTTGAGGCAACCAATGCATTTTTATACTTACAATCATTCGTTCATAGTTAGAGAGTCAAAGGAGAGCAAATCATAAACGAACCGCATTTAGCAAAAAGGAACCAGCGCAATTACATTGTTGCTTAAATGTTGCCTCTTCATACATATCTGAAAACTCTCCCAAACTAGAAAATGGTTTTTGCATCCCACCAAAAGATCGTTGATTTTGAAGCAAAATAAATGTGTAAATTTTAATACTGAGCAAATATTTAGTATTTTTAAAAGAAAAAAAGAAGTTGCACGATTTTGGAAACACTGTAAACACACTGGTTCCGTTCAGCTAACCGCGATCCAAATGTACAATGAAATGTCTAATCTCAGTATCTCGCTTTGCGGAATTGCAAACTTCCCGTTACACTTTATAATATTTCTTGAAAACCACTCAAAGTCGTGTACGAAAGACTTCCGTGATATCTCTTTTCTGCGAGACGGATATTTTGCGAAAGTTCCGAAGAATAAAGATTCGCCTTCCATTTAAAAATGAAATTGGAGAGGAGATTTTGAAACGCGCCGGTCGAGATACTTGATTTGAGAATTTCATCTTTAAAATGGCAAATGCTGTATGGAAAAAAATAGCTCTGCTTATACGGCACAAGCGACGGGCATCAATTGATACTAGCTGCGTCTTGGCGGTGTTATATGAAGATCCTTCAGTACTTTGCGTATGCAAAACGGACATCCATCGAGCAGCAATAGATGCACTAAGGCGCCGGCCGCGCATTCATACTTATCTGTACACAAATTCTAAGCGTGAATTTTCAGCCAAAGCAGGAGAAAGATATGATTTTCTGGTTTTTTCATGTCACTCGTATGAGGAAGAGTGTGGAAGAGCATACAAGGTTCTACCTTCACTGGAAGCCATCCGCAACGGACAAAAGTGAAGAATGAAAGCCTGATATAACGGTAAAGTGGGACGCTTTAAGGTGATTCGATGGACGCCATATTTTGTGTCAGAACGTCATGCGATATATCGCATCAATTGGTTCCATTTTTTCAGCTACTCGTCATTTTTCTCCAATTTTGAGATCGCAATTCTGTTGTCAGGAGACTGAAGCACTCACCAATTTTAACAAAGAAATTCAACGTAATAAAGGCGTGGTTTTTTCAGAGAGAAAGCATCGAATTCGAGTGCAGTTTCGATATCAGTATCGAATGCGATGTTTTCTCTCTGAAAAAACCACGCCTTTATTACGCTGAATTCCTTTGTTAAAATTGGTAAGTGAGTGCTTTAGTCTCCTGACAACAGAATTGCGATCTCAAAATTGGAGAAAAATGACGAGTAGCTGAAAAAATGGAACCAATTGATGCGATATATCGCATGCCATTCTGACACAAAATATGGCGTCCATCGAATCACCTTAAATCTTAATGCAAAACCGAGACCTATTTTACCCTTAATCATCGCAAAATTTCATCCAATATCAACATTCATGGCTCCTGAATCATGGCACCGACTTTAGCGGCAATATTGCCTCTAAAATTTCGGAACGGAGTTCTGAACACTGAAGTTGACCTTTCAAAAGTGACAAAGCACTATTCCGAATACTTCCAGCTCAGCTGGATGAGAGTTAGCTCTCAACTTGATCAGGTTACAATATCTAGAGCTCAAACCATATTCCTTTTTGCAACTGGGCAACTGTACCAACGCTTTCGTGCTCCCAGACTCTCTCGAGAAAGCAGCACTCATCCAATCCACCACACTTGCCGAATTTCACGAGACTTCCTTTTGACAATGGACGACTAGACGAGGTCAGGAAACCATCACTATGTACAATCTTTCATTAAAATGTCATGCAGAACAAGAGAGCACCTTACAATTTTCAAATGCCAATTCCAAAGAAAGCAGTTACTATTATTTTGGCTCCCTTGAACAAAATGGGCTCAGAAACTGAATGTGATTTAGTGCGTTTAACGGTGAAATAATTTTCTCTTTGTGCTACATTGTTTGAGACTAGTTTCCAAAAACTGCAAATTAGATGAGAGAGACACATTCTAAAAAAATCCGCTGAATTCACCCGCCTAACAATGTAAGTATATTAGCCTAGGATCATTTTGTTGCCGTAGGCTCCTATCAATTAATAGTGTATCAATCATAGGATTGTTTTTTTTTTTTTTTTTTTTTTTTTTTTTTTTTTTCTTCAATGAAAAAACCTTGTAATCCCTTACAAAAATCTATTTTTTAAATTATTCTGTTTTATCTTGCTCGATAAAATGTTAAAATTCCCCTGTCTATGGTGTGATGCTAAATCTCCTTAAAGCGCCCTCTCACAATGTGCATCATTTAGGTCTCCTAAAAAAAGGAGTTGTTCATAGAAATACTATAAATACGGCCCTGAAACTATACATAATCAAAACGTGGCCCAAACATGGCATTACTCTCCCAAAGTGTCTACTGGTTTTTGAAATCCAATTTCAGGACTTTTTCAGGACCTTTTCAGAACTTTTTTTTGGACCCTCGGAGTATTTTTGCCGAGTTAGGGTCTACACTTACTGCTAATTTTAATAAAAATCGAGTCCATCCTCGAGTGAATGATCCTCCTCACGAGAATTGGTGATGGCTAAGGGAATCTATGATATGTATGTATAATCGGGACACTTTTCTACGTGATACCTGCACTTGCGTCTTGCACCCGCGAAAACCGTGAATTTTTAAATTTCTCGGGACCTCGAGTTAAATTTCCGGACTTATTCGTGACTTCGGGACCGGTCATGCAAATTCCTGACTTTTTCAGGACTTTCGGAACTTTCGGGACCTGTAGACACCCTGCTCTCCCTATATAATATATACCGTAGAGGAGTTCACCTGCGCGATCAGAGACGCCTAGAAAACCGACAACGCTCGGCCCGGAACAACCGTTCCGTCAGCTCCAACAACACTTCCACCCACACCCCTCTCGTCCCATTCGACGTATCGACATGCAAATCAGGCGCGGTGGTGGGGGAGGAGGCACAGAGGTCCGGGTTCCAGGGAGGATACGTGCAAATTGGAAATGATACTGCGGCTGCACTCCGTGGTGCAGTGGTGCACTGGCCCTCGGACCGAAAACCGCACAACGCCCACGAAAAACGGGCGTAGATACGCTGTTTTTGCTGCACCTGGGCGCCGACGTCGTCGTCGGTGCATCACCAGGGTCTGAAAGTTCAATTACCACCCGTGAGCTATCGGCGCTCTTTACTCTCAGCGTCGCGGTCAGAGGTCATTACTGCCGTGCTAAGGAAGAACGCCGTATGAACATTCGAGAGTTGCCAAATTTCCCTTGATAAAACATGTATTTTAGACGACATTCACGAACATTTTTCTTTGAAATTTTCAGGTATTTTAGATTAAATTGCGTACGAAATCGTCTGAAAATTTGGGGGCAAAATATTCACAATTTTCCCGGCAAATTCGGTATTTATCGAAGGAAATTTGGCAACGTCTGATGGCGCATACGGCGCTCTTCCTTAACACGGCAGATTACATGTCGGCTCAGTTTTTTTTTCTCTCTGCTATGTGTGAGACGTAATAGCTTGGATATTGAACAGGTTGACGTTCATTTTAGGAGGGAGACAATCATTGATTTCGACACTCTCCGAAGGATTTGAAGGATCGGATCAGACCAGAAATAACATTCAATATTGAATTCCGAGACCAGGTACTGCGGTTTGTGCCGTTCTCATCATGTCTCATCTCATGTCGTATCTCAATTTCCATTTAAGCCCTTCTCTGCGTACAATTTCATGATTTTTGGGGCTTATACGGAGGTCGAGATATAAAATCAGAGAAGCGACGATGTAGCATTATTTCTTCAAATTATTTCTCTTTGCGGGTAAATTGTTTGTACTCTATTTTAACAGGTAAAATAAATGGTGCTACGGCAAGGAAATCATCAGCTAATATCAAAGACTGTCGGTATGAACAGATATGAACTTTGCTAAAATGTTGTAAGCAAATATTACCGCAAACCTTTAAAATTGCCTGGATAAATTACTCAACACAATATGCTCGTCATAACAAAACATTTTGAGTAGAGTTGTTAGTCCGACGGTGATAATTAACATAAATTAACGTGGCTACAACATAAGACGCAACTATTACTGCTCCCAAGCCGCTCAAATTGCATAATAGGTTAATGAAGGCGTACTGATCACAGTAAATACGAAAAATTGTTATTATTAGAGTGAATATAATCCGCTGATGATACCGCAAGCAGCCATTAGAGCTCCCAAGCCGCTCACGATGCCTACTTCGGTCATTGAAGGCGATCGCTCTATCTTTCTACCCGTTCGTTAAAGTCTCTTCGTACTTATACATTCGCATTTTGGATGCAGGACACAGACGTGGAATTTCACTCCGATTAAGAAGAAATATGAATCAAAACTGGGCATGTGAGGAAGTTGTAGTCTTAAATTCGATCTCATAATGACAAAAGAGTGGTGAGAATGTCCGAAATGTCATGGAGAATATTCCGTTTGATTGTGGACAGAGTTGATTATTTTAAAAGCTTCAAATTTTAATCTTTTTCGAGTTTTCGATCTTTTTCATATTATTCCCTGACTTTTCTCTGGCCTGATGAAATTGAGCTCTCGTAAGTGTAGGAGATTTGCAATTCAAGTACTCTTTCGCGAAAGGCAAGATGATGCTATTGGTTTCCTCTGCATAACGAACCCCAAAGCTCAAAAAAACTCTCAAATTGACGCCGAAATAGATGAAATATTCCGCGTCACCCTGAGAGTCCACTATTATATCAAGACAAACCCTCTATGCAAAGATAAGGAGCAAATACATTAACAGGGCCGTGTTTTCAGTTTTGGAGTCCCCAAACAAAGTGCAACCCGGTTAATGTATTCGCCCCTTATCTCTGTATAGGGAGTTTGTCTCAATTTAGAGGTGCAATTTTGGGGCAGGGTGGGATATAGCCTCCATCATGACCTCAACATTGAGAGCTTTTTTTGAGCTTTTGAGTTCGTTGCAAAGGAAGCCAGTGGCATAATAGTGTTTCTCGTGAAATATTACTTAAGTGCTGGAATAACAAATCCCTCTAGTATCAATCAAAAAAAAAGTTTGGTCGTATGTAACAGAGCTCGTTCCATATCAGCCAAATTAATTCGGTTTGTCAAACCGAACTTTCGGTTCGTGTAACCGAACTAGTGCGGTAAAAACTGACTAAGTTTGGTCATACATGCCGAACGTTCGGTTACACAAACCGAAAGTTCAGTTTGGCAAACCGACAATTTGGGGTGATGTGGAAAACCGAACGTTCAATTCACATGACCGATTTTTTATTTTTTCCCGTGATGCAAGAGCTTTATTTGAAGTTTTTGAGACGCGACAACCTAACTGGGACAGCAAAAATCTGTTGCTATCAGCCAATAAGGGAAGTGAACTGCGGTTGGAGAGCCCTGTGTGAGAACCGTAGCCCAGGTTGAAGGGCATTGCGTGCGGCGGGCGATTGGGTTCCCGATCGGAGCCGGAGAAAATTGCAAGCTCGGTTATTGAATAACAGCGGAATATTCGTTTCCGCCGATGCGCGCATCGCGCCACGCAACTCCCGGCAGCCGCTAGCATCCTTACAGTGGGCGCTCCACTCTTGCACTTCTTCCCGGGGTTGTCAATTCCACACAAATTTTCCCGATTTTTGTATATTGATACGGAGTGTCGTGGAATAACGAATTCCTCAGGTATCACAAAAAAAAAAAAAAAAAAAAAAAAAAAAAAAAGTTCGGTCGTATGTAACAAAGCTCGTTCCATATCATCCCAATTATTTCGGTTCGTCAAACTGAATTTTCGGTCTGTCAAACTGAATTTTCGGTTTGTCAATCATTTGGTGCTTTTGACCCTACTTTTTCTCGCGTTAAGCAGGAAGGAACCAAGTCACGTCAGATATTACCATAAAAATTCAATAGGGCAATTTAAATTTTTACATGAAGACGATGATGCGGATTTTTGTGGACATTTCAGTAAGGTTTCTGTATAGCGCTCCATGTATGTCTCACTTGGTGGCTTGCGGAATGCGGATTCTAGTGAAACATAACAATGCTTGGACTTGGCATCGCTGGCCCCGACTGGAGCCTATTCCTAGCTACCTCAAAACCTAGACTGATGATTAAAACCCCGACCTTCCGAGGACCATCATCGTAAAAAATAATTGCAGAACTATCGACGGAGGGCCTCAGCCTCATCCCCCAGACTTCCAGGCTGAAGTAGGTTCGTGCAGATTTATTTACGTTCCCACCGCAAAACAGCCATTTTCATTTTACGCGAATCCGGGTAAACCTCAGCACAAGGTTTTGCATGAGATGGCGCCATTATGGATGATCGAAGGAGTGAATCCTTTCGTTGTTCTTAAAGTTCTAAGTTTCCGGATTCTGTTGTGCTCGACATAGGCTCAAAGAAAAACATCGTATAATTTCCCATTGTTGTGACCATTCTCTGTGTTGGGGTCACTCTCGAGGGTCATCCTAACTATGACTGATGAATCGTGGATTAAGCGATCGATTCGGTAGAAATTCTTGACGAGTTGTTATGATGACAAGATGAATAATACTGCAGGATCTTGACAAAATATCAAACCCCTGAAAATAAATGTTGCTCCAGTTGTTTTCATTGCTTGAAGGATCGTAAGAGCATACTTTTTGAGGCACCTTGTCTCTGGGCACAGTAATCACATGCTGCTACCGAGTATGGGACCTAATATAAGTCAAGCTTCGACTATTTTAATCTATCCGTCCAGAATTGGCAAACTCATATTTTACGGAAGCGTGAACAATCACTGCAGTTAAAAAGAAAAACTCACCGGCACGAACATATCACCAATTTCGTTGATGAAAAAGATCAATTTTCCCGCGGATGTCTGACGTAAGAGCGTATCTCAATTTTCATGTGAACCCTGTTTTCCATTTAACTCTATACTTTTCGCGGCTCATGTGGAAATCAAGATACGCCCTTACGTCAGGAGGACGACGAAATCTGGCATTTGAATCAGTGAGAACGAAAACACACCAACTCGAAAATATGAAAATAATCAAGACACACGTAAAACTGCGCAGTATAGTTGAAGAAGTTAGCACAAGAAAAAGATTTTTGGTGCCGAAACACCAGTACTTAAGGACACTTTAAAGGTCCAAGTTGGGAGCAGATGCGTTAACTTCAATGCGATCTTTATGAAAACTGGCTATCTTTAATGAAAATTGAGCATTTTGGAGGTATCGAGTTGGTGTGTTTTCGTTCTTACTGATTCATTTCGGGATCTCCCCCCACTTTTTCTAACTTTTCTCCGACTTATTCTACTTTTCCCCAACCCCAAAATGTTCGAAATCCCCGAAATCGCCCACGGATTCCCTGCCATTTCCAGATGCTTTCTGGTCACCGAAAATCCCCTGACTTTCCCTGTCCTTCCAAATTTCTCAAACCACCGAAACCTCTGCAAACAAACCGCAGGACCAGACTTTAATTTCTCGTAAGATTAATCTCCGGTGGAGGCAATAGATCAACCGAAGCCCACAAGTCACAGTGCCGTTTTTCATGTTTGGAACTGACGCTAATACCCCAGGTACGAGTCGAGTCGAAGTGTTAATCCACCCTCGGGAGAAGGCAGATGAGAGGAGAAAGAACAAGACGCGCCTAAATTTTATTAATGATTGAACATTCTCACCAAGACACATTGTCACTTGCGTGCCGCCGCGGCGCGGGACGGAATAAAAAGAAGACATGGCTGCCAAATAATGGTGAGAAAGACTGTTTTGCCGCACTGGGTCGGTAAAGCGTTTTAAAAAATCGTTTGGTGATAGTTGAATCAAAAGAATGATTTAAATGAACGGCTAAATTATACGTTAAGTATTGACGGAATTAATGCCCCTATGAAAAACGCCGTGGCTCGGAAGACTAGTCTGAACGTCAAAAGTACACTGAAAAAAAATTCTCGGCTTTTTTATCGAGGTCCGTTGGTACCTTTACCATCTCACTTTTTTTTACCAACTATTGGTAATTTTACCAAGACAAACTGGTAAGTTCACCTAAAAACCGGTATTTTTACTGTTTTTTTCAGGTAAGAATACCACTTTTAATGGTAATCAATTCCCGATAACTTTGCCATTTTATCTCGGTAACTCTACCACAGTCGATAAAAAATATTGGCGTTTTTACCAAGGTCCAGTAAAATTACTGAGAAAGTTCAATAATTGTACCGAGATTTCTCGGTGAACTTACCAATTCCATAAATGGTAATTTTACCGAGAAAAAACTGGGATCAAATAGAACCTTAAATTCTTGGCAATTTTACCCTTTTCTTAGTAAATACACCAATATTTTTTTTCAGTGTATTCGTCAAATGTGAGCAGAGCTATCCCTTCCAGGAAAAACATACTCGATGGTATCATCCAAATCTTCAAGGCTGAATTTTCCCTTATCAATGTATCAGTATCATAATCAAGGAAAAATGAAGTTTTTTTCATCAGGGATGATACGAAAAAGGTAAAGGTAACCTTTATATGCTTATTTTATTGCACCAGTGAAGTGAATGACATCATACATCGTTTTCTTCCAAGCACTTTTTCCCCTTACTAATGGAGGGCGAAATAACTTAGACCTTCTTAGAACCCGTGCTGCTTCACAGCAAATGTATACAATTTTACAAAAAAAATGAAACTTGCTCAACTGATCCATTATGTCAACGTAAAACGGGGATTTGTTTTGTACAGAAAATCTTCACGCTCGTCTCGGGGGGATTGAGGGGTTGTAAAGGGGTAGAGGGGAGTAGAAGGGGGTTGGGGTGGTATGGAGGAAAAATATGGACAATATAATCGTATAGCTATATTGGGACATTCGAAGAAAAATTGGACGTAGTTATGCTGAAAGGAACTATGTGCTTACACTGAAAAACAGATAAACTTAAATTTGCCGCCATGAAGTATTTTTTCTTAAATCAAGAATTTCGTTGTTTAGTATGAACTATACTTTTTTGCTTAGCCCAAGCATTATTTCTCTTGTATCAAGGAAAATTCAGCTTAAATCAAGATAGAGGAAATTCATGGCGGCAAATTCAAGAATCATCATGCTTGAGCCAAGCACATTTTTTTCAGTGCAGGGTTTGCGGGTAACATACTTCCTTTTAGCATAAATACGTCTAATTCGTCCATGCCCCCTTCGAGATCGTTTAGCCACGTCCATGGAAATCTTGCAACCTTTGGATCAGCGGACGTGACGATTCCAGAGTTCCGAGCCAATTTTGGAAAAAAAATCCCTGGCTTTTCCAGGTTTTCCAGGTCAAAATGAAAATTTTTCCAGGCTTTTTTCCGCGGGAAAACTCAAATAATTTGCCTTAAAAGAGACAGCGCGCGCGCATTTTATCAATTTTTGATCTGGTTTATCTGTTTTTTTTTATAAGAACCAGGCTAGGATAGTATCATAACACGAAAATCTCAATTTTAATTCTTTCATTTTCATTTGTTTAATTTATAAATTTTTTTCTCAGTACTTGAAAAATTCCAGACTGTTTGAGCAAATTCCCTGACTTTTCCAGGTTTTCCAGGCCATTTTTTCCCCTGACTTTTCCCGGTTTTCCAGATCGCTGGGAACCCTGGATTCCTAATAAAAGTCACATTTTCCACATGGTTAAAATACAAGGAAGTAAATTGATGCTTTCATTTGGGCAACACCGCTCCAAAGGTATCATGAATGAGCGAGTCGCGTTGATAATCCCATTACTCTTACAAAAACAGCTCATCCAATTCATTCGGGACGAGTATAAGTGGCCGGGATCTGCCGTCCAACGTGGGCGGATTAATCAGGAAAGCGCGCGCGTATGGAGGACCCCTTCTCTTAAAACGTTTGGATCCAATTAGGAGATTCAAATGAGCTTCGCGCCCGATCTGAGGACTTCGATGAGCTCTCGTTTCCCGGTCGGTTGTACGAGCTCGAATTGATAGCCTCCGAAAGTTCTTGCAAGTCTGCCGTGGTTGATTGAACGATGAGAATGGAACTAGAAACTGCGAAACTCCCGTTTAATTTCTAAAATTGCAATGAAAAAAACAAAGATTGGTATAATTTACCATTCCTTCACGCTGTATTTCACACAGCGTGAGGGAATGGTAAATTCTACCAATCTTCGAGTCGATTCTGCCAGAGGAATGGTTATCTGCACCACTGTATGTATGTATAGTAACGTTTACCTTTCTTCTGGCAGAATTGACTCTGAATTGACGCTGTGTGAAATACAACGTAAAGGAATGGTAAATTCTACCAATCTTTTTTTTTCAGTGTGGGGAATTGCCAAGAAGTTGAACACTTTTGATGACCATTTTCGACCATCGGCGGATCCAGTAAATTGGCAACATTGTTTTTACCCCCATTCAAACCGGAGAGAAGAGACCCTCCGCTGGCCTCTTGACGACAGGTGGAAGCTTTTACTTTCGACGATTCAACAATTTCTTATGGAAAATTATAAGAGAGCAACATTCATCACCCTAATTTCGGCTGTTGGCCTAACTATACATACATGGTGGATGATGAGCTTCGGGTGACGTCATGAGCCAAACAAGTTTCCCAAGCTTCGGCCATTTTCGGCTTGTTTGCAAAACGAGACTACCAACACGCTGTTGAGCATCAACCATGTAGGTAAATCAACAGTAGAATGCTGAAGTCTCGAATGTAAAAGCATCCGCCATGGCTGAGATACTAGTGGAGGGTCTCTTGTCTCTGATTTAAACCTATGGAAATGTATCGACTCTTGGCGGGGCCAGGTGCTCTGACAAGAATCGACTATTTAACATAGGCTAAAACGCAGGAATTCCGGTGAAGATGAAACATGCTAAAGGTATATACTTACTTGTTAATTATGTTGAGATTTTCCTTATCTTTAAAAGCGTTCCTGAGGACGTCTAAGGCTTTGGTTTTGACATAAGTTTCTGGTAATTGAGTATTTGAGGTGTGAATGATAGGAGATGAGAGAGACGAATGACTTCCGTTTTTTCTTTTCCTCGGCGATGTAGAAAGTGACACCTCTATACTCGCCATCTGAAAAACCAAAAGCAGTGATGAAAAAAAAAGAAGGAAAACGCGGTTAAGGATCAAAATGAGGAAAAGTGAGAGTCGTTGACTTTTGAGCAACTCACTGATTTGATAATCGGATGAGGTGAAACCTTGCACTCTTTAATCCATGCTTTCCGTCTCGTAAAAGGAGTGAACTGACTTGAGCACTGATTAAGATACAACCTGTGCATTTCAATGTATGGAAAAATTTAAGCTGCAGGTCGTTAAACTAAGCCGATCTTCGCACTAAGCCAGTCATTAAACTTTGGCTGAAAGCTGAGGAGAACAACACCTCCAAAAGTAGAATGTATATTTTTAATGCATTGGAAGACATACAAGAAACTTAATCCTCAAGACTTGATCGTGCTAGGATGCTGTAACAGGTCAAAATTTCCTGGAAGTGTCCGTTTCCTAGAATGACATTTTAATGGACTGGCGAAAAATACTTGTTTAAATGTCATATTTATTCATCCAGTATCAACAAGTATATTGCCCTTTCACAAACATGTTATAGAATTATGTATAAACGTCCTACAATCACGTGCGCACAGTAACATTTTCCACCTAGGTCTCGTAAATGAGGGATTGGTGCTTAAATGTTTGGAAATATTCATCACTGATCGATACAATTACACACACAATTACACGAACTGTATACGTGATGAACACTATTGCAGCTCGTGGCGCCATTCACCGAATTTTTCAAAAACGTCACCGTCATCCATCTTACGTCAAATTGATTTTTGATTCGAGAAAAAACAATACGAAAAACTCCAATTTTTTAGGCGAAGGGATGTCTTGCCATTGAAGTAAACCAAGAGCTCATGTCTTTAACCGGAATGAGCCTGTGACTGCATCTCACGTTGCCGCCTTTCCCCATTTATTTTATTCTTTTAGTCAAAAACCGACCATCTCCTTATTTCTAGAACATTTCATCGACCTTTTTCTATCAAGCTCAACTATCCTAATCACCTGGTTGTAAACGCATTTTCTTTCTGGAGGAAATAAGAAACTGCGCAGGGTTTAAGAAAAATGAGATGGCTTGTTTTTTAACCACACGATATAATTTCAAAATTTTATTTGTGTAATTCTGCCGTATCAAAAAAAAACAGTCTTAATATTTGAATGTTGCCAAATTTCCTTCATTAAAAAGATTAATTCTGAGAGACGTGATGAATATTCTTCCTTTAAAGTTCCGAACAATCAAGGCTGAATCGCGAATAAAATTCCCTGCAAATTTTGAGGAAACCAATTCACCATTTTCCGAGAAAATACAATTTCTCGGAATAGATTTGGGTTCGAATACTCATACCGTCACCTTCCAGCCGCAGGACCACAAGCGCCATACGACGTTCAAAATTTTCCGCAGTCATTTTATCATTTCACAGAGAAATTGTTGGTTGAATCTGTTTGAAAATGTCATTGAATTTTATCGGCAGCACAAAGAAAATTCAGTAAAATTTTCTAATAGCTTCGTGAACAGTTTCTCTGTAAAAAATAAAATAGCGGCGGAAATTTTCAAACGTCACATGGCGCTTGTGATACTTCGGCCGAGAGGTCACGATACGACGGTTTACCTTACACTGGAAAAAGAAAAACACATTGGATCTATAGTCCAGACTTATGAAAACATTGACAAGAAAAAATACTCTTGATTCAATCAGATTTTAAGCTTAAATCAAAAGGAAATCCGCTCAAATTAAGAGGCTTTAGTTCTTGATTTAAGCAAAAATCCGATTGAATCAAAAGTATTTTTTCTTGTCGATGTTTTTAAGAGTCTGGACTCTAGATCCAATGTGTTTTCTTTCCAGTGTATCCCGAGTGAATTGTCAAGTCATCCTAAATGAGAAAATTCGAAAAATTTATCCGACACGCACCGGAGTCGTAAACGAAGGCTCGGTGGAGCCATACGAATGCCGACCCGTAAATTACTGTTATTTCGGATCGTTAACGCTGCCCGTTGTGAGTGGGCCGAGGGGTGACGGGGAGGAATGGTTCCTTTGGTCCTTTAGAGGGCCGTCATATGCAAATCAGCGTATCGGGACGATTTGGAGATTTTGATCGTGTCTCTTTTAGGCTCAGCCGTCACTTCTCTCGTCATTCTTCCATGCTCGCTCGATCCTCTTCAAAATTGAGGCGTGTCTGCCTAATAGCTATCAAAATGACGATAATTTCGAGTATGGAGGAGACCACGGGTTTCCAGTGATATATACTGCCGTGCTGAGGAAAAATGCCGTAAGAGCTTCTTGGCGCAACCAGATTTCCCTCGATAAAATCCGAATGTACGGGAGGAATTTTGATTTATTTTCTTTAAAATTTTCACACAGTTTTGTTCGCAATCTAATCTAAAATGTCTGAAAATTTCAAGGTAAAATATGGAGAACTTTTCTAGGAAATATACGTGTTTTATCCGGGGAAACTTGGCAACTCTCGAATGTTCATACGAGATTTTTCCTTAGCGCGGCAGTGTAGAGGAGACCTGAAGGGACGTAGACAATCTGTGGCAAAATTATTTGAGTTTAAAGAGGGTCCGCTAGGCAAGGCTCCAAATTTTAATCTTAACGTCCAATCCACCCCATGGTCAAATACCAATGCCTACAGCGCGACACCACGTACCTCCATTGTAGTGTTTCAAAATCTCCACTCTTAATTTATTTTTTCTTATTTTAACATAAGGAGAACAAGTCAACTCTACAGCTTGAAATTTAGTCAGAATATTCTACAGTCAGAGAAGAAAAATCAATGAATTTTTCAAGAGATTACGTTGACCAGTTTTCCAAGGACAAAATAAAGTATGACTGGAAGTTTACGACGCTGCAAATGGAGATATATGGTCTCACTTTTTAGCCATCGATATGTCGACGGTGTAAGTCGGCAATCACATAACTCGATTGCGGTGTCTGAAAATCTCCGCCACTATGTTATTTTTTGAAAGGAGAACAAATTGACATCATTCCTTAAAGTTTATGCAGAATTTTCGTCGCACAGAGAAGAAAAATCACGGTAGTTTTAAAGAATTGCTGTTGAGTAGTTTTCCGTTCAAAAAATAAAGTATGACAGGAAGTCTGCAACGTCGCAAACCAAGTTGTGTGATTGCCGACTTACACCGTCGATGTACTTTCTGAAACCTGCCAATGTAGAAAGACTCCTTTTGTAAAAAAGCATTTTGTTACTAATGCACATGGGCTACCGACCCGTGCATCCACTCATGATAAATGGATGGGAGTCACTCTCTTTGGTCCGAATGCAGTGGGGTCTCAACGATCTGACACCTAGGGTAGGGCGTCGCGTTGGAGGAGATGGCTATGGGTTGGGCCGCGGTTCCTCGGGCAGAGGGCACCGGAGGGGGGTCGCGGGGGTCAAGGGCCCACCGGCACCGCATCGGGCCCCGATCCGATCGGGGCCCTCGCGTGGCGCGCGGTGCAACCACCTCGCCGACTCCGATTTACGGCTCTTTAATGGTCATTCTACCGGCGACAGTCTATTTTTCTCTCCCGAAAACGTTTGGAATCAGAGAGTTCCATCTGTTTCGGGTGGCACATACTTGAGCTACACTCTGGTTTGTCACATCAATGGTCACATCCTGCCCAAAAGAGCCTCCAAACTCAACAGGCTAGGTTTCGACTTCTTTGAGTGAAACAAAGACAAAAACTTTTGGGAAGTTCAAACTTCTAAATTCACTGGGGAAAAAAACACATTGGATCTAGAGTCCAGACTCTTGAAAACATTGACAAGAAAAAGGACTCTTGATTCAATCAGATTTAAGCTTAAATCAAAAGGAAATCCGCTCAAATTAAGAAGCTTGGTTCTTGATTTAAGCTTAAATCTGATTGAATCAAGAGTATTTTTTCTTGTCGATGTTTTTCAGAGTCTGGACTCTAGATCCAGCGTGTTTTTTTTTCCAGTGTTCCATCACAAAACATGACATTGCAATCAGCACAATGATATCTTATAGAGAATAATCATCAAGATTTCCACAATTTCTTCATTTTACGATCCCCTGACTTTTTACTTCTCCCAGGCTCCAAAATTTTCGGAATTCCTGATTTTCCTTGACCTTGGAGCCAAACTTCCATTTAGATATTTTCCGCTTCCATTACACCACTGCATGCATATCGATCGAAATGATTTTTTTTCTTCTCTTTTTTTCCCTTGTGGAAAAGAGATCAAATATACAAATGAATGTTACACAAAAAGAGATGCTTAACTTCCGATCATAAGTTCAAAATGACACAGATATGTAGGTGTTACTTACTTTGGCTTCTAATGTTTCTAGTTGCGATATTCTTGGTTCTAGAGGAACTTGACCAGAGTTTAAAGCAGTCTGAAACAGAAACAAATACGGAAGACGTTGAAATTCTAAATTATGATGTGAAAACCTAAAAGTTAAGAATGAAGTATCACATATAGTTAACACAAGTTAGTTGAAGTAAAATGGACTTAACGAATAAAGTAACGAATTAACATAAAACGAAAACCTACGAAGCTCCCCAGACTCCTTTCTCCATATCTTTTTTATGGGCACAAATGTGTAAAAATGACTTTAAAAAAAATAAATAAACGATGAAATTAGAGAAACCTATTTTACTTGGTGTGTTTTACAATTTTTGATTTTGTCATATTTAAGTCACACTTTGAAGAAAAATTAGAAAAATGTTTGTTCATTAAAAAAATCCACTTTTTTACCATGACAAATGGAGGTATGCAAAGCTGAAAACCAATTTCAGTTTCACCATCAATTTTCAATAAGTTTGCAGGTGTTCAGTAAGAATTTTGCAGTGTGATACTATTTGAAAACCATTTATTAGTTTCGCCAACATATGTTACATCGGTGAGCAATTTACGGCCAATACCACATTAAAAATTTAATCCATGCAATTTGGTATGAAAGCAAGGGAGCACTAATATCAGTACCACTAACAGTATAAACTCGACTTTCATCATCGATTCTAGAGAGGCATGTGCGGAACCTGATCGAGACCCCATTATGTACCTCATAACTCCCAGAGACTCATCAAAAAGATAATTGACTCCGCAGTGACTTCCTTCCGAGTCCGACATCCTTAACTTGAACAGTTGGTAAACGCACCGAGCGAAGCGGTTATGAATGCGATGACCGACTGCTCTGAATGAAAGTTCCATTACTCTCCTCGTAAAGAACATCAACGGAATAATAGGCAATCCACGTGCTCCGTCGCAACGAATATTATATTGCATTGATTCTATAGACGAATTACTGACCCAACTGGTCGTCTAGTGTCAGCTTAATTTTGCATGCTAACGCAGTTTAAGTAAAGATTCCTTACTGAATATGTATGTGTGCATAAAGCCGCTTTTATAGCGCTCTCTGGCGCTCTGCGACTCCTAGCCGCCAAAGTTCCCTATCCTCCCAAAGCCCTCCAGGGAGTTGGAAATCCTCATTTCTTCTAAAACATCTGTCGCCACCCTTTCACTGGGCGTCCCCCTCGTCTCCTTCCAGGAGATTATGGCATATGCATAACACAGCTCACATCTTATGCACATAATTCCGTTTGACAGAAATGCGTCCATTTGATTAGGGTTACCAGTCGGCAGAAAAAGGTACTAATTAGCTTGCAACAGTAGGTGAGACTGCTCCCTTAAAACTCTCGTTTTGTTTGAATATAAGATGAATGTTACTTAAACTGATTGCGGTGGACGCATGGGTCGTAGGACAGTATGTTGGACGTAAGTTTATTCCAAACATACTGTCTTAAGATGAATTTTGCTGTGCAGGAATCGTTCAGTTCATTAAATTTGAATTAGTCCAATGTTGGAGTAAAATCTTACTCAGTGATGGAAAATCATGAGAGTAACGCATAACGGATAAAGCATAACGCCTGAGGCGTGAAGTGCTTCGGGATATGGGACCGCAAAGCGGTGAGGGGGTTCCCCCACTAGTTAATTTTGAAAATTTGATCATTATCGCGCTCTTCGGTAGGAGATAAGAACGGGCAGCATGTATCCATACGAAGGCACTCAAAGCTCAGTCACAGTGTATCAGCTCAGCAGAAGACTCAATCTCCAAGCAAAGTCAAAGCCAACGTCCGCAGCGAACGCAAACAAGAGGCATACGACGCCGCGCGCCGTCTGGTGTTGACACACGCAACAATAGCATGAAAAGTGCAACGAGACGAACCGACACCAGACGAGCGTTGTTCGCCTCCCGCGGTCACGGCGAATCGATTCCGATCGATAGCGTCAGGATTCGAGTGGAACTCCGGATCGTGGATCATGCTCGTGTCGATGGCTCGACGTTCGAGTGTATTGAGACCGCGACGCGGCGCGCAACGACAAAAGCGTAGGGTTGTGCATTGAATGCAGCCGGCACAAAGGAGTCAGTAGGAGTGTGACAAACTGTATCGGCCACATGTTGTTCTTCATCCGCCGAAGCCGCGGCACCATGCTGTGCGCCACTGCTCCGATGGATGTGCCGAGTTCCAACAAGTTACGCAAGGAACGAACTTTTGTAGAAAACCCGCACTGATAGTATTTTTGTTTATAGAAATCACTTTGAAGATCATACTGAGTCGAGCAATCTACGAATGTAACACAGTGGCCATCCGTGAAAGTTGGTAACACTGTTTTTCCTACATTTAAATGTATGTAAAACAATCGATACTTTCCTCACCTGAAATCGACATTTATAATGGATGTAAATGAAGAAAAATAGTGTTACCATATTTCAAGAATCGCAACTGGTGTAACACCAAATTAAAAACAACCAAACGTTTGAACCGAAAGGACAGCTCTCTTCATCTATCGCGATGTCTATCAGTTGCAATAATCAGCCCATATAGTCAATTTTTACCAAGCAAAAATTATTAGGAAACTATAAAACTTTCGCTGTTTTGTACTGTCTCATGAATATACGCATATCCTTCACAGACATTTTTCTGAGACTTTAACGCAGATTGGGAAAGAAGACTAAAATTGCAAAATTAAATCCGTTTTTTTATAATTATTGCAGATACCTAGGTTCCGTTGATTTTCAGCAACGAAGTTCAAAAATTCGCAAATTCCATATTGTGAAATCAGGAGTGAATTTCACAAACTCCCAATCCACTTTTCGTGATTTGAAGCCATTAGCCACCATGAACCATTTCGTGATTCGTGGGAATTTCTTCTTTCCGCTTCAGTGAGGGCTTTGAGTAGACGCATTTCTACGAGTGGATTCGCTCGTTTTTTGGATTCGACGCCAACATCCATCAGCGCAAAATAGCAGCAATGCAGAAGTTCCCACCCTCTCCGGTGATCAAACAGAGGCCGAAAATTGCGGTCAAACAAGTGCGCGTTGAATAATCTTCGCTTCTCTGGCGTGAGGGTCTATCTCAATTTTCACGTGAGCCCTGTTTTACATATAAATCCATGCCTTCTGGAGCTCATGTAGAAATCAAGATACGCCCTCACGTCACAGGAGCGACGTAATGGACGACCTTGCGTGCGTGACTCAGAAGTCCAAACATTACATCAAAGCGCGGTGGAACAAAAGCGACGAAGATGCCGCCACGCTCGTCGAGAGGATGGAGAGCGGGATTTCATATTAAAATTAGACAAAATATTATCACGAGTTCACATGATGAAGAGCACCTCTTCATACTGCCGTGCTAAGGATAAACGCCGTATGAACCATCAGGCGTTGCCAAATTTCCTTTGATATAACACGAATTTCCTGCACTGGAAAAAAAACAAAAAACACAATGGATCTAGAGTCCAGCCTCTTAAAAACATCGACAAGAAAAAGTGCTCTTGATTCAATCGGATTTTTGCTTAAATCAAGAACCAAGCCTCTTAATTTGAGCGGATTTCCTTTTGATTTAAGCTCAAATAAGATTGAATCAAGAGTCCTTTTTCTTGTCAATGCTTTCAAGAGTCTGGACTCTACGTAGATCCAATGTGTTTTTTTTTTTTTTTTTTTTTTCTGGTGTGGTAAACTTAAGAATATTCTCCTTCCAATTTTTCAGATAATTTTGTTTGCAGTGTCACTTAAAGTCCCTGAAAATTTCAAAGAGAAATATTCGTTCCTTTCTTCAAAAATAAACATTTTATTGGAGGAAATTTGGCAACCCTCGAATGTTCATACGACGTTATTCCTTAGCACGGCAGCATGGGAAGCGACGAGGCCAGGCTTCGCAATGGCGCTAGGTTTCTATGGGAGTTCCTATGGGGATTTGAGGTGCAACGTGGCGCATGCGGTCCAACGCGCCAATGTAATCTCGGCTTCGTATTCGACACGCGTAAAATACGTGACGAAATTGTGAAGAGGGCGAGTTTGGTGATGCAGGTAATACAACCAGATGACCCGGGAAGAATGGTGTTTTAAAGGGTGTAAAAAGTTACGTGAGCGCACGCGTAAAGGGAGGGTTAACCCTCTAAATTACGTCGCTCCTCTCACGAAATAACGTAACTGCATTTCGCTGTTGCCGGACTTCCCATCGCAGATTGCATTAGTACCTCGAAATTTTTGGGGATTTTTGACTGAAAATTTCGCTGAATTTTCTGCTCGTCTCGTGCAATAATGAGAAAAAATTTGAATAACAATGGACCACTAGACAAGGTACAAATTTAAGCATTCCGATACATGTTTCTTAACCAGAATTTCACGTAAAACACGATTCGCGCAACGAAAATTACCGACATCAACTCCTAACAAAGATATCAAAGTTTTTATTTCACATTGGTTGAGAGGGATTTGAACTGCCCGCTCATAAGAAACTCAAAACTCTACGCGAGTCAAATCGTGCACTGCAACAGTTTCAGCAAGCTCCTCAATTGAGCAATGTTCCTTTTCCACCATGTGTTGTTCAAACTATAAACTCTTGTGTTGGAATTTCTCCCTGTGATTGTTTTGTGTACATTTTGTCGCACAACTTGCCGGCCTTGCCTTAAAGTCAGACCGAGAGAGGGCTGATCCAAGAGGGGATAGCAGAAAAGCACGACCATGGACCATGGACCATGCGAAGAATGCAGAGGGCGGCTGAATATTCAAGCACCGGGTCGAGAAGCGCTAAAAGAAAGGAAGAGGAGAAAAAACACAGAAAATAGCCTATAACTCAAAGGATGAGAGCCTGCAAACCGCAATATTGCCAGATCTCTGAATACGCTGGTGAGGAAAATGATAGCTAAACCACCTGAAAGCACTCGTAAAGAAATGATTGAGTGTGCGTAGGGTCGATATTACACTGTAAATGCATTGTTCAATGCATTGTGCATCCAAATTATTGTTGAGCCTTGGTGGAAGCTCATGGTAACGGTAGAAATTCCGATAAAAATAACTCAACTCAATTGCTGGTTTTAAAATTCCCGCTTTTGTTTAATTTATCGGTGGAAACGAATCAAGTTCATGACTTGAAATGTTAACGGAATCTTCCTCAAATCGAGGAGCGAAAATTAAAAAAATGTTTAACAAATTACATTCGATAATTTTCCGAGCTACAAATGTTATTATTTCCCACAGGATGGGACGTAACTTCATCCGACGGTTGCCTTCTCAGCCACCATGCCAACTTTCACCGAAATTACGAAAAATATAAGAGATAAAATGAAATTTTTGCTGATTTCTGCATCGGAGGGAGGAAAAATCAGCGCAATTTTCATTTAGGAATTCCGAACATTTACTCACACTGGAAAAAAACACATTGGATCTAGAGTCCAGACTCTTGAAAACATTGACAAAAAAAAATACTCTTGATTCAATCAGATTTAAGCTTAAATCAAAAGGAAATTCGCTCAAATTAAGAGGCTTGCTTCTTGATTTAAGCAAAAATCCGATTGAATCAAGAGTATTTTTTCTGGTCGATGTTTTTAAGATTCTGGACTCTAGATCCAATATGTTTTTTTTTTTTTTCCCAGTGCAGCAAAAATACAATTTGCGAGAGGAGATCTCGTCGGTACTCGTGACGTTGAAATGTAATTTTTTTTCGTCCCGGAAACGCAAAAATATGACAGGAAAGTGGCAACTCCGCAAACCAAATTGCGTTGTTTTCGAATGGACACTATATTGCCTATGAGTCCTCTCGCAAACCCCGCCGGCTTGTTCTTCATAAATTCATTTACGTGGCAACATCAGGGTTCGCAAAGTGCAATTTGCTGCTGAAGCTCGGCTATGCATAGGAACACGGGCGTGTAAGGAAAGGTTCGGGTTTACCGTTTGAAATCTTCCTGATTATGGACTTCGCCGGGGCGATCTATAGAGAAAATGAGACGTGGATCTGGAGCACTGGGTCTACGACACCGCCTACGAGTGTGGTAGAACGTCCCTCACTTCATCGCAGAAGTACATTTAATGCTGAACCCTATTGTCTGTATAACTTCATGAATTCCAGGGCTCACGAGGGAATGGATATACGCCCTTATACCAGCGAAAGGTGCACACGTCCTCAACCGGGGTGACGATCGAATGGTGTTGTGTTTCACGGGCCGCTCCGACTTGTGTTTCATTTCTGTCGGCAGTGCGTTTTATCCACTGTACTGTACACTTTAACTGCGTCTGCGGCGGGCGGCGAGAAAAAGGAAGAATGACGCTGCATCCTTGCGTAGATGACAGACTAAGTATCGTGCATGGAGGCGAGATGGCGAGATGCTCCCAAATGAAAATGAAGGATCGCCAGAAACTAAACCATCGAGCAAAAACAGAGGGTGCATTTGTTTTAAGATATTATTTTGACTTAAAGCATCGTTTCTTGTTAAAAAACAAATTGGGGATTTTCGAGTTAAATCCGAGTGGAATAAACTCAACATCAATTTTTTTAGTTGAAGAAGCGTCGTTTTGCTATCGTTAAGTTTAAGTTTAAATAACAAAACAACGTTTCTTCAATCAGAAAAAAAAATTGTCGACAAGAAACGACGTTCAAGTCAAAATAATATCTCCGGGAAAAAATGTTCAGTAAATACACGATCAGTCTTTGATCGAACTTTGTCGGCTCTTTCACACGGAGATGCAACATCCATTGATGAGTACAAACTGCACCATCGGCCAATCAGAAGTGCTAAGCCGGCCTTAAGTGCAGTCAAGATTCGTCCTAAGTATAGTAAGTATGGCGGAAGGACCGACAAAAGTCGGCCCCTAAGCTTCATTCTGGCGTAAGTTTGTTGAGACTGGTCTTTGGTGAGCGTCGGTATTTTGCCTCGCAAAATACTGATCAACAACCAGGGTTTCGAATTAGCTGACCTCTATTCGTCTTCTCACCTTTTATCGATTTAAATACTAAAATCAGTTTAAAACGATCAAATTAGGCAAGTTCAATCGTTGAGTAGATGCCAAACGGACACCAGACTGAAGCTCGGACGGATCGTGTAGTTAGGGCCAAGGATTTCTATCCAATCACATCTTTGGTCGCACATGATAATTAGCTGAGTTTCCGGCCTCACTTACTTTTTTCGGTTTTCCTGATGATACTTTGAATTTTTATAATTATTGATAGCATAAAAATGTTTCGGTTACCTACGTTACCATTCCCGAAGATCTCTCTGATTAAGTTGTGACCAGTGACGTAACATGTAGAGATAGCACGCAGTGGTCGCGAAAGACAACTTTCAATCGCCTTCAATTTTTTCTTTTTCTTCTTCTTCTTTACCCCGATGCGCTCATCGTCTGACTGACTACTAGACAAGGTAAGATTTTCAGAATTATGATACATGACTTCTCGTTAACATTCCAAGTGGAACACTAAGTATATTTCTACAGCGAAAATTACTGCAGGTAACTCATGACCAAGACATTACCGTTTTTCGACGCATGAATTCATCAAACTTCCCGCTCTTGAGTCATCCCAAACTAGCGGATTGGATTACCATCGATGTGATCGAAATTCGATCTGGACGCCTAGCGACTAAGTTTTAACGCAGTCTCAGATTTTCAACACGAAGATTTGGTCACCTCAACCCAAAGCTTCGGTCGATTGGACACAGGGAAAACTAGCCAAAAAATCAACCAAAAGCTTGTGTTGCTTCATGTTTTACTTCCCATATTAACACAAGATTTTTGTTACTATATTGGCGTGTCTAGTTTGTTTTTAATTTTGGGAAATCCAGATTCTTCCTGATTTTTTACTGCCAAGTCCTGATTTCATACATTTTCCAAATCCTGATTTTTTGCGGAGAAAAATTAACGGACGGATGGCGGATAATTAACAGGAAATTAGTGCACCGCTGACTTTTATCAAATCCGGATTTTACGACAGAATTTTCCTCAACCCCTGATGAAATCGGGATTAAATCCTGATAGAATCGGGAAACTTCTAATGCTAGACACACTGTATATCTTACTATGAAGTAGCCAATTTCTAGAGTAACAAATATCGACGGTGTAAGTCGGCAATCACACAACTCGGTTTGCGACGTCGCAGACTTCCTGTCATACTTTGTTTTTTAAACGGGAAACTACTCAACGGCAACTCTTTAAAACTGCCGTGATTTTTCTTCTCGGTGCGAAGAAAATTCTGCAAAAACTTCAAGGAATGATGTCAATTGGTTCTCCTTTAAAAAAATAACATAGTGGCGGAGATTTTCAGACACCGCAAATAAGTTATGTGATTGCCGACTTACACCGTCGATATTCTTTTTAAAGTGGCAAAAGTTTGCGCCAAAACCATGGATCCGGAAATTCGCGCTTTACCGGGTTGGCAACGCTGAGATGAGTCGTCCGGGCTGAGGCTGAACCGTTATCAGCACGAGCGTTTTTCTTCAGCTGCAAACATTTCACCTCTGACAAGACAAGACTCAAGAGTTACTGCAACTGCAGCTCCGCCCGCCCGTCGCCCATCGTCCGGCTAGTCGCTGGGTGTTGTTCGTCTCGGGCCCGGGAGCGCGAAGATCGAAAGCTCAAAGCTCGGCCTCACGCAACGGCCCAGCCGCTTACTCAGCAAAAGCTCTGTCTCCGAGAGCCTCCGCCGATCTCCCCGTATCCGCGGAGATACGCCTCCCGTCGCGGCTTGCAACTTTTCATAACCGTTCAGCCCCATTATGGGTTTTAAAGCTCATCTCTTGAGAGATCTATTTGCTAATGAACTTTCATAATAGAAATGCATAATTTGCGCGAGGATCGTGGCGAAAAATCGTGGGCTCGTGTTGGTGAGCGACGCGACGCGTGCCAAGGCCGTGACAGACGATACGCTCGATGCGCCTCCGGGAGGCTTTGACGAGGAGTAGAAAAGTGGAGATGGCGAACGGCATAGAAATACTTATTTTCACCCAGTGACACGCGAAAGTTGGGTAGTGTGCATACGTTTACTTATCTGCATAGAATTCAGAGTTTATTTTTTCTACTAAAAATAGAAGAGAAAATGTATTTTCTTTCAAGGAGGACAGGCACCCACTCTCAACTTTGCTATTCCTCAACCAATTCCAATCTCCTAAAATGAATGGCCTCTCTCCTAGATCGTTTATATCTTGATCATTCTAGAATAATCGGGATATAATTTAAGTGCGAACATTCAGTGCAGATTGGAAAAAATTAAGAACTATGCAAAGTACGATCTCTTGAAAATGTCCTTGATTTTCTTCTCTGTTAGTAAGCAGAATACCTGCAGAAATTTCAAGCTGCATGATTGACTTGCTCCTCCTCGAAAAAATAAAGTAGGAGCGGAGATTTTGAAGCACCGCAATGCAGGTACATGGCGTCATACTTTAGCCATCGAAGTCCATCGGGTGATGATCATCAAAACTTGCTAAAACCCCTCCCATCAAAAACCGACGCCATTTTTCTGAGTCATACGGATCTCCACCAAGCCCAGTATCTATTCTCTTTGGAAAGGCACTCTACCTACCATAAACAAAACACTTACTATACAGGCGCCGTATTCATGAATGACGGAGCCTTTTTGGCATAGGATACTCGTCTACAAAGGAAGCGTTCTACGCTTTGACCCTGTTCTGTTTCGAACAACCTTGCTCTTGTTACGCTCAGTGTCCCAGCTAATTTATCAAATTAGGTAATCTCCATACAAAGAGGGAGGGGGAGAGGGAGTACGCCAAAGAAAACAAATTATTCGGCAATTCATTATGAATGATCGCTGCGCCCGGAGAATCGCATCGGGCTTGCATAATTTAAAAAATCGATTCAGTACGCGCGCGTGCGGTTGCCGAGTAAGTCCGAACTTATCGACTCGTACTCCGAAAGCTCGGGGTTTTTCGGGACCGATCGGTCAACCGCCCGAGGTCCGAAATCCTTTGGCGCTCCTGCGTGGGAATGCCGACTCACTTAAACGAGAAACTTATCCGAATAAGTTCGTGAGCCTCCAACTACATAGGAGTAAATTATCTCCAGGTGTCATGCGGGATGCAGGTGGGTGTCTTTTTTTTCCGAAGCTGGGCACTTGTGCTGCTGTGCTGAGGAAGAACGCCTTATGAGCATTCGAGAGTTGCCTAACTTCCTTTGATAAAATCGTCATCTCCCTCACGATAGAACGTAACTCCATTTCGGTTTTGGCGAATTGCGTATTAAACAGGAGAATCTTGGGCATTTTAAATTTAAAATTCCACGGATTTTTCCTCAAAAATCATGCAAAAATTACAAATATTTTTTATAAAAATTACACAGGTACATGATTGTAAAATAAATGAATTGTTTGAGTCAATTTGGCAACCTTGGAATGGAGTTACGTTCCTTCGTCCGGAAGACAACGAAATGTTTATTCTTAAGGTAAGTTATGCAAATTTTTCCTTACAATTTTCAGGGACTTCAGGTCGAAACGCAAAAAAAATCACTTGAAAAATTGAGGGAGCAATATTTACAAGTTGATCAGGAAATTCGTGTTTAACTGAAAGAAATCTGGCAACGACTGAGGGTTCATACGGCGTTTTTCCCTGGTACGGCGGTGTGCTGCCGCTCATTGCGGTTACGCAAGGCTACACACTGGCAGGAACGGCCTACTGAGCCGATGGATTTATGGCCCTCATATATTCACCACTAAACGGTAAACGCATTGCTTTCTTTTTCTTCCGCTGCGCGCGCGCGCGGATTCGCCGCGAACGCGCGCCGGTCGTTGCTTCCTACGCCGCGCTCCGCAAGAACCGCGTAAATCCGGTTAAAACCTGGTTCAAATACGCGGTTTTTACCGAGCGCGGTAGTCCTCTGGTCTAGAATCGCGAGTAATGAGCTTTTGGGGCGGTTGAGTTCGCTGCGTTTTATAACTGCGCTTGATTCAAGTTCATGGTAATTTTTCCGGTCTTTTAAGCTTTAACGACGGGAAACACTTCAATAGGCAGAGTAAAAGTTGCGGAAAAGCTACCTTCGACCATTCTGACGAACTTCTGGAGCATAGAAATGATTGAAGGGTCAAGATCATCTAACAAGCGAAGCCATAACTTGTTATCAGCGGACTGATTATTGAAATTGATAGACAAAGCGATAGACAAAGAAGACATAGAGAATAAGAAGCGATCCTATTGGTTGAAACGGGTGGTTCTTGTAGACAAAGGGAGAAAATGATAGACTAACTGTCGGGTCCCTCGTGGGTTGCCGTTTGTTAGTCTATTACCTACATCCTTTGTCCATTGCAACCACCCGCTGTCACCAATAGGATCTCTCCATATCTCCTTTGTCTATCAATTTCAATAATCGGCCCGCAGGCTAAAGGAGGAGCTTCCCATCACTGTCAATATGCGTCGTAGAGAATACGTGGAGATACATCGTCCTGCAAAACGCAAAAAAGTACGTTTTTGGTGGAAAATTGTGGGTAAAAGAGAAGTTAGGGCCCTGAGGGTGGCGATAACGCAACAAAACGAGCTTACTATTACAGTGACAGCTTATCGAGAATGGTAAGAGCTAAGACTTTTTCCAGACAGTTTCTTGAATATTTAATGGGTCGGCATAAATGAGGAATCCTCACACCATCTCCTTGGTAAGTGTGAGGTGTGAGAGAAAGTTGCATCGTAAAAATTCATGGTGTGATATTAATACGTTATTGTGGGGCAAAAAAACAACAACTTCAGGTTGTTATCATACTTGAGATCAAGAACGCACAGTCTATTATTTTTTATTTTTATGTATTTTTACTAAATGGACATTCGCCCCAATGCAGTTGACTACCGTCCGTGACCAGATTTCACGAAGAAATGGATCGAGTTTCGCAGAGAAGAAGCAAGTTTTTCGGTGAAAAAAAGGTCTGCTTTTTGTAGAATTGCTCCTCATTTCTCATAGGACAACTTTTTTGTATCAAAATTTTAATTTAAAAACTGAGGCAGCCTTGTTAGGTGATTTATTTATGGCCAGATTGGCCGAATTTGCTGCTCAAATGATCACTTGGTCCTAAAATTTTGGTAGCTTGGTTTCTCACTTCAGAATGCAAAAAGAGCTAGATTAGTCAAACTTTTAAGCGGGATCAGCCTAACTGCTGCGTAATTTCATCTCATGCTTTATTTTCTTTGACAGAGGACTGAGCCTCTTGACGGCTTTTTACTTTCGGTGAATTTGCAGTATATTTTAAAGAACATCATGCCAACTAAATATCAAGTTACACTATTGCTTAGTTTTCTGTTCCAAAAATAAAAATTAGAGATAATTAGAGAACGTCTGAAACAGATAGGTTCATTCCGGGTAAATCCGTCGAATTTTGGGGAATTAAGGAATCGACTGGACGTATTTCTGCCAAACGGTACTATGTGCATTAAGACATGAGCGCTGCGACCCATAAGAATATATGCATAACAGGGCTCACATCCCTGAAGAAATACGTCCACTTGGACCATTGTTAGTTCCCTCTCTCATTCTCTAATGATGAAATAAATGTAGAGAAAAAACCAACTGCACAGTGATCCTTCTGGGGCTATACCAAGCAACTATCGAGCACACCCTTCTTCGCAGAAAAACTTGGTTCCTCTTTGTCAAACCCGAGCCAAATGTCGAAAGCTCTACCGTCCGAGGGGGCCTGATTTTCGAATATCAAACCGATCGAAGCACCTTTCGACCGTAGCCAAATATCAATTGGACTGAGTTAAGCAGAAAGGAACCAACCCACATTTTGGAAAAAATTGAGTTATGAGTGGTTTTGAACTCGACCACTGCTCTACTATCTATCGCCAAAAATTCAAAGTTTTTGTTGGAGCAAATTTTGCAGAAACAGAATTTGAAGTTTATCTTTTACATTGAGTCTTATGCAGGAGACAAACTTTAAACCCTCTTTTTCTCGGTTCGATCCCGATGTGGCTTGGTTCCTTTCTGTTTAACTCCGTCCAATTGGACGTATATCTATCAAACGGAAGTATGTGCATTACGACGTGAGCCCTGTTATGTATGTATTCTTACGGGTATCAGGGTTCATGTCTTAATGCACATAGTTTCGGTTTGACAGAAATACGTCCAATTCGTGTTGGGCAAGAACAGAAGAGCGAGATCCCTGGGATGGTATGTTAATGATATATCAGTATAGATTACATGCAGCAGCCGTTTACGCATGATTAATGATCCACCGAGAACGTCTCTTTCGACGAGAGTCGGGGAGTAAGGCGTGGATTTTCGTCAGTCAGACGTAGGTTCCTGGCATAATTCAGCTGTCGTGAGGAGGATTTTGAAATTGAGCTTTGCGGTCGCATCGCCCTGGGAACTTACCAGTGAGATAGATCTGGGAGGGGGCGCCAAGCCGGAGTCGTCAAGTTCATCGTCGTAGAAGTCGGAGTGCTGCATCGTATCCTTCTTCTTCGAGGCTCTGAAAAAGCGAGAAAAGAGATAAAAGATTGATAAATGTCAAAATGATGATGAAACAAAAAAGGAGTATGTTAACAATGCGCAACGATCAAGTACTATTTTATCAAAAATTCAATTGTTTTTATTTCCCATCTGCTGGGTAGTACAAGGTATTTTTTCTTCCAGAAAGTTACAGTACAAAATAATTATAGTAAGCGTGACTTCAATCGAGATGTTCAGTTTGTTGACCAATCAAATCGTCACCCCTCTGACGCATACACTGGAAAAAAAACACATTGGATCTAAGGTCCAGACTCTTGAAAACATCGACAAGAAAAAGGACTCTTGATTCAATAAGATGTAAGCTTAAGTCAAAAGGAAATCCGCTCAAATTAAGAGGCTTGGTTCTTGATTTAAGCTTGAATCTGATTGAATCAAGAGTATTTTTTCTTTTCGATGTTTTTAAGAGTCTGGACTCTAGATCCAATGTGTTTTTTTTCCAGTGTAGCTCAATATCCGAATGAGCCCTCTTTTACTTATGAGTCAATGCTTTCTGAGGCTCATCCTGAATTTGAGGTATACGCCCTTGCGTCAAGGAGCGACGAAATGAGCTTGTTTAAGTAAGTAAGTAAGTAAGTAAGTAAGGCCGGGCTGGCCGGCGAGGCGCCCTCAAGGGGCCAAGGCAACTGGCAACTGCCGTCGTGCACCCCGAAGTTGGACCGTACTCCTTAACTTATCTTCGTACTATTGACACATTGAGTATCAATTATATTCCCGCAAGGCTCAGCGGCCGTCTGATAGCCAACGGAAGGTCTTATCAAAGACTGTGGCAGACGCTGCAGAGCACGGACTTTCGGAGCACGGCCATGCCTCCACCGAGTTGGACTGTGTTGTTACAATCTACACTGATAGGTAGCGCTGGCAGTCGCGCACACTACGAGTGATTACCGATTTTTCACAACCCAGTCGAACAGTGCAGACGGATTACTTACTGGGTGACTATGTCCCTCCCGCACCCTGTAACCTCGAAGGGTCAGGGTATTGGAGTGGCATAGTCATCCACAGTCACGATGACTGATATTTGAGTGTCCTCAAATATCAGTCACCTCCGGGGATTGAACCCGGGACCTCAGTGTTGGCAGCGAACTGCCTTGACCACTACACCACTGAGGCTGACAATGAGCTTGTTTAAAACAACTAAAGAAAAGAATAATAGCAATTCTAACTCTTCACCTCTGTTGGCCCTTTTTTTGGTGCTGTTAATATAAGAGAGAAAAAAAAAAAAAAAAAAAAAAAAAAAAAAAAAAAAAAAAAAAAAAAAAACCCCAGTCAGGGTTTCCTTTTTTTACATTTATACAAGAATATTTAACGAAATCTCCGCGCAAAATATCAAATACTATTCTCTCAAAAGTAAGTGAATAAGAATGGAAGTTATGAAGCTGCGATACTTATCGACTTTTGTAAGTGTCGGGTTCTACCATTGATATATTACTTCCTATACTTTGTCCATACCACCTCCATCTGAGTTTCTTACAATTCGTAACATTAATATCGGAATAATACAAAGATATATCTCTGTTTCGAATCAGGACAGTCTGGCTGATTTTAAAAGGAGGACAAGGAGCGCTTTTGTGCCGAAAGTACTCATCCCGTCCTCATGAACACGAATTTAATTGCCTGTCATTCGTCTTACAAGATCAAACACAGATTTCCAATTGAGCGCGGCCCAGCCAGAGAGCCTCCGCTATTGCTAAATCCTATCCTGTGGGCAGGCTGAATGCACGTTTGCAAATGCGCGCGAGATTTCACGCCGATACCGGTCATTATTCAGCACATCACAATGCTAAAGAAGAACGCCGTATGAACATTCGAGAGTTGCCAAATTTCATTCGATAAAATGTTTATTTTTGAGGAAATTTATGAATATTTTTCCTTGAAACTTTCAAACGTTTCAGATCAAATTACAGACAAAATTATCTGAGAAATTGGTAGACATATATTCAAAAATTTTCCTGAAAATTAGCGATTTGCCAGGGTAAATTTGGCAACGCCTCATGGCTCATACGGCGTTTTTCCTTAGCACATCACAATGATCGATCTGAGTCTGAGAGGTGACTGAGCAACCACTTGCCGCGCCGACTGGAACCGTGGGCCGCTTAATTAAAATCGATCAAAACAAACAGGCAGGCAAATGATAGGTGTTGATTTGAGGAATTATGTGCCCGATTTTATTTACGATGGTGTGGCTGTGTCCTTGACGCGTGAAGAGGATTGAACCCACGATGACCTTTGATGTATAGACTTGCCCCAAGGAATTTTGCAAAATTACTGGAGGTAGGTCTTCAGATTTGACGCAAGACAATCCGAATATGATAAATTTATGAAATAAAAAACACTAAGAAGTGGCCCAAACTGTGTGTAAAAAGGTGGAGAAATGGTGCTGGGTCCACATGATTTCGCGGGGAATTTCTATTTTATTTTATTTTTTATTTTATTTTCTATCTTATTATCGGAACTTCTTGGCTTTGATTTCCCCGCGAAATGGTGTAGACCCAGCACCATTTCTCCACCTTGTAATGATATATTTATATACATGATGGTATTTTAGCTCAGTGGGGCTGTGTCGGGAAAATCGAATTGTCAGTCTTTAGAACTATCATTAAGAAGTGTCAGTACCAAAATTTACCCTTTGAAATCTTAAAATGTAATGGAAATGTGGTTGTTCCTTATCAGAGACACCCACTGAAGGTTGGAAATTCTGCTCATGTATAACGAGGGCTAAGGAACAATCTAACTGACAATTTTGACGAAAATGAGTTAGCGACTTCGCCGCATTCTACGATGTAAAAAAACGCAAGCTGTTTTTTTTTCGAATTCTGCAGGGTGACGCTGTAAAGTACGAAAAAATTGCAAAGCCAACAAAAACATTACAAAAATGGTACTGTTCCTTAGCCATCGACACATATGTTACAGCTTCAAATATTTTTTTGGAATAGATATACCTCAATAATGAAGTTATGGGCTGGAATTTAAAATTGTCTATTACAAACCTCCAAGGGAGCGTATTGTCATTAGGGCTAAGGTGATTTAATATGAGAATTTTTCATGAAGAATGAAACTCGCAGTTTCACGTAATGACGACTTTGGTTTACTTTCTTAACCTTTCGTTTAAGTCTCCACGCCGTGAACTTTACAGTGAATGGGGGAAAATATTGCCGTGGGAACGAAGGTTAGCATTTTTCATAAAAAATATGATCTTTCAGTTTCATGAGGAATATTTTAGTGATAACAACTTTGGTTACTTTCTCATTCTCGCAATTAAGTCTTCTAGTTGTGCACAATCAATACGGTGATTTGGGAAACGTATTTTCATGGGAACCACGGTGTGCATTTTTCATAACAAATAAAATCTTGCAGTTTCTCGTAGAATATTTCGGAGGTAATGGATTTTGTTTATTCTTTTAATCTTGCGTTTGAGCCAGGCATAACCTTAGTTGATTCTGCACCTATCCATGTACATCACCCCACACACTAGGGTAGGACGTTACGCGAGCCATCTCACGTTGTCAAACTTGCTTGGATAAAATCCAAACTTTCTGAACAATTTTTGAATATAATTCTTCAATCTGTAAAGTAGACTTTATTCTCAATTTAACATACGTGGAGTACCTTAAAATATCAAGGGAAAATGTTGATAACTTCCCTGAAATAAATGTATTAGTACCGGGGGAGATTTAACAGAATACAAATTTTTATTGAGGCTGTTAATGCTGACCGCATACCATCTATCAACTATTTTCAGTGGAGTACAAAAATTTAGATGGTGTGAAACACCGATCTGGTTGGTCTGCAACATCGACTGATTTATCTAGTTCAAAATCAGTCAAACGATTAGCTTTAAAAAATCACCTTTTTTCGGATTAATGGCTAAAATTCACATCACTGCGACGGAGAAACATGGAACTGAAATCAAAGAATCCACCTCTAGGATACTCGATTGAAGAAGAGAAGGTATCAGTATCATTTTACGAATCATTTTTATTTCTCATTCTTTCTTTACTTCAACTCTTGCGTGAGGATAATCTATCTATCATCTATGTATTTGATTAAACCCAAGATTGAATGTAGAGGAGGATGGTAAGAGCTTGGGAGGTTGGGAGAGAGGACCAAGAGAACAACCATATATTTGCCAATATATACGTCAAAAGTGGTTGATTGGAATAATGGTGAAGGCTTTGAAGCAGAAATTATCTGCGGGTAACCATGAATAGGAGTAACAAAAGATATATCACTGCTATTGTCCAGTCTATCTTTTTTATAAAGTTTCATTCTTCATTTCTGAGATTAATATTGTTTTCTCGCAGGAGTCATAACGAGGGTTTGTTGGCAGCCTCTCCATTCACGCGAACGAAAATTCACCCATAGAAATTACTGAATTCGCGTTAATGAGACAAGCTATTATTTCGCACACGTGTTTCTCAAGCCATCCGTTTAGAATCCAGAGGCCCTCAGAGACATAATCAGATACTTGTTTTACTGCACTTTGCAATCCTTTCGCGATAACTTACAGCTATTTTTTTAAGAATAGATCTTTTTGCCCTTTACAATCAGAGCAGAAGATCATTTTTAGATAAAGAAAATAACAACTTAATTTGGGGAAAGGCTGCAAAATGTGAAGAAATTAAAAGAGAAACCCTAACCGTTTCGAAATAGTCACAATTTCACTTATCAACCGGAAAACAAAAATTAAATAAAAATAAGTCGTCGATTCGCTGTTATTGCGAGTTTTCCTGGTTTCTCTTTTGATTTTTTCCCTTTTGCAGCCTTTCCACAGATTAAGTTGTTATTTCATCACGTGTTTTTGGCAGATTAAGTTAGTCTTCATTTTAAGATAAAAAATCCTCCCTTCTTATACTTTTGAAAATGCAACCTAATGTATACCGTCAATTACTATGTTTTCAGAGAACGATATTCCTGTTGCATTGGGCTGATATTGACATACAATTTCTTATGACTTTACAGATCTAACGACAGAAACACGAATCTGTAACATTATGACTCATTCTCTTTAATTCATATGTTATACAGTTGTTTTATTTACTTAAAATTTCAGACTTTTTATGTTTACGTGCGAGATATTGAAGAATTTATCCTAAAATATTATACGAAGTTCATTCTAGCCTTTAATTACCCATATTTTCATGAAAAAAAAACCAATTTATTACAGACAGATGGCGATTAAGGCACTTTCATTGACAAAAAAAAACTGAAAACTGGTTTTACAGCAAGAAGGCTCACCATATGATTTTTATTTTCCTGCTACTGTGAGCTTTTACGAAACTTCGCTTAATATTGCACATTATTTATATTAGAGCAACTTTTGATATGGTCCGATGCAATGTGCGGCCGTTAATCCGAAAATGGCGTGAAAGTTGTGATCCCAACTAAATAATGCAGAGCGGTCAAGGCATCGGAATTCCATCAATCGAAAATTAGACTGCCCATTTTGGACGCACCGGACCTGTCGGTCCCTTTTTCGCGCGCGAACCAGTCCAATCAAAGACACCGTAGCGCAATCGGGAGCTTCATTGCACTTGCGCAAATTCAGTTTCGTTTAATTGACTCGCGCACGTTCGGTAACTCAGCGAAAAAATATAAAAAATCACCCGGGCCATGGTCCGATGTTGGGCGGGTTTTATGGTCTCCCGGGAGGATTTCGCTGGACAGCAATTAAAATTTACTGCACCGCGCGGCTGATTTTACGGCGCGGCGAATCGCTAAAAAGGTCGTGATACTTATGATTCGCGAGTTTTGGAGATCGCCCCGAGCCAGCCCACTCGAGACGCGTTTCAAAATATACGGTCCAGTTTCCTCTGGTTATTGCCTTTTTCACGACGTTCAAATCAAATGACCCATATTTTTGGTGATGGCCAGTGGTTGTGACAGGGCTTTGTTCAGATTGCTTTGTCCTACATAAGGAATGATCCGCAATTTTTCAGTAATTGGCTGATTTAGTGGCTGCGTCATTCGATATGTCGTCACCTTCCGGCCAAAGTATCACAAGCGCTGGAAAAAAAAGTCGCTTGGATCTAGAGTCCAGACTCTTAGTAACATTGACAAGAAAAATTACTCTTGATTCAACCCGATTTTTCCTTGACCCGAAGAGCCAAGCTTCTTAAATTAGGCGAATTTCCTTTCGATTCAAGCAAAAAGCCCGTTTGAATCAAGAGTATTTTTTCTTGTCAATGTTTTTAAGAGGCTAGACTCTAGATCCAAACGACTTTTTTTCCAGTGAGCGCCATGCAACGTTTCAAAATTTCTGCCACCATTTTTTTTAGAGAGATAGTTGGTTGAATCTGTTGGAAAATTTCACTGGATTTTATCGGCAGTACAAAGAAAATTCAGTGCAATTTTCGGAAAGTTTCGTTGAAAAATTTCTCTATGAAAAAAGAAAATGGCGGTGGAAATTTTTCACCGCCGCATGGCACCTGTGACACATTGGCTGGAAGGTGACGATATTGCGATAAAATAATCGAAATATAAGTGGCCCGTTTAAATTTCGATTAGTTTCGCGCTTCGATTCTGCTACCATTACTGTACTTTTTGTAGAAAATTTACCAACCCTTTTTCTCGGAAATTTCCATAAGTTTTCTTTCGCATTGAGAAAAATTGCTTCGGTCAGGTCCTATCATAGGATATGATAAATGTATGATAAGAAACAAAACGAAAGTTACAATTCCATGAATGAGATTAGTATTCTCAATTTCTCACCATACAGCAGTTGATTTTTTAGGTTTTCATTTCCCCAGGACTGAATAATTTGATTTTAAACCAACCGGAAACTCCTTTTCTCAGAATATTGTAACAAAAGGTCACTCTCCTGGCGTAAGGGCGTATCTCAACTTCCACGTGAGCGGTTTTACATATAAATCCATGTTCTCTGGGGTTTATGGAGACATCAAAGTATTGCGTTTATGCGAGAGGGTCGACAAAAATAGGTACGAGGTTTAGGAATGAAAACATATTTCCGGAACTTGATATGAAATCCAAAGAAATTTAAAACGAATTAATTTTGCTCGCGGAGACCAAAAACTCTAGGATCCCTCATCCTTTCGCTGCATAAAATTACCCTTATTACAGAAGCTTATTTACCACCTGTTTCGCCTCTCCTTGGCTCTCACTCCTCGCAGAGCCACATCGAAGATTCAACCTGTCAAGATGAGTCGAGGAATCCAAGAGTGGTTCGAGATGGAGTTTAAGCTGTCTCCCGCTGAGTTTCGTCAAAGGAAATCAGATTTGATCTTCGGTAGCTCAGAAATCTGATCCAGGGTTAGAGCTCTGACCCACCGCACCGCAAGCGTGACGTCAGAACTTCCGTGCGGTTAACAGTTTGGTGATTCGCACCTCTTTCAATATTGTTCTCAAGCTTGGATCTGTCATCCGGTCGGATTTAGGTAATCGATATTTTTCTGTTATGATCACCGTTAAAACGGATGTTGACCTCTTTGTATTGACAGTTTTTCGTGAGATAGAATTATCAGATGTAATATAAAAACACAAGAGTTAAGCGTAACACACAACGCCTAGGGCGCGAAGCACTTCGGAGGGATGGACCGCGGAGCGTTCAGGGGTCTTAGTACCCTACTTCACTTGGAAAATTAGTGTAAAGCAATCTAGCGACGTTGAGACGACAAAGATGGATATCTAAGATGTTTCAAGGTTTCCTCTCCTCTTTTGTTTTCGCACCAACATTGGCCACCATTTTACACGGATTTTTTGAAGCCTCGCGACTCTTTTTCTTTTCTTTTTTTGAGCTACAGATGTTTAATAAAAATTCGGTCGAACACCAATGAGAGGGAAAGTAAAGTTTTCCAGCATTACGCCATTAATACAAAATGGAAAGTCAGGGATTGGGACAGGAACCAAAAACCAGGGTAGGTTGGGAGGATCAGATGAAGTCGTTAAGAAAAGTTCAATATTAGAGCGACCCCTTCGTCTTCAAATGTTTCGGGACCCATCGCCCGAGACGTAAAGCCACGTCCCCTTTTACCAAACAATTTATCGAACTGCAACTTATACTCTAGGACACTAAAAAAGTTTTCCGCCCAAATGTCAAAATTCAATTTTTCTACCCGACTCAACGAAAATAGCTCCTCTGAATTGTTTTATTTTCTTTTCTTTTGTCAATTAAGGATCCGTTTCCCATGGATATGGCTACTCGTCGTTGGTGCTCTAAAAAAGGAATGTAATTTCATTCCAAGGTTTGAAGAATGATTGAAAAACGAAATTTTTGGGCAAGAATAAAGTTGTGCGCTATTTCTGAAAAAAACGTGTTGATTTTTGAATGAAACCAGAAGAAATCACTGAACTCTTCTGTTAGAAACGTCTAACATTCTCCTAGTAAAAATATAATTACCGAGTTCTTGGCGTCGTTTCGTGTGGGAAAATGACAATTTTTCCACATGATTGGCGATATTGAGCCTTTAGAAGGTTAAGAAGGATCGAACTTATTTTTGGCAAGAATAAGGTTGTGCGCTATTTGTTAAAAAATTTTGTTGATTTTTTAATGAAATCAGAAGAAATAACTGGACTCTTCTATCAGAAACGTCTAACATTATTCTCCTAGTAAAAATATAATTACCGAGTCCTGTTCTTTCTTGTAAAACGAAAATTTTCCTATGAAATTGGCAACATTGAGCCTTTAACGGTCATCGGGAGGCGCGTCGCCGGTTCATTGGGTCGCCGCCGCGCGGCCGGGGCAAGTTTGAAAATTAGGAAGTCGTTTCCCGGCTCCATTTCAAATTAGTGGGTCACATATTTTCGTGCGAGGGGACCCAATAAAGCAGAACTGATTAAAGGATAAAAGACGCGAGAAGCGGCGCGCACCGAGTGAGTGCGTTTTAAGTGGCCGATTCCGGTGATAAATTCGCCCGAATATAAGGCCGCAGAGGCAGAGGTGTTAGTGCTCTTGCTCTTGCGCCTTCGCTTTCGTCCATCCACGTTGCCAGATGGTCGGTGGAAAAGGAAAAAATTCCCTGGGAAACAAGGGACTTGGCGGTACGTTGGGATGCAACTATTCGTGTTTACAAGATGGCCAAATTGCATATTCTCAAAAATGAAGGCGGACAAACTTCTCTCGTCCCACCGCGTAACACACTGTGCTGACAACATACGTTGGGATGCAACTATTCGTGTTCGCAGGATGTCCAAGTTGCATACTCATAAAAATGAAGGCGGACCAACTTCTCTCGTCCCACCGCGTAACACACTCTGCTGACAACATACGTCGGGATACAACTATTCGTGTTCTCAGGATGTCCAAGTTGCATACTCATAAAAATGAAGGCGGTCCAACTTCTCTCGTCCTGACACACGGTGCTAAATTACGCGGCAAGGAATGGATGAGCAAAGTCGGCGCTGAAGACGGTCAGCCCATTGGATGGTCGGTTTCAGTTGTTTTTAAAAGGGAACAAGTGCATTTTTGCGCAAGCCTTGACTTGCATAAAAAGACATGCTCACTGAAACCCGTCGAAAACAACTGATTTAATTGAAATCAAACTTTTCAAAATTCACTTCTCAATGCAAAATTTGCAAAATTGGGATGTAGCGTATTTCGAAATACCGCGTCTGTGGATGCTCTTTTCTTGGTTTCGGGTGAAAACGATTCTTTGCAGGGATTCCGCTCTGTTTTTCCCCTGTGAATTCCTTTATGAAATCCTTTAAAAATATTGAAATCATTCGTCATACAACTTAATGAAACAAAACATTGATAAAACAAAATGAAACATTGAAACATTTCAAATACAACTACATTTCATATAAAAAAACTCCGGAATTGCAGTTAGCGATCTTTTTTAAACGATTTCAAGACGAAAAACTCGGCGTTTTCGGTCAAATTTGGCAACCACGATGCGTATCTCAGTCACAATTAAAGCTCGAGTTCTACTGCTTCAGCTTGATCTTCACCATTAAGCTCCCTGATCATTACCCACGTCCTTTGTTGCCGATTTCATCCAAAATTATCGAATTTTGTGTTATGCTTCAGCTGCTTACATGCATAATTTGGCAAAATTTCGGTAATCAATGTTGCCATGTTTTATAATAATTCTGAATTATTGGGGACGGGCATCGATACAAAAAGCTAGTCCACCAATGCATTCGGCGGTGCTGCTTTTGACACAGTTTTCGAATCAGTTGTTTAAAACACCGTTGAAATTTACGACTTTGAAAGTTGCAGTACTTGTTAATGGCAAATTCAGCGAGAGCGTGGGTGAAGCTAGATCAGAAGATGAAAGTAATTGATTGTAGGCATTCTTTTCAAATTTCTTTTCTCTTCAAGTATTAGGCAAAAGTCAGGGCAATACAATAAAATTTCCAGAAATACAAGAATCATTGTAAAAGACGGTCCTCTTTTGTCGAAAATAATATATACGATGGGTCAGTTACGCTGGTCACAGCGTCGTGTTCTGATGCTTGATTGTTGTGGATTAGCTAAAAATAATCAGATCCATCCAAACAGCAACTTTCTAAGTTCAATATGAACCCAGTTATTGCGCATTGAAAAGTCGGGTTTTTGACGTCATCCGCCGCTCTAGGGACACACTTGGTTTCTTCCACCTTGCTTTAATGCAATGTTCACGTTGAATAACCGGTGCAGATGTGTGTCACGCCGACTGATGAAGAAAGCAACGTGAAAGAAACCAAGGGTGTCACTACCGAGGTGGATGACGTCAAAACCCCGACTTTTCCAAGGGCGATATCTCGTCTAATATTGAACGGAGAAAGTTGCTATTTGGACAGATCTTGTGATTTTCAGCTAATTTACACGTATCAATCATCAAAACACGATTCTGTGACCAATGTAACCGACCCCTTCAGACCTATTACTTTTTTAAATTGATGTGTATTTTTTCATAATTTGCAAAAAAATATATATATTGCTGTACGTTATTTTTACCCCTGGATTGAGATAAGGTTAATACGATTTCCCCGCGGTATGTTGACTCTGTTAATTACTCTTGCTAATTTACACGAATTAATAATCAAAACACGATTCTCTGATCAATGCAACTGACCCATTCAGACCTTTTACTTTTTTAATGGGTGTGTATTTTTTTTTCCTTTATAATTTGCAAAAAAAATATACTTGCTGTACGTTGTTTTTACCCCCTGGATTGAAATAATTGTAATATGATTTCCCCGCAGTATGTTGTGTTTGTTAATATTGGCAGCGCCGACTATGGCTCAAATATACTAGCCGACCGCTAGCTCCTGCTACTGGTCACGAAATTGCCATCTCCCGTTTCTCTCTTTGCTCATCTCCCGTACTTTTTCTTCCATTTTTTATCGCTATGAGTTTTATTACAAGCATGGTTGGAAAGCCCTCCGAGAGCTCTTGTTCAAGATCTGCGTTTTATGAGCACGTTAGATATGCACGTTTCGGACGCGCGCACCTTGGAATTAAGATATTTTTTCTTTTTATTCGGACCGACTTGCTGTATTTTAAATGGGATAGGCGGAATCAAATTGATTTGCTTTAGGCCGGCGAGGCGTTAAGTTAATGTGCGAAGAAGCATAACTCTAAAATTTATGGCTCCGAGCCGCAAGAGTCAATGGATATTTTATGTACGGAGATAAAAACGACGAGTCAAGATCAGGAACTGACGGGAGGCTGAAGTCTAGGGAAGAACGCCGTATGAGCCTTCAGACGTTGCCAAATTTTCTTTGACAAATCATGAATATCCGGGAAAATTTGTGAATATTTTTCTTCCAATTTTTCAGAGAATTTTTTTTCGAAATTTGATCAGAAGTTTCCGAGAATTTCGTCGAAAAATATTCATAACATTTCTCAAAAATGAACATTTTATCGGAGGACATTTGGCAACTCACGATTATTCATGCGGCGTTCTTCCTTAGCAAGGCTGAGGTGGAATCATGCTAACCGTTGCGTGGCTCTTACATAGATCAACTTAATGAAATACTTTCGAATGGAAAATAGGTGGGTCCGAAACAAAATGTCGATATGAAAATTGGACCATATAAATGAGGCTTTATGATGCTTGCTCCTTTGGTTTTATTTTTATTAGTTCATTTTTTTCTAAACGGAATGTTAGAGAGCCCTCGTTAGACGATCAAAATACGAAAAATTCCCATAAAAATTGAACCCATTGATAATCGGACGTGTTAATGCTAAAAGGAGGTATGTGAAAATGAATTAAATCAAAAGGGATTACGTAAATAGGATTTTTGTGTTTCATAGTTTGATTTGATTTAATGCATATGCATTATGGTAGATCCTTCCTTTTTACATAAAACGTCCAGTTGATGCTCATCGATGAGAATACTGGTGTCCTTTGATGAGCGTATTGATCAGCTTTGTTTTTATGGGGCGTCTTAGTTACGCGTGTCACAAGATCGTTTTTTGATGGTAAATCTTACTTGAAAGTCAAAATCCTGCGCAGAGTTTAACGAAAATATTGTCAGTAGAAGGACAAGCGACGCCGCAGTAATAAAATCATCACCATCGCCTCCATCAATCGGGGATGAGTACAGCATTGCTACAAAGAAGAAAAGGAAACGTGCTCGCTGGTTTTGAATAGAAGGTCTTCCACATGTTTGTATAAATGTAATCCTCCTATCATTTCTTACAACTTTAAATGTTGACCATCACAACCAGATTCAGTATAATACGGGTTACATTTTTCAATAAGAAACCATTATTTCTGGCCCATTTTAGAAACAACATACATGCTATTGGTTTCCCTATGCAGATACGTGCTTTTATGGAAGAGTCAGACACAGTGGTTCCTTATTGCAAACTGTAATCCATCTGAGCTGCGATCCACCGACTCTTATATTTTATGATGACAGTGAAAGAGAACATTTTTGGTTGCATTCTAATATTTCTACAAACAAAAACTAAAATGCAAATTACCTGGGCCCTTTGTTGAATAACCTTCCTGAACTTTGACTTCCATGGCTGGCCGATCCCATTCTAAACCATCCCTGCAAAATAAAATAGAAAAATTGTAAATACTGTAAGAACTTTACTTGATAGATACTTCAAAGAAAAAAGAACCTGGAAAAGAGGAAAGAACGCATTACCATCAGATATTGTGAGGATGGTAATCACTTGCAAACAGAGTTAACTAGAGACGTTATTCGTATTATTGCCATTTCACAAATCTTAATTGAAAACCTTTTTTTTTGCTCATAGTTTTCCTCGTGAAATTTTGAAGAGCTTTCAAAAACATGCTGCATATTGCTTTAAGTATTTATATCTATTCCAGAAGACCATTTACCATCAATATCTTGCTCTAACAACCATTAAATTTTAAAAAAGAGAAAAAAACTAAGTACGTCGGAAAAAATGTATCAATTATATGGATTGCATTTTGCAAAAAGGAACAAGAAGCATTCCAAGGTCGCTAAGATTGTGCAACTTTTTTTTTATTTTGCAAATATAAACTGATCATGCGAACAAGTTATCTATATACGCCCTGTAAATTATAAATTCAAGACAACAATTACCTTTGTAAATCTAATTCTTTACATGATTTCGGTAATTTTATTGCGCAGAATGTAAGTTGCACAATTCTAGCAACACTGAAATACTCTTGGTTCCTTTTTGAAAAATGCAATCCATATATGAGGCCTTATATGTAACAATGGCGGATGTAAAAAATTACCTTTTCGAAACATGCTTAAAAAATTGTTTTGGTCACACAAAACTTTAATATGTTTGCCTCTGGCATACTGTACGGATCTCGAAGATCACATCTCAAGTATTTTCTCAAAATTTTCTCGAAGCCAAAACAGTTTTTTTAATGTGTTTCGAAAAGGTAATTTTTCACATCCGCCATTGTTACATATAAGTCCTCATTTGCCACGTCTTTGCGAAGTTAAAAGGAGACATGTGAATGCAGGCTTTTTGCAGGCCAAACTGCTCCATAATTGCCTGTGCAGGGGCTTCATTGAGGTCTCCCTGAATGAGGCTTGAGGTCAAATGTCGTGCCGGAATAGGGAGTTGGGCTTCTTGGTCGGAAGCCAAGGAGCGGCTGGTGCCCGGACGGTCAGAGTCAGAGTCAGAGCACTTTCCAGGACGGATCGCACGGGCGGACGAGAAGTGCGTGCGAACGGCGAACGCCCCACACGCCAGACATGAAGAGGAGCGCCTGTTGCCGATTCTGCTAAAGCGCCCGGCACTCCCCAACTGGTAATGGACCAATGATGAGGTAGGTATTAAAGCAGCACAGTGTATTTACTTATTACGGATTCGTTGAAAAATACGTACACATCAATACCTCAAGTTTTTTTTTTAAAAAATGAGTCAGTTGCGCTGGTCACAGAATGGAGATGTTGCATGTGTGAGGAATTTGCGATTTGACTGTTGATTCTTATGCAAAAGTTCGCGAGAAACACGATGGTCCCACTAGTTTTCTCTGAAATCAACTCTCCAGCTCAAAAAAAGCTCTCAAGTTGAGGCCAAAATGGAGGGGATATCCCACGCTATCCTGAGAGTCCACTTCAACATCAAAACAAACTCTCCATGCAAAGATAGGGAGCAAGTAGGTACATTTGCAGTGATGCCGTGTTCTAAGTTTTAAAGCTCCCAAATAAAATGGCAGCCCTGTCAATGTATTTGCTCCCTATCTCTGCATGGAGAGTTTGTCTTGATGTAGAAGTGGACTCTCAGGATAGCGTGGGATATCCCCTCCATTTTGGCCTCAACTCGAGAGCTTTTTTTGAGCTTGGGAGTTAATTTCAGAGAAAACCAGTGGCACCATCGTGTTTCTCGCGAACTTTTACATAAGGATCAACGATCAAATCGCAAATTCCTCACACATGCAACATCTCCATTGCAATTTGACGAAATAGTACATAAAATAAAGCCGCTTCTACAACGCACTCTGGCGTTCTGCGACACCCAAACGCCACATTATGCCTATTCTCCTAGAGGTTATCGGGCAACTGACACCGCAACATCTTCTTGTCAAGTTGACATGGTATGGCGTTGACAACGTCAACGCCATGCCGCCATCTTTTCACAGGACGTCCCCTTCACCTCCTCCAGCCCCGCTTACCATAAACTTTAATCTCTAACCACATTTACCTTTTAACTCTCGAAATTTCGACGAGGAAATATTATGGTGGACCTCATCTCCTCGTGAGATACATTTTCCAATAGAAGACGCCGCTGGCATCGGCGCGCTGCGTGGAATCCGCGCGCCTGCATCGAATTTGCATAGCCGCGGCCGTGGGGAGCTGGCGACGGAGCGACGGCTATAATTGCGCGTAATTGCCCCGCGACATGCGTGGCGCGCGCCGTAACGCAACGCAACGCAAGGCGGTGCGGTGCATCGCGGGCGAAGATGCACGGGCGTTGCGTGGCACCGGCCGCGGCGACGCGCGTCCGTGCGAAAATGTGGGAACAAGTGAACAACCGAGTCGGGCAACAAGTAGGCTGTAAAGCAAACCCAGCCTCGCTGCTTTCCAAAGCTTCGTCGCGTGACCTTCCCGCGGCTGTGGACACACGGGATTCTTGCGTTTAGCCGAGCACTTTTATGGAGAAAATTTACGACGCCCCGGCAGACATCGGCTGGCGAAATTTCGCCGTAATAGGCGGTTTGAGGACCTCAAATGAGACGCAGAATTGAATCGTTTCGCGTGGTGTTGATAGTCTTATTTTGATCCGGTTACGCCGGACGCAACGAACCCACGCTCGATGCTGATTATTGAAACGGTGTTATTGTCGATGTGACACGAGATAATAAGACTCGGCTGTTTTGAGAAAACTTGTTTAGTGAAGAGGATTCGATCGTAGAAATGTGCCTCGAAGAATTCCACGTTTACTATCATTAATTGGACGTATTTCTGTTAAATGGAATAATAGCACCAAATAGAGTTCCTTTTGATGCTTTTAGAATCCCGGATAGCGCGTTCTATCAAACGGAACTAAGCGCCATGGGAAAGTATTGCGAGTAGTTCTATCAAACGGAACTAGGCGCCATGAAAAAGCATTGCGAGTATAGGACGGAACGAGCATCGCGTTCCGCAACACCCGCCAATCCAAGCCCCCCTTTCCTTTCCTCCCCCGATGACGCTTAGTTCCGTTTGATAGAAATACGTCTAATTAGACTATCAATTTCAGATTTTTCAGCTTGTCTGGTATGGTCATATTATAACAGAACGACGGAAGAAAGTCTGCCTTAAATTTGTAACGATCACTAGAGAAGGGGCCTTATAGTCTATGGAGGCATGCTTTTCAGGAGAGCGATTGTTGACAAGTCGGGTCGAAGAGTCGAATTTGAGATTTAAATGGAAAACTTTGCGTTCGAAGGGTAAGGTTTTCAACGGTTGTCTTGTTGAAGGCCACAATTAGTCTTTCATCGACACAAGTCAAGGTATATTAGAATGGTGTTTATTATGAAACTTGCGCTTCCTACTCAACTTCAATGGGTTGAATTTTGAGTTTTTTCTCATTTTTATAAAAAATACGAAAAGACTTTGATGCAGCTTTTCTTGAATACCGTTCCAAACAAAAAGTCACAACCACACACGCAGAGGCCATTTCCCAAAATACATCACGATTGAAGCCTATAAAAAGTGAAGCTGCGGGGAGAGATGCTGTTAATGAATGTTAATGTGCTCATGAGCTACCACAATAAACCTACTCCTACCTACCGGAAGTCAGAGTTGTGAGACTGCTTCTTCCTACACAATAATCCGTTGGGCTAGTTTCCTACGCTCCTTGACCAAGTGCTCCAGGCCATGAAGTATTATAAGCCTCGGAACATTCGAATACACCAAGGGAAACGTAAAATTAAATATTTTAAGGAATGCCTTGAGCAGAATGAACATCCATCTTCCTTTTCTCATCTTAGTGATTGGAGCTTTCTCTAGAAACGTTATAAGTGATTTAGTTAGTAAATTCCTTTTTACACTTGGTTCTTTAAATGCCATGCAATCTTCGCTCCATATAGGTAATGGGCTCTGTCCGTCTATCGCTCTGAGGAGGAATACCATTTGACCATTTGCGGGGTGCCAAATTTATACAAGTGCCATATGTAAAGTACAAATTCATTAGATTTGTGAACCTTTTTCTCTGAATTATCTGAATATAAAACTATTCAAAGTTTTGGTGACACTCAAATAATTACGTAGAAATGCTAGAAAATTCCAGTTTCAAAAACACCGTTCTTGAATTGCACGACGAAATTCAGCAATATTTCCCCCGGAATTTTTCTTTCAGATATCTCATGGATTTCCATGCATGAGTTGTCCACCAAAAACTTTTCGGTCATTTAATCTCTAAACTCTGACTTTTGAGAAAATCCGCGATTCTTCGTAAAATTTCATAAAATAAATGGACAAAGATTACATTTTTGGCACAGAAAGTTCCCAGAACACAATTAATGGCTGACATTTAAGAAATGTCCCAGAGATTATTGCCATTGTAACACTTTGCTAATTGAAAATGTATAATTTTTCATTTTAAAAATGTTAAAACTTCATATTCTATTCAAAATGATTTGATCTGTTTTGAAGAGCTGCTAGCTGCATTGATACATTTTCAAAATCCATCGTAAGATTTGTGAGTTTATGTTAAATGACGTTCAACTGTCCGTTTCACGTCACTCACGAGTTACGTAAAGCACTGAATGGAGCGAAGCCCCAGCGTGTCTGTACTTTTTATTGTTTACTTTCCAGTGATAAAATAGGTCACAGAGTGGTTTTACTGGTACAAAATCGATTTTTTCTACCTCACGTTGAAAATGGATCGGGGTCCGGGGATAAGTACACAAACAGCGATAAGGAAGATGTGATTCACGTTTGCGGAGGAATATTCCCTGTTGCGTTGCTTCATCGGTAGGAATGCCGGAACACTCCTTCCGGCGTTCTTTCCGGCCAAGGGATCTCAAGATCTCAATCCAGCATTTTATCGAAGCAAAGACTCAAGACCACAATGGGGTTTAAGTGTGAGCGTGCCTCCTGTTCAGGAACAAAAAGAGACCCTCAGATGATGTCCTCACGAATGGTGGGAATTTATTTTCAGTGGATTCATCTTACCTCCTATGTGCGCTACGTATCAGGATTAAAACATACTTTCGTTTAAAGGACTCTACACCGAAACCAAGGAATTTATATTGATTCCGGCACAGAATTTCATTGACCCAAAATTTTCAACAGTGCATATGTTACGGAAAAAAGCCGAGAGCTGTGCACGTGGCGATCTGCCTGGAAAAATCGCGTCAAGCCCGGGCAGATTGCGATGTGCCCTCGGGATTTTTGGATCCATCCCGAAATGAACTTAGAATCCGGGATGTGCCCGGGCAGATCGCGATGTGACCGAATGATGTGGGCAAACTTTGAAACAACGACAATTTTTCCGATCTGCTTGGGCACATCGCGATTCGAACAGATTTTTTCGGGCAAATCTTATTAAACAGAGTTCTTATTATACAGAGAGATCGTATTATACAAGTTATTGCTATTATGCGCACCAATTCATTTCGGTGACGGCCCAAAATCTCGTGGACACATGCGAAACCTCATCGGCAGCATAGAACGGAGCATTGCGAGTGCAAGCCTGGCGCCATCGCGCCTTCAATTTTGGAGATGCAACACGGACATCCATCAAGTACGAATAGTTGTATCTCTGCGCCGTCGTTAGAGTGTGTCCTTTCCCATGCACTATACCATAAGATGGTGGTTCCGTTTGTCTTCTTTGTATTGGTGCTCTAAGAGCTGACCGAGCTAAACGTGATTTGCCCGGGCGGATCGCGATCGCGATGTACTCAGCTTTCGGCTTCTGCCCGTAACAATTGCACAATGGACCACTAGACAAGGTACGAATTTACGCATTCTGATACATGTTTCCCAGTCAAAATTTCACGTAGAGCACGATTCGCACAACGAAAATTACTTAAACCAACTCCTAACAAAGATATTCACGTTTTTATTTCACATTGGTTACGAGGAATTTGAACTACCCGCTCACAAGAAACTCAAAGCTCTACGTGAGTCAAATCGCGCACTACAACGGTTTCAGCAAGCTTCTCAATCGAGCAATGTACATTTTCCACCATGTGTTGTTCAAACTGTAAGCAATTTGCTATAGCTGAGCCTAAGCGTCATGATTGAGGTTGCCAGATTTGTATATCGTAGAGGCTGTCATGATAACGTTTAGCGTGTGAATCACGTAGATCATTGAGTTTTTTATGAGCGGGTGATTTGAATTCACGCATCAAGAATTATTTAATATCTTAGTAAGGAGAACAAAGCACAAAAACATAGCCCGAATATACGAATAAAGAGGAGATTTAATTAAAATATGGGTAAATAAGGCTAAAATATTATTAAAACACTAAAACACAGGACGTTTCGAGCTGTTACCAGCTCATTTTCAGCTGCGAAAAACCTAAAAACAAGTAAAATATTGAGTGGCGACCTGACCCCAGCCGTTATCACGTAACCACTGGAATTCAGTACCGAACATAGTAAGGAGTAAGGAGTTAGTAAGGAGTTAATTTCAATAGTTTTCGTTATGTGCATCGTGTTCTACGTGAAATTTTGGTTAAGAAGCATGTATCAGAATGCTGAAATTCGTACCTTATCTAGTGGTCCATTGTGCGTTTAATTATTTCTACGGATAAAGTATTGAAAAGGATGTAAAAAAATCGAAAAAATTCGCGAAACTTATTTTTATTTTAATTGGCAGTTACTGTTTTAGTCGATCCAGGGTTAAAGATGAATTCCCCAAAAGTGCGTCTGAAATTGTTTATTCTCGCTGCTGAACCGACTGAAAACCTACAGATTCCTCGGGGCGCGAATAGAAATAGCCTAGGCCACAGGGCACAGGGCAGTGCTTCAGCAGACCGTGAAGGGAAACCGAGTTTTAATGAATGTGACTTCCGGTTAAGCCGGCCGCACCGCACCGCGGCCAAGACCGTCTTTCTGGACCCCGCACTGTCCGGAGTCCACCTCCACAGGGCACCGGCTTCGTTCCGTCCGTTACAAGTGTTCAGAGTCAACCTGCACTCTCCTGTACTTGTAAAACAACGCGTATGAATTCTCAGATGTTGCCAAATTAATTTCGATAAAGTACGAGTTTTCCTAAAAACTTCCGAATTTTTCTCTCCGACATTTTTTGAGAGTGTTGGGCGCAATTTTAGGAAGGACATCCGAGAAAATCAACAGGAAATATGTATAGCTTTTCTTGAAAATAAACTAAATTTTGGAGGAAGTTCGGCAACTTCCGAGTGTTGATACGTCGTTTTTTCTTGGTACGACTGCGCTGCGCCCTGCCTCTCGCGTGCAGCCATTTTTCATCGCTCGTTTTTCCGCAATCTGTCATGCGACCGAGGTTGATGAGTTTCTCACCCGAAGACAAATTATCCGGGGGCTCTGAGCTTGTCGCCATAGATTAAGAATTTCCGAGTTCACCTTCTACTAATGCATCTAATCATTACGTGAGCGAAGAGAAATCGAAGGAGTTCCGAAAAGTCACTGATTCATGGAAGGTGAGCTTTTTTTTAATAAACACAAAATGTTAATTGTATGAAATATAATCACCGCAACGCCAGTTTTTTATTTTCTTCAAATAATGCAGAAAAAGTATGTGATTGGAAACGGCACAAAAAAAATTTCGGATCTTGCAGCTTTATGGATGTGGCGTTTTTCTACCTTCATATACATATAAGATGTTGTAGAATCTGAAGTACATCTGATCATCTTCCAAATCTTTACATCTGAAAATGAAGATTTTTGGATCACGTCAAAAGGAATCAGACCTCGTAACTCCATTTGCCATGTTACAATTACCTTTCATATTTTACTTTTCTAGAGGACGCCTGACCATCGTTTTCGCACAATCTTTCTTTTCAGTTCTTTCAATCTTCTTCAATTCAGCAAACGGAACTATGTGCAGTGTATGAGCCGTGGGCATGTGACAAGAGCCTTGTGGACAGGGCTCATGAGTTAAATACCACCCCGATCGTCGTTTCTCTCGTCGTTGCCGCTGACGTCACTGGCGCTTTACATTTCTCATTCATTCATATGAGCACCAACGAGAGCACCCCAACTTTTCCTCTGCGCAAAGTTCTGTTTGATAGAAATACGTCCAATCTAGGTGATACGACTCTAGAACCCACCTCTAACGTCATTGTTCCAATATGTCTTAAAAAGTCAATATGAACTTGGTATATTTTCTCTCTTCGAATCCGCTCGGTATTTCGATTCGAAATGCCAGAGGGCGGTTCCGGTGTGTCAGCAAAAGGCTGACAACAAGTTCCCGACCTGACATCCAGTGCTACCCAGTCAATCTCAGGATAGACCATTATTCCTCAAATGTCACTATTGATACTCTATTTGTCCTTTATACTCTTTGTCTATTTATCCTTAAGATAATTACTAACTTGAGAAATGAAATGAACTGTACTAATATTATTATAAAAGAACTTGTTAAATAAAAAAAAAAATAAAAAAAAAAAAAAAAAAATTCGATTCGAAGACGATGCATGTTTAGGCGATAAGTGTTTATGCTCCACTATCAGGAATTTCAGACGTACCGCAATACTCTGTAGTGTGGACACCTCGCCTTAACCGGCAAAGGGAATGCAACACCGTTGTGACAACACTCTTTTCCTTAACGCTCGAACTGACGAAATGACCTGCGTCGAATGGCGTCTAGCGCCGGCGTCTTTATTGGTGCACTTATCAGACTCCAGATATGACGTGATGCGGTGCGAGCACGATTACTCCTTCTTTCGAACGAGGCCCCTTCCTGCCTCAAGGATAGATTATCGCGATATTTCTCCATTAGAAGCTATGGTAAAGAATCCATTATTCGAGTGTTTTTGCGAACTCTAGATCCAATGTGTTTTTTTTTTTCTAATGTACGGCGTTTTTCCTTGGCACGGCAGCACAGTATTGCCTTGCCCAATCTGCAAACACGAAATTTCAATGATCGATCCGCTGAGTCGATAATATATTTCCACCGTATGCAAATCGTCCATTCGTTCGGAGCAGACTCCCAAGACTCGGAATTTTTCAAGCGTGTAGATTCGGAATCGCAATCCGACAACGGAACTGATGTAATCCGAATGGCCGGGTATTTTTAATGTTGACACCTGTACAAAGCGAGTTGATTACTTCGGTGGGCAATAACGGAGTGACGACGTGCGCGCGTATTCCGCCGGGTCACGGAGAAACAACCTAAGTGCGGTCTGGGATGGGCCTCGGGACACATATGAGCGTACGCTAACCGTGGCTCACCGCAGAGATGCACTTACGGTTCTCTTCCGTAACGCGGCGGTATTGTTCATTACGTCTCCGTCGAGCGGCGCGGGAACCGAGAGCGCCGGGCTGGGAACACGCATCGTTTTGTCAAGACAAAATCGAATTTCGGCCCTAATTGCGCTCGCTTCCGTCTGGATTTTTTCCACGGATTTAATTACGGGCCCCCGGCTCCTAGCGTAATGACCGTAAGTGGAACAACCCGCCGACTTGAAAAAGGTGAGCATAACGCTGATCTGGTTCAGCGATGATAATTGCAATACATTACGTTGGAGAAGAAAAAAAATAAAATAAGAAAAAAATTATAGACATTTTTTTTAAAAAAAAAAGTAAAAATCGTGAAATAAAATAAATTTCATATAAAATTCAATTATAATATTTGCTGGTATTACTTTAAACTTTTGGAACTCATTTCTTCTACAGAGGTTCATTTTAGCTGTTTCATTTTTGAACGTCCTGTCTAATAACCCTAAAATTTAACTTTAAGTATGCGAACGCAGAAAATTACATTCGATTGATCGAATCCATCGGTTATTTAAAGTTCAATTGACTCAATTTTTCAATGAAGAACTTCAATTTTTGGCTCACCCTATATCTGCGTATGGAATGTACGGCATATATTGCTTATATGATTGCTAAACTGAGCTTGTAACAGTGGTTCCTCATTGCAAAATGTATGCAGTTCAATTGGATTAATTGCATTTTGCAAAATGGAACCAAGAGTATACTCCGATGTCGCTAAGATTGTGCAACTTTTCTTACCTTGCAATTATAATCTGATCACCTGAACAAGTTTTGTCTTCAATAAACTGTGAGTTGAAGAAGAAAGTTTCCTTTGAAAATTAAATTTTTTCATGATTTCAGTAAGCTTACAGGGAAGAATTTAAGGTGCACAATTCTAGCAGCATTGGAATGCTCTTGGTTCGTTTTTGCAAAATGCGATCCAGTTGAAGGTTTACAATCGAAATTTTTTGGGTACAAACAGCCGAGACGTGTCTCTAGGCGTAATGGGTCCATTTTCTGCCAAACATTTAAGGTGCGATAGTATTTGAAGAAAATAAGTTCGATATTCCAATGTTTGTTTACTGTTTACTCTCGCCATAGATTCATTCACAGCTCGCTTCCGTTTTGATTTTTTCCTCGGATTAAATTACAGGCACCTGCCTTCTTGCACAGCGACCGTAAACGGAGCAAAGCGGTGACTGAAAAGGTGCGCGCAACGTTGATCTGGTTTAGCGCCGTATCTGCGCTCGCCTTACGCAATCCGATGGGGATTTAAGGCCGATCGAAGAGAAAATTCCCCGCCAAAATGACCAAAAATGGGGATCGTGTTACATTACATTGGCGGGATCTTACACCTCCTTGATATTGCCTTTGCGACGTTCGAAAGTGATCTGAGCTTGCCACGTGAGTGCCGTAACAGACAGATCACAAGATGCCCCTTGGCTGTTGTACTTAAGAGACACAACAAGCTGAACTGCATTTCTAGCGGTGAAAGCAGGAAAATTAAGTGGGGGATTTATGAAATGTCAAAAATCTATTACTTATGACCACAATGCGTGTTTGTGGGTGGCTTCTGATTTTTCACAGTAGAAAGCATGCGATTTTATCCAAGGAGGGCTTTTAATGGGGATCCAAAATATTCTCCACCATCAAATGGGGAGATTTTACGATCCGAAATTGACCAAATGGCACTTAAGAGAGTGTAGATAGAGTTGAGAGATGTAGATATGCTGAGTATAGCTAAAGTTCTCCAGAAGTGTTGAAAGTCCGGACCCTGCTTGATAAAGAGTAATTAATTTTTTTTTTTTTTTTTTTTCTGCTGGTTTAATGGCTTCGTGTCTATAGCACCTTCAGCCAACTTTAGACAATGTTTAGTGTCCGTAGACATCAGGCTCCATGCTCCAGGCTTTTCTAATTTTCAGGGATTAGGGCCGAGGAGAATCTGTTTCAGCAGATCTACTCGTCAATTCCGTGAAAATTAGACGCCACCACCGGGATTCGAACCCGGGACCTATTGACCTAGAGTCAGACGCGCTGAGTAATTAATTCGAAAACGTGATTTAAGTATAGGATCAAGATTAGAGGTATTCAGGACAACCTGTCATCGCATAAAAGGAATGACCAATTTTTCATTGAAATCGCTACAAGGATCTCTCAATTGGCAGAGTCTAGGTCTACGCTATACGCTACGCGATTTTATCTACTGATTGCAACAACGCATGGAGCGTTGATTTTTCTGCAAACACTTGGACCGCACATGCGCAAACTAAGTCTGAACCAGATGTCGATGGATTTTGCAAAGGACAAAATGTAAATCTGTTTGGAAATAAATTAGATCTCAAGTCAAAATTGATTTTTCTGAGCCGTTTTTTTCAAGATTAAACTTTTCGTTCAAAATGCGGGTTTTCATCTGTGATCTTAGAGCAATTAAAAAACACCAAATCATGAATTTTTGCATATTAAACGGAGCTCATAAAGAAAATAGAGGAGGGAGAAGATAAATAAAATGATACGGAAGAAGATATCATATTCTAAAAGATATACGTAATCCAGCACTTTTTGGCACTAACGAGTTATTCGATACTACACAAATTTACAATTTTCACCCATCTTCGGAATTGAGATGACACAGCTTTCATTCTGAAAAAGCGGCGTTGACGCAGTAAGTAATTTGTTCGGTCCCAGTTACAAAAGAACATTGAAATTGAAACCGAGCTATCAGTTACCGCAAAATTATAACTTTACCTAAGAAAGAAAAAGTAGAAAGGAGAAAGAACTGAAACTGAATGTAAAAGCGACGAGATTTTTGCCTCTGTGGTCTATTTAATTCTGGGTTTTTCTAATTTCCTCTGGTCTTAAAAAGGAATCAACAATTAACTATACCGTTCATCATGTAGTCGTAAGTACTACAAGAACACTATACTGCCGTGCTAAGGAAGAGAGCCGTATGAACCTTCGGACGTCGACAAATATTCTCTCGGAAATAATTATCTGATGAAAATTATGAATATTTGTTAATACATTTTTTGAAATTTTGGATCAAATCACATACGAAATTCTCCGAAAAATCGGAGGAAAAATATTTTCGAATCAGCCCGAAAATTCGTGATTTGTTGAGGGAAATTTGACGCAGCGCCTGAAAGTTCATACGGCGTTTTTCCTTAGCACGGCAGTATAGTTGTCTTGATACTTTCCACCTAGGGACTCACAGAATGTAAGATACAGCCATGACTGTCAAAGTAGCATGTAAAAGTTTCGCATAATAGCCTACAAATCATCGTGAGAGTTCAAAATTATTAGTTTACTGACCTTATGCTTGGAAACAAAGCTGGCTGCCAATTAATGCAATTCAAAATTGTGAAAATACATAAGATATTAACGTAAATGAGCAACACGCATGCGCATGAATGAGTGGGTGGGAAGACTATTGCTGGACGGAAGATAGGAATTTGTGATGCAAATCAGTGCTCAAAAGAGGAAGAAGGGATGGACTTTGGAGGTTGAGCGCGGAGGATGGTCGGAGAACTAGTTTTCTTTGCATTTGCATCGAATACGGCCCGTAATAATGCATTGATGTAACATGTCATACTTATGATGGATACTTGGTTGTCAAATCGGGCACATTTTTCGGCAAACTCCCTGGTAATAGAAAACTTCCTATGCTGTAACAGTCACTACTAAAATAAAATAGAGGAGAGCCTATACATTTATCCCTGGACGGCAAAGTGTCCCAAAGTTACACCCGGTACCTCAAAGTTACCCCGATTTGGGGATTTTGCACCAAAAATTTCCGCTGCTTAGTCAAAAAGTGCTTTAAGACCTAATTTCGCAGGATATATGATGTGGGATTTAAGGAACATTAACTTTAGAGCATTATACCGCTTTGTGGCGTCATCAGGTGGCATATCTTATTTCAGTACATGTATTGTACCAAATCAGGTTATTCAATTATGTCTTCTCCATTAATTTTTCAATTTAAAAACCAAGGATATCCTTCTGCTCAGTTTACTCAGTAGTTTCCACTTAAACGCAAGATTCATCAGAATAGGTGCTTCAATAAAAAGGGGCAATTATGGGCCCACCCGGAATTTCCTCAACTCTACGATTTTTTGCGCAATGAAGGTCTATATTTTATGGAACTCATCATGATTTGGTTATTTCCAGTCACTTTTTATGGACCTAATACTGATCTAAACATGGGTCTGAAGACCGATTTAGACAAAAAATGCAGGTTTTGCGGGTTTGCGGTCTAATGCCGAAAAGTCCGCGTTTAGTACCGAAATCGGCCCTCAAACTCATGTTTAAGCCAGTAGTGGCCATGAAAAGAGACCGAAAATGACTAATCGCCAGATGGCTTAACACGGATTTTTCAGAATGAGACCGCAAACCCTCAAAACTCGCCCTTTTTGACAATATCAGCCTTCAGACCCATGTTGAGGCCTGTAGTGGACCTGAAAAGAGACCGAAAATGACCAAATCCTGATACATTCTGTGAAATGGACGTATTTCTACCAAACGGAACTATGTGTATCATGACGTAAGCCCTGTTATGCATATACTCTTATGGGTCTCAGAGCTCATGTCTCAATGCACATAGTTCTGTTTGGCAGAAGCACGTCCCAACTTTTCACCAATTGCGCCGTGATACAAAGGCAAAAAGTCAGTTTGGCCCCTAAAAAATCTTCTACGACCCCTAAAAATCGAGCTGGATGCGCCACATGGCTCCTGAGACTCAAAGGTGAGTTTCGAACACTACTAAAGAACGAATAAATATGACAACGTGGCTGTAAGAGGGGGCGAAGCGGTGGCGGTGCGGCGATATTGCGAGTTTGCCGAGTGGATTGGTGACTTCCTTCCGCCGATCCCGAGTTCCCGACTTGGACTCCCACCCCGGCTCCCGGTTCTCCAGTCCTTGACCTCAGCGCGTACTCATTTGCTCACCTTCGCTGCTCGGTTCCCTCACCTCACCCCGTTTTTTAATCAAACCTCACATTGTCAAGGACGCCGTTTCCTTTTTTCACCTCGTCCGCGGCGTCAACCGCAGAGATGGTTTCAATTTTCCTCGCGACAACAAAGAGGACACTACCTAGCCAATAGCTGACACTACACACAATACATTGCCAGTGCTGACGGCCAAGAGGTTTTACCTGGTGGAAAAATTCAGAATAATGGATTTGACGATGGATTATACAGGCAGAGACCGCAATAGCTCATATCCGAGTTGCCTCGGCCTCAGGTATCAAGAGGCAACTGTACCGGGAATCCCCTCGGTATTGAAATCTGGACGGGGATCGGAACGCGTACCGCGCTGTCAACCCCTTCGGAGGCGCGAGGGGATGTGAAACGCATGCGGTTAAAATCAGGACCTCGGATCGGTCTCTTTTCCGATGAAAGTGAAATCTTGAGTTAACTATCCACGGCCGGATAGTTCGCTCAGAATCAGTGATCTCGAGTTGATTCAACGGTCGGCGACAATTCGCTCAACCTCCGCGATTTCAAAGCCTTGTCCAGGCACGGGATGGTGGCTCTGGTTTGGCCGCGTCCTCTCGTGTTTCGTTTTCGTCCGTCAGACTGAAATGATGCATGAGAGCAATAACATCTACTTTTTCTATACTTCTATATTCCCTCTCAAACCTTAACTGTTTATGCTCGCTCATTTCTTTCATATATTTTACACAATGGGCTCCTTACAATTATTATGTGTCATAAAAATTCACGATCGTGAAACGGGTTTACCGCAGGGAACGGATATTGAATATCTTTAGGCTTATTCAATTTAAAAAAAAAAATGCTTAAATATTATTAGACAACATTACATTGTTTTATTTTAAACAAATGTTTTGATTCCTAATTAGTCAATCTACAAAAAATTGCTTTCAGTTGATTCGACCATAATATCAATGATCAATGATCATGACGTATTTTTTTATGTTATTTACCCGTCGCTTTTACAGTGCTCCCGGCGGACGCTTTGCTACACCTAATCGCCATCCTTGTCTATCGGAACAGAGGTCATCGGTAAATATATAGATCCTCGTAATTTCATTTTGAATGCCACCAATCCAAGATTTTGCTGGGCGTCTCCTATACGTTTCCTTCCAAGAGGAAACCATTTCAGTACCTCCTCAGTCAGTCTTTCATCCGCCATTCGTTAAATATGACCATACCAGATAACCTGATTTTTTTACACGTAAAAGAACTAAAAATTTAAATTTTCCCTAATTTAGTTAAAAGAGGAGGGTGTAAATTTGAATAAATGCAACTTCCCCCATTCGCAACTTTATTGCGAAAGCCTGGACAGATCTTAAATTTCGCCCGCAAAATCAAGCGTATGCAACCCGGCACTCCGCAGAGTTAAAGTAGTCGCATGTTTGGTTTGAACCCAACTTCGTACATAAGTATATTCATCGATTATGATATGCTCCCCGCAATATTCAAATAACGAGGGTATATTTCGGAAAGGGATCTCAGTTAGTTTATCTACCGTCATTTTATTTGTGATGAGTTTTCTTTATTAACTGAAAAGCCCTCAGGAAGTTAGGACACGGGATATTCTCGGATATTTCCAATCCAAAGAGAGTAAAGGAAATGAATTTGAAAAAAAAAACAAGCAATGAACTCCAACACAATGTGTTGATAAGGCACGTCATTAACTCGCACATATCAACCCCTTTAGTTTTCATTTACAGAGATTTCAAAATCGAATCAGTTCGCTTGCTTCTGCTTATATATGCATATTTTAAATCAGCGCGGCGCATTCTTAGGCTTTTTTTAAAAAAACCAAGTAGGTAACGTAGACTCTTAGTATTCACTGCACATAAACTAGAAAGCCCCAGAATGAGAAACAACTTTAAATCATAATTATTGACGGATAAATAAACTTTTTACACGCTTTGGAAAATCTCAGAAGTTCGCGGTAGTCACTTTTCGGTAAGGAACTAAGGGACTCGGTTATTGTATCGAGTGGGGGGTCGAAACAATCGCAAAGGCGGTATACTACGTATACGCGCCAAAAAAATGAAAATCTAGTTACTTTAATTAATTTTTTGATGGGGAGAGGGATTGGAATTATACTTATACCACTTAACTTGGATATGACAAGAGCCTAAAATGTCAGTTCCAAAAGAGAAAAAAGAAAGAAGAAAAAATCGGAAAATATAGTCCAATTGTTCAATCTTCTTCGCATAACTGCATACCATTGTGCTTTCGATTTGTTTGTTGCATTACGTTTCTTCTAGATTTGTCGATACTTCACATTAGACACTAATCCCCGTACGTTTGACCGCAGAGCAGGCGAAAGGCGGACCCTCTGGTATTCTACTGTACCTAATAGCGAAGAGATAGTGACTGCAAACATAAAATGTTGATAGAACGGGCTCAGAAGCGTCTGACCAGAAAACTGTACTGAAAGAGGCCTCCGTTCTTTCTCAAATATCACTAATCGTCCGAAAGACTCCCAGAAATCGTTTGGATGATTAAAAATTGACCGATTTTATTTCAAATTCATGATAAGGGTATTATTTATCTTCATATCCAGTTAGTTTTAGGCAAGAAAGCCGTGAGTGCTATGCGGAACTAATAACCGTGTTTTTCCCACGCACGGGAGCGTTGAACATCTACTGGGTTCCTCCCTACATTGTGGATGTTGATAACCGCGGAACACTGAGGTAAAAACATTAAATAGCTCAACAATTTCCTGGTACACGTGCACCCCTAAAACCGTAGTATAATCACGAAATACACTCGACCAGCTGTCAAAGTTGCATTTAAAACTGAGAAAAATTGAAAAACTGCGACATGACAAACCCTTTGGTAAACCATTTCTATTCACCGCGGTTCATTTTTTCTATACATAGACATAATAGACTTGCTGATCATCATTGCGAATTTTACGAAAATGGTGAGCTCATTAAATGAAATGTTCCGTTTGAACAGCACTAGGCCCATTTCCTTGATAAAATTCAACATTTGGACTAACTGCTCTCTCCGGTAATCCAAAATAGCTCCTTGCTGGTACCTTTCCCAACCCAACAATACACTCACTTCCTCAAGCCATGTCGTCTCCCAGACTTGGATCCACCTTAGGCGTTGTGGTGGCAGGACAAAAAAATGGCAGCTTTAGTTCTGATAATTAATTGATTTGCTCTCGTCATAAATATTCAGAATACCAAACATTTTTCTCCTGGGTGAATAATTGACTTTTTGGATTTTTTTTTCTATCACTTTGATTGAAATTTTATGCAGAATCCGAATACACTGAGAAAAGTTAATCCCAGAAAATGAGAAACGAAAAAATTTCCTTGAGCTTATTTTTTAGTTACCCCGGTGCAAGGAGCAGTTCCGGGAACGGGAAGCGAGGCAGGCTGAATGGAGCCTTGCCGCGGTGCGAACTGCGAAGGGTATCGGCGAGGAGCCTGCCGTGTTGCCATTCACATTGTTCACACATTACTTTCATCCCCTAATGACTGATGAGGGGATGTCGATTGGAAACTCCATCTTCATCCAATTCCAAATCTCTGACTGGACACTGGACCGTTGCCGTTGCTGTTTTTTGATATTGGGCTACTGACAAGTGATAGGTCCTTTAGAGGCATGACCTCCATTTACAATGTCTCACCACTGTTGTATTGACCAACTTTTGGGTTGCTTATAGCGTCGCTTCTTTGACGTTAGGGTGTACCTCGGTTTCTATATGAGCCCCAGAAAGCATGAACTTATATGTGAACCGCAGCTCACGAGGAAATTGAGTTACGCCCTTCCGCCCGAGGAGCGGCAATATCTTCCACTTACTCAAATTTTCTAATTTTCCCCTTGAATTGATGTCTTTTCCGGAGGACTTCACAGAAAAAGAATGGTTTTAACATCATTTTTGAGAGCCTCAGGGTTTTTTTGGGGGGGAGACGTTGGTTCATTGCGATTCCGCAAATTATGTTTTCTTTACGATTTGCTATCGTCTGTTATGTGCCTACGACGCTGATTAGACGGACACAATTGCGTGTTCGGGCAAAACTTTTTTTGATTAATCTTCCGGTAAGGCGACCAAAAAATTCTCAAATTGTTGACAAAGCCTCGACCAATGAAGTAGGCTGAAAATTCTATGCGTTCAACCTGATTCGCAAAATTAAGCAATTTTTCGCTTTTGGTGCTCACTCTGAGTGATGATTTAAAATTCCCACGAAAACAGAGAATTGTGTTCCGGTGCACTTCTTTACGAACTTTTACGTGACGGCAACGAAAAATTTCTCAGATTTTTAACGAGCCTAGTGTATAATCTCTCAATTGGGCTCACAACAAAATAGGTAAGCCCAACAAGCTAGGTAGCATTCATGATTTTTCGCCATTCGGTGCCTACTTTCAGTAATGATAAACATCACCTAGAGAGAGGAAATTTTTCAGCATTTTCTCACGTACATTGACGCACGCGGAAGCTACAAAATATCTTCATGATTTTTGAAAATCCCTTTTTTTCGCGAACCAAGAGCAACTTTGACTTTTGTAGTGGGGGAACTTCTCTCCATAATCTTTAACAGGTTGCATTGAAAATACCCACCATCTTCACTTGAAATTCACTATTAATCTTCACTGACCTTAACACCTCGTTCTGCAACGTCATTGGGTTTTTTCAAATGGAAAAGGAAGCACTTAAAAAAGTGCCCCGATATGTTAGTATCGGGAATCTAGAATAGTGCGTTGTAGATTATCACTGGGCCCATACTATTCTGCATGGATGTATATCAAAGTCAAATGGACTACATTTTGGAATTTGGAACTATAAATTCTAGCCCGGTTTAAAAATAACGTATGTGCCAGTGGTTTCCCTAAGCACATAAGTGTTTTTCCAGAAGAGGCAGAATTTGTAGTTCCAAATTGCAAAATGCAGTCCAAATATTCCACAACATTTTCATTAAAGAGAACCTTTAATATGAGTATCAGTGTACGACTGAGAGGGTGAATATTCAGCTCTGGCTGATACATTGGAATACAAAGCAAAGGTTACGCCGAGGGATCCATATTCCATATCGATTTGAGTTTTGTTATACTTCATCAGTTGGCCAGCTTAAGAGCCATAAATTGGGCTTCTCAATAATCTGTGATTTTGCCTTCTGTTATCGCACTAGGGCCCACAAAACCTGTACCGAAACTTACGTATCCCTGTCCTTAGGCATTAATGATCATCACTTACAGCAAGCATCAAAGTGAAAAACTGCTTTCTTCGCGAATCAAGTTGGGCGCATAGGGGTTTTGGCTTTGGCCCATTTTGCCTGCCGCCGGATGCCGGGCTTTTCAAAATTATACTTCCACGTGATGTAATTTAATAAAATGAGCCACGCACCGCGCCCCCTCCACTCCCTGAGAAGTTGACAAAATTATTAAAATGAAATAAACTGTCTTTATAATAACCAAGATCTGTTGCAAATGATTATCAGTAAAATATTTCTTTGAACTTAGATAACTGAATTTCTGATTTCTCGATCATGCGATGCAAAATCCGTCGCTTTGTCGCAGGCCCCTTGACTTGACCAACCAAGTCGCCAAATTGAGCCCAAAGATTGAACATTCTATAAAATCGAGGATGGTCCACGAGCGCGTCGTCAATTAGAGGAGAGGCAGGACTTCATACTGCTTCGCGGCCGTCATGTCATCAAGATCGACGGAAACACGGAAAGGAAAAGTTAAAAGTGAAAGAGGAATGTATGCGGGATTGGTGCCACGGGCCACGGAGAAAGGGTCGCGACAAAGATCATTACCGCGCGTACGGGTTTTCCAGGGTGGCGTCTGACCAGGTTTCGGCCGTGTCTATAGCTCTCGTTCAGCAATCAAGGGCTGGTGGCTGTTCGCCTGGAATTAAAAGGCCAAACTGGCCGGTTGAATGCGGAATTAAATGCACAAACTGACACATGAGCGGCCGGCCACTGTCTTTTGTTGAAGGGATGCATATCGTCACCTACCTGACATATGGGCGTAATTACACTCTATAATGAACCCTGTCTTCCATACATTTCAAAGCTTTTTCGGGCTCATTTCATTGTGCAGTTACGCCCCTATGTTAGCCAAGCGATGCATCGTCTATGCATAGCCAAATCGTGCATTTTAATCCAAATTTGAACTGCCATTTTAGCTGTCGGGGAATATACCTAAAAATCTTTCTGTCGCAGAAAATATGCTGCCTTCTCAAGCTCTTGAGCTATAATATAGAGTAAAATAACAAGAAAAAAATATTTGAATAATTGTGCGATCCAGTACCGGCAAAAACTTTAAATTAAGCATAAGAAGAAAATATGTACAGAAAAAGCTCTCGAAAAAAAGAGTTGCCTCAAATTATTGTTTAAAAAAAGTGTCGAAAAAGAGGAAAATCCACGAACTTGTGTCATGTGCTGACGTGTATTCTAATTTCTAATAGGCAGCTCACGTTGAACTCGATGGTTTAAGAAAAATCAACCAAGGACTGGCTGTGCGATCAACCACAAATTTTGTGTATTTTAGTCGTTTGCCAGACATAAATTAAGTTAATATTTGTTATTGCTCTGTTTTCACCTGCTCAGAGATTACATATCGATGCCTAAAGTGTAAGACCGCATATATCTGTTTGCGAGATTCTAGACTCTCAGTCATACATTATTTTTTTCTTGTAAACTTATAGTCACGTAATTTTAACAAAACTTCTTTAATTTTTTTCTCTGTTGTTTGGATATTCTGTATAGATATCAAGCTATGAAGCTGACTTGTTCCTCCTTGAAAAAATAAATTATAAGCGGAGATTTTGAGACACCGCAATGGAGATACGTGCTGTCACACTTTAGCCGTCGATATGATATGCCTCGAAATTTCAGAGATTAGTGCATCACGTCCGGTAATGGGGGTGGAGGGCTGATCTGATGGAGGACCCGTCTGATAGATTTTTTGTGAAGCAAAAAATTCGATCAAAATACTACACCATGAGAAAATAAAGAGAAAATGTCATAATCTACGATTTAATACGCTTTTGCTAATTTATTTAATATGGTATCGCCGTCGAGAGGGAAGTGCGTCTACATATCCTCTTGCACATTTTTGGGGCCATGAAATAGTCTCAGTGGTACTATTAACGCCAAAATTGTGTGTATTTGATCACTGTGCGATTAGGGATTGTTCAGAAAATACGTAACGCTGAACTCGGAGTTTCCGAACCTCCCCCTCCCCGCTTATCTAGCTTTAGTGACGTGGGCCCCAATCCTTTAAGATGTAAAAACAAAATTGTCTAACGCTCTCCTCACTACTGTCACAGCTTAGAGAGCAGTAAGGGTCAAATTTTCGAAATCAAGGCTCCTTCAAAATTCGTCTAATCCATTTTAGATGAAATCACAGAAATAGCTAAAACAGCAAAATTCTTCTTATTTTCATGGAAACGAGACATATGAGAAAGCCGCAAGTGCGCAAAAAATGACGTAGTTTCAGGCAAGGTAGCAGTTTTGCCGTGATAGCGAAGAGAGCCGTAAGTGCAAAATTTTCGAAATCGAGTTTTCTTCAAAATTCGTCTAAACTCCTTTAGATGAAATTACTGAGACAGCTAAAACAGCAAAATTCATCCTAATTTAATGAAAACGAGACGTATGTAAAAGCCGTAAGTGCACAAAAAATGACACAGTTTTTTTTCAAGACAGCTGTAGATACATGAGAGCCAATGAGAACAGTGCTTTTCAGTAAAGTGCCGCCCTCTTCTGCCGATTTCTAACCTGAAAATGTGTTTGTTGTGCGTCCAAAACGCAACCACGAAAGCATGCAGAAGATAGCACTTACAGCTGTCTTGCCTAGCAATAACCTAGCATGAAAATGAAAAATACCCTTTTTATGTAATGGAAATTAAATCAATCGATTTTTAATCATCCATACGATTTCTAGGAGTCTTCCGGACGATTAGTGGCAATTTGAGAAAGAACGGAGGCTTCTTTCAATAAAATGTTCTTGTCAGAAGCTTCTGAGCCCGTTTTCTCAAAACTTCATTTTTGCACTTACGGCTCTCTTCGCTATCACGGCAGAGTAAGTGACAACATTCCTCTAGAGAGCCAATGAAAAAAGTGCATTCAAGGAAAGTGCCGCCCTCTTTTGCCAATTTCGAACCTGAAAATGTGTTTGTTTTGCGTGACAAAATTGCAACCACGAAAGCATGCAGCAGATGGCACTTACGGCTGTCTTGCCTAACAATAAACTGGCATGAAAATGAAAAATACCCTCTTTATGTAATTGAAATAAAATCAGTCGATTTTTAATCATCCAAACGATCTCTAGGAATCTTTCGGACGATTCGTGATAATTTGAGAAAGAACGGAGGCTTCTGTGATAAAATTTTCGGGTCACATGCCTCTGAGCCCGTTTTACCAAAACTTCATTTTGGCACTTACTGCCCTCTTTGCTGTCAACGGCCCATCACGTTGACACACATTAATCACCGCACCTGTGGGTACTGAAAAGCAATATCGTGATCTATTAACTCAAAGGCTCCAATGAATCATCCCGGCATAGGCGGTTCTAGACCTTCATGCTTGGGGGTGCCCAGAGGTGGAAAATGTCAGAGACCGGCCCCGAAGGGAACGGTCGCTAAGGGGAGGCCTAAGTTTCGGCCCTCAAGTTTTATCCCTTTCCTACCTTCCTTTCTCATTTTCTCTCCTTCCTTTCTACTTAAATACGTATAAATTCAATGTAGAAAATTTTTAGCAAAACTTTCCATCGGAACTACAATCTTACCATAAAAAAACAGTAGAATCTTTGTAATACACGGCTATCAATATTAATTCTGTTTAAAACATTTTCAATTAATTGCTGGGTTTTTTTTCAAGTGAATACAGAATCTTTAAAATTAGTAAACTCACGGTTCCGATAACCGTACTTAATTTTTGCTTGGGGGTGCCCGGCACCCACTGGCACCCCCGTAGAACCGCCTATGATTTTCGGAAGTGGCTAAAATCTCGGGGATGGCACTTAATATATTAAAGGGAGTAGTACTATTATTGTGGGTATAATTAGGCCGGGGAAATAACCCGAAAATGACGCGAGGTAACAGTGACAAGGAGCGTATTGAGAATTGGCAAGAAGGAAGCCAAAAACACGAAAGGTGATTAAGTGATGGAGGTGTAAGGTTTTATTCCTCCGCGCACTTCATTGTAAAAGAAAACTTTCAACTTCTGTGTTCGCAATGAAAGTTTTGTTTCACATGTATGTGAATCTACATGTCGGGAGAAAGAAGAAACGCAGACCTTCCGGTATCTTTTCTAAAACAAGATTTTTTTTTTCCTAGGCTCTGTCAAATTTTTCGCAGGAAATATCGATGAGACTTTTCTTCCCAATAAATTAAAACCAATAATTCCGAAATGCGGTCAGGGTAGAGAGGAGGGTTCTACACTTCTACCATCAAAAGTATAAACAACACTATGAAGATGATTTGACCTAGTAAAAGCGAATACGTGAAACACTTTTCACAAACTCTTAAAAAATTCGTCAAGAAGTATTAATTAGAATAACACTTTTGGTCTATTTTTAAAGGAAAAATGCTTCAGGACTTTTACACAATAGATCTCTGAAAAAGAAGCCTCGTGTTTGAAGCATTATTATGATTTTTTTCTTTCAATTCTTTCAGTTCTGGTTAAAACCAGATTAAGTAAAAAGTTACAATACAGTCAAATGTTTCAATTTCTTTACTGATGTAATTTTAATTATTGATAAAATGTTTCAAAATTCCACACTAAAAAGGGCTTTATTAGAACTACTTTTAAACAATTTTTCTTGAAATTGTCTGTTTAAAATTTACGAGTTTCTCGATGCAAAGATCATTTGAGAAGAAGAGGAGAAGGAGGAGGAGGAAGAAGAAGAAGAAGAAGAAGAAGAAGAAGAAGAAGAAGGAGAAAAATAGTAGGATTGTAATAATACTTAGTTAGAATAGATAACGCAGTAGGAATGGAAGCGCCGCGCAGCGAGGTAGCGGTAGTCTGATTTACGCGGCAAATTCAAATATCGGATATGTTGAGCGAACTTGCCGGGGCCGGCTAGTTAACTCCAAAGACTGGATTTCACTAGCGAACATCGGAGAACGCTATCGACCGCATGGATTTGTATATCATTGCCGGGCAATGGTATTTAACTCAGGATCTAATGATCACGCCCGGATCGATCCCTCAAAAGTCAAGATTTCAACCGCATTGCTGGCCCATCGCCTCCGTCTACCTGAGTTCTGATCGCAGAACAAAAGAAAGGGAATCCCATTCAGATTCGAAGCCAGTGCCCACGATGAATCGATCCGGCCTCTCGACACTTGACGTGATACGTGCCTTTATGAGCTATCGAAGCATATCATATGCAGTCTCTGTATACAGGGTGTCCCAGGATTAAGTACGAATATTGAAGGAGTCGATTCTTCGGGTCAAAAAAAGACGTTTTTGTGGAATAAGTTTCTTCTTCCAAAAACGCTTTCCCTGGGGGCCCCATTATTCCCCCATTAACCACCTATTACCCCCTTATTTTCCCCCACTAGTCCCTATTATCTCGAAAACGATGAGTCATAGCGAAAAAACGCAAGACACATTTTCTCAATATTTTTCAACGCTGAATCTACAGGTACCATCAAAAATCAGTTTTAGAACATTCAGCTAGAAACATTAATTTTGGCCACTCCTAGGTTCGAAACCCCCCTAAACCTCCCCTCAAAATGAGTTATCCCTTTTTTTGGAGGTTAAAAATGAAATGAGCGCTAAAAATAACCGCTAGTTTCCAATTTTCATTAATATTGGATGATAAATAATGTCACTCTATTAAAAAGACGAGGTTTTCCTCAACTTTAGGTGGCAGTGGCCCTCAGAGAATGCGTTTTCGGGAAAAAAGTAATACCACAAAAACGTCAGTTTTTGGCCCAAAGAATCGACTTCATCAATATTCGTACTTAATCCTGGGACACCCCGTAATTATGACCAGCCGTGGTTGATCCGGGCAAGTAACCTATTTTAGAAACGAGCAGGAATTAACTCGACTTATTTTGACTTTTCCCTCGTTGGGTCCTATAAGCATTAAGCTGTACTGCCGTGGTAGCGAAGAGAGCAGTAAGTACATTTCTGTATGAGCCATGGTTAGCACATGCTTTTATGTGTCTCGAGGCTCATACCAGCATGCACTTTTGCTCTCTTCGCTATCGCGGCAGTACAGTATCACCACGACCACATCCTTGAGGAACGCGGTTTTTCGATGGCCAAACTCATTACGTCATACTTTCTCTGTGAGGAATGAAATTTGATACATTTGACGTTGCATCAGAGTTTATGGGCGTTTGTTTATTTTTGATTAGCACACGGTTATTCGGTCAGTTCCCTGAGTCTGTGGCTTCTCATGAACCGGTTGACAAATAATTTTCCATGTTTGTATTTTTATTTCTGCGTGTGGGTGGGTCCAGTCCCAGTTTCGAGTTGAGGGAATCCGGGTGCTGCAACCGATTGGCCTATACCAATAAACGACGTATCGCAGCGTTGAATCTTTTTCGTTTTTCTTGTATACTTTAAAGCGTTTTTAAATAGTTAGTTTTCTTAGATCGCGGGTAGGTAAAGACTTTGCAGTCGTCAAAAGTTATCCGAAACGGGAGCTTTCAGTGAATGAAAGAGGGTCAATAATAAGTTTGCATTTATCAGGAAAAATCGAGTCAATAGTTTAAAAATCACATTGAGGTTTAATACTCAAAACATTTCAAATTGAAAACTATTTTAAAAAGGAATTTCTTCTGTAACTTTTTTCTTTTTTAATTAGGCAAACTTCAAGCTAAACTATTTCAATTAAATGCCTCGCCGCCATTTCAGTGCTCTTAAAATTAACGTACGATCGCTTTTTTATACTACTTCGCCGGAGATGTCAATTTTCAAATGTTGTTGGGGATCAAGAGTTGTGATACAATCAGACAATTCATTGTGTGTCCAAACATGGCAAGTGAAAATTTCAAATATCTTTGTTTTGAAACAATAATTTTTGAACTGCAAACTTCAAGCAGTCGAAACTCATGTTTAATTCGACAATTTTGGGTGTTTTTTTGAGTCCAGATAATCTTAGACCATTTTATGCTGCTCCGGAATCAATGAATCAGTTTTAAATGAATTGGAAATTAGGTACACTTTCCCGAGGGCAGTCAAATGTATACTTGTATAGTTCCAGCAAAAACTTTGCTTTGAAAAGTTACCCCACGCATGAACGTTGACGCGAACCAATGCAGCCGCAAAAAATTTCCGAGGGTGTCTTAACCTACTTAGCTGACCAAATATCTTCATAGTCATTAGCAAGATCACCTGTCTAGGATTAGAATAGTTGAATTTTAATCGAAATTCCTTCCATTTCTAAATTCCACGCACAACGCGAGACCCGATTTCCGGAGAGGAAGTGGGACCTTCGTCACCGGGTTCGGATCAGTCAAGTCGCAAGTGCAACTCCATCACCCCCTCCCCCTCCCCTCACTTCGAAAGTAGTGCCACCACCACACCACCCTCGAACCGGGGAACCCCTCTTACTAACCAGCAACTCCACCCCACGTCGCAACCTTCTCACGACGACGTGACCCTCGCTCCTTGAAGGGTTTCAAAGGAAAGAATAAATAATCGAAGAACTCGTTGGGAGTGCTCTTGCATTGCTGCTTTCAAGTTTGAAGGATGCATGGCCGGGCTTTTTGCGGTGGCAATTTTTATGAGTCGTGAAATTGGATATTCGTTTTTTTCGTGTCCTCCGATGCAAGGCTAATGCAGCATTCGAGGTTCTGTTTATGGGGTGGATGTAGACAGGCACGATCATCAATGAGAGATAATCTTACGAGCTACTCTGCCGTACTGAGGAAAAACGCCGTATGAATCTTCAGTCGTTGCCAAATATCCTTTCATAAAACGCAAATTTCCTGGTATATTAATGAATATTTTCTTTCCAACTTTTCAGATAATTTAGTTCACAATTTTACCTGAAGATTCTGAAAATTTAAAGGAAGAATATTCTTAACTTTCCTCAAAAATGAACATTTTATCGAAGAAAATTTGGCAACTCTCGAATGTTCATACGGCGTTCTTCCTTAACACGGCAGTATTTGTCATCTACACAGGAAAGCTCACCGGAACCGTTATAGATCACAATCATTGATCCGTTCAAGATAGTGATAATTTAAGTGTTCGTAATGCTCTTAAGACCTAACTCTTAGAGCAGTTTAAGAATTTATAATATATTGTTATTGGGGCAGTTAGTAACTGCTTGTTGTAGTGCAACTTTTAGCTTTGATAATGATCGCAAGGATCGAATAGCTTCGGCTCAAATTTAATCAATATCTTTTATAACACTTTGGCGTTGTACAATCACATAATAAATTCCTACTATCATTATTGGTGTGACGGTAATATTCATTTCCATGTTCAAATAGTTTAAAACTTGGTTGACGAAACCATGTATTTTCTTTCTTACCTATCAAATATATCCTTAGCAATTTGATTTTGATCAACCAATCTGACGCTGTTCCCTTATGACAGTTTTCGCAGGTTAGAGTTGAGTTCGAAATAAGTTTCTCAAAAGAAAAACTGCAGGGGTAACCTGCAGCATATGATTAGTTATATCATGTCTCCAAGTGTTCCGGGGAGCTTGAGGGTTGTATCATTTGTAAAACTCTCCAACTACTGAAATTTTCATTTCTTGCGCTCTGACGGACCCTTTCTCCTTGATTTTTTACCTCTCTATAGGTATGTTATGTATGTTATGTATATTTTTAAATTTTTCAACAGTATTTACAAGAATCTTGAAGTTAGATCCGACGCCAACGAACAATCCAAAGGTCAAAGGTCGAAGAGCGAGGAGAGGAATCTACTCTTTTTGCAGAGTAGACAGTGCCTTACAATTTAAGCGAGAGTAGACTATGCCTTTCAATTTAAGCGATCAGTGGATTTCAATCCACATTAAAAAATCAACGGCAGCTTTTGCACCGTGGGCAAGATTTCCCAACAAGAAGCTACTTAAGATATTGTGGACAAGGTGGAGAAATGGTGCTGGGTCCACAATATTTCGCGGGGAAATCAAAGCCTCGAGTTAGTTCCAAAGATTATAATTAGAGTCAAAAATACATTTTTTTAACTCTAATGAGCACCAGTGCAAAACTGAGTACCTTGACTGAGTTTTTAACGCACCTTAAATTGATCACCATCTATCCACCTGGTTACATACAGTTCGGGCTACTTCTCATTGTTTTTTTCTCAGATATTATGGACTATGTTCAGTTTAAGATGCCTCCCTTGAGAAAGACGTGTTGCTTCGGACCCCCTGTTGAAAAATTCCTCGATAGGTCGCCGATTCCGACATGCAACTGATTGCATTAAGGCGCATTGAATTGCGATCGCTTTCCATAGATAAGCATCTATCGGGAATCGATCGATACACCTCTCGTAACACATGCTGATAGAGCCCCTCCGTTCCGTATGCAGCCGCGCCGCGGTAAAACACCGTATGAATCTTCGCACGTTGCCAACATTTCTTTTGATAAACCACAAAACCTTGTGGATATTTTCCGTTCAGTTTTCCAGAGAGATTTCCTCGCGGTGCGATCTAAAATATCTGAAAATTTGAAGTAGAAACATTCATAATTTTTCTCAAAAATCTATATTTTAACAGGAGAGTTTTGGCAACGTTTGGAGGTTCATACGACGTTTTTCCTCAGCACGGCAGTACGGTACCCGCAACTCGGAGCCAAATTAGAATGGCGGGAGCGGGTTGAGTTCTTTAATCAGCGCACATAATGAGCTGATTTCGTGAACCCAGCGAGGTGCTGGCGGCTTGGCCTTAGCGGGGCTCCTATTTATTGCCCTCCTCCCTTCGAGCTCACAGCCGTTTCGGTGCTCAGCACAAACCGCGCAACATCAACGAAGAGTGAATGCGCGTGCGCGGTTTTAGGATAATACATCAATACTATGATGCAGCTATTTGAGTTGATCGCCGATGCCAAGAATGCGATGGAAGCGGCGCTTCATTTGATCAGCGGTCGACGTTGTCTGAACGCGCGGAAAATTGGGTTTTTTCAATCGGTTATGTTGGTTTTTGCCGGGAAGGGTGGCGACCGTGGAGCAACTTTGGATTGAATCGAAGTTCGGAGGAGGCTTTCAATAAATATTAATTAGCCCTCTCAATCACCCTCCATTGCCAGATTAGCGCAAAATTTAAGAGCTCTTAAGAATTTGCAATATGAGTCTGCAGGGCCGCAGTTTGTGCGCCTTAGAACAAAATCGTATTCGGATGGTTAGACACCGACCGCTCCCTGAAGTTATCAAACTGATTTTACTTACTTTCTCCTCAGAATTTTTTGTACAGTTTTCAAACAATAATATTGATTTGTTCCTCTTTAATTTGGACAATATATATGTAATAATAAAACGGTAGGAATTTCGAATAGCGTCGTGGTCGAGTCACGTGATTTCAACTTAAACCATCGATATCTGTTGAACACGAGTTTCTTCGTCTAATTTTGTCAGACACTGATGAACACAGCATGTGCACAGTTTTTATGGAAAATGTTGGCTTACACTGAATGGTGCTTTTGTTTCTTAAAACTTTGATTAGCATGAGAAAAAAGCGCGTTCATCAACAATGGGATGAAGTAAGCACTGTCATCCTCCCTTTTTAAGTTGTCACAAAGGAAAATTCCTGTCTCCATATTCTTATCATTTCGACTTTTATACTAATTCTCTCTCGATTCGGTTGATTTCATCCAAAGGGGAGAACAGAACCTCAATTGATGGCAAAAATACTAGATTAATAAATAAGAGCACGATGATGGATGAGCCGTATATACTTCAAAATGCAAAATCATATCTGTGCGGGTACATATGGGTAATCATAATCAATAAATCAATAATTTAAATCGTAATAATTGCATTATAGAATGGTCTCTTAATCGGTGGCGCAAACAAAAAGATCTTCTTTTCTAGAGTGTGAATTTTAAAATATTTGAGAGGATTATTTTTCGAAGTGTCATGGATGAGTAACGAGATGACATACTTAATTAACTTTATGCATGATAACCGTGACAAAAATAAATTAAGAAATGAACTGCCACACATCTCAAACTCACGAAAGATTTTAAGAAATCAACAAGGAAAAAAGGAAAAAAAAACATTGATACTGCTGTGCTGAGTTGAGTTGAATCCCTTATAGAAGGTGAAACAATTTAGGAATAAATTTCTGACTCATTCCTGTGTAATCCTTCCTTATTGTCAAAGATTATTTGGAGGATTACATTTCGCTGGTTGCAAAAATCATTCAAGTGAAATGAATGGAAGAATCAGGGGCACAACAGTTAACAAACAGAATGCTGAGGGAAATGGGAGAAAGTATAATACGGCGATGAGCCGATCAAGCATACTAAAAAATCCTCCAAACTGTATAGTATTCGCAACAGTTGGTATACCTCCATAACCCGAGATGTCTTAACTCCTCCTAATATGGGACTCTATTACTTCGAAAGAACCTTATGTGAGCTTCCGAATGTTGTCAAACTTCATCCTGATATTTTTCAAATTGATGAAAAATAAATCTAGCTTAGTACTCAAAGTCTATGGCCGATAGGAACGCACTAAAAATTGGACAAATAAAAAGAAGAAGAGAACAGATAAAGAAAAAAGGAGAAGAAGAGAGACATTCTTTTTCTTTCTCTCATTTCCTCTTTTCATCCTCTCTCCTTCTTTTTCTCTGCAAGCTCATCTCATTCCTTCTCTCCTTCAAGCTCTCTCTTTTCTTCTTCTTCTTCATCTTCTTTAGATGTCCCTTTTTCTTCTTCCCTTTCTTTGGATTTTACGTGCGTTTCTGTCTGACACACTTATATTGAAAGTGTCTTATACTGTACACATGGGTCTTTTTTTAAAACTCTTGATGTAAATATGACAGGTTACTTTAGGGATAACCATTTTCCGTTGAACGTTTCAGTTATACTAGATTAAATTGCAGGTTGAATTCCGTGAAAATGTCCGGAAAAAAATTCCAAAAGTATGCCAGTAAACTCGTATCTTATCAGAAGAAATCTAGCAACGTCTCAATATTCATACAGCGTTTTGGGAAAAATGGCCCACGGAAACACTAAATTAGTCGCGAGCCGACTTCATGTCATCTGTGCACTTGTTTCCGCATTCTCAGGCACAACGCCATTCAAAATATTTTCCCAAAAATTATGGTAATTTTTAAGCTCATCTGTATGTGGCGCCGACTTGAAATCCGGCCCGCTCTAATTTGCTGAGAGCACTTAACATTCTTGACTCTTAATTTAAACATTTCGGCCGCGCGACCAGCAGCGCGTCTCCATTGTGAGAAAGCATAAAACGAGTACCCACAACATGTTGCCCAAAATGATAGCGTCGTGAGGAGAGGCAAGAATCTTAGGACCGAAATACTTTTTCAACGAACAAACCTTTCGCATTTTAACAAAATTTCACGCTTTTGACAGTCTTTGGTGATCAAATAAAAATTACGAGGATATAAACGACATCCTAACCAAGCGACTCCTAAGATTTCCATTTAGATCATTGACAAGAAGCGTAGAGCGTCAGATATTCAACTTAATAAGAATTACAAGACACTGGTTGACTGCCCAGTCGTGGTTGCCACCTAAAACGTTGAACTAATTGTCGTCCCAATTGGCTTGGACAGAGTCGAATGAGATCAAGAAGGTATATTTTAGGCATAACAGACGTTAGACAATCGACTAAGTCCAAACGGAGACGAATAATCGGCGAATTATGAGTAGATAAATCGGAGCCGACAGGATTACGTTGGCGGCTAAAAGGTCACCTCACGATCCAGAATAGATTTGAAATGCTACATTGTTATCCGATAAAATGCCACCACCATAGGTGCCATTTGTTCCCCTTTTTCCCATTGTATTTTCAAAGAGTCGTGTAGGTATATAAAATTCAAATCTTAGACACCTGTCTGGTGAAGAAAATTATTACCATCGTGGTAGAACGGAATGCCAGCTGATTGAAACAGGTGCAAGTGCATCTGAACGCTTTGAATAGTTTCTGCGCCACTAGTGTTTAACTTCATCTGTGAATGAGGGTTAAAACCCTCTTACATCCTATCATTACAGCCATGTATTACTCTTTTGCATGCGAAAATTGGATCATTCGTCGGACCTGAGTATATATAATTTGTTAGTTTTTTTATTCTTTGTCTAATTCCTACATTCTTTTCTCTCTTTTGAAGTAAACGATCAGTGCAGCACATGATGATCCAATGTACTGAACAGAACTGAGAAGTGATTCTCAATATGAACACTGGAAAAAAACACATTGGATCTAGAGTCCAGACTCTTGAAAACATTGACAAGAAAAAATACTCTTGATTTAATCGGATTTTTGCTTGAATCAAAACGAAATCCGCTTAAATTAAGAGGCTTGGTTCTTGATTTAAGCTAGATTTGATTGAATCAAGAGTACTTTTTCTTGTCAATGTTTTTAAGAGTCTGGACTCTAGATCCAATGTGTTTTTTTTTTCCAGTGAACGATGAAACTGCAAAAATGACAATGAACTGTCTCCAAAACTATGAAATTATCTGCCACATACGGTCTCTTTAGTGGGTCACAAATGTCACGAGATGTCCATATCATCCGAGTCCGACAACTGCGTACTCTTTTTTATCCGTGCCAATTTTATCATAGTTAAGATTACATGAAGTGCCTCTTGGAGGGAAATTTTACTTCAAAACTATTGAAATCACTTTCAGAACCTCTACGTTCCGTATGAACATAAACATGAAATTTAAAATTTTCCACCCCCCCCTCCTCCAACTAACTCGTTTCACAGTGCGCAGTCTCAGATCCGGTACGCCACGCGCGAAAACCACTCGACCATCGATGTCACCGCGGATTATCGCGACGGAATCGCAAATTGTATAAGCTCGAAACTACGTGGCGGGCCGCTCGCCGGAGCCGCCCCTTTCCCCGCTGACTTGAAAAAACAATTGATCGCCCTGTATTTGTTGTGTATCACGCCTACGCCTCCCCGATCGCGAACGCCCAGATGTCCCGCACAAAGCAATAGTCAATCGCTGCAATCGCTGTGTGTTCAAAACCAAATGTGCTGTGCTAAGGAAAACGTACGATTGCCAAATTTCCCCGGATAAAATGTTTATTTTTGAGGACACTTATGAATATCTTTCATTGAAATTCATCAGATATTTTAAGTACAACTTTAAGATAGATTCTCTGGGAAATGGATCAGTTACACTTGTCACAGAATCGCGTTTTGATAAGCTTGATTCTTGTAGATCAGCTAAAAACGAGAAGATCAGTCCAAACAGCAACTTTCTACATTCAATATTAACCGAGATATCGCGCTTTGAAAAATTCGGTTTATGACGGCATCCACCGCGGTAGTGACACCCTTGGTTTCTTCCACTTTGCTCAGTTCCGAGTTTCATGTTGGGTAACCAGTGCACCTTTGCACATGTGTATCTTACTGACTGATGAAAGCAAGGTGGAAGAAACCAAGGGTGTTACTACCGCGGTGGATGACGTCATAAACCGAATTTTTCATATCGATATCGCGGTTAATCTATAAGAATCAAGCGTGGAGAACACAAATCTGTGACCAGCGCAACTGACCCATTGGAAGAAAAATATCCACGAGCGATCCAGGAAATATGTGTTTTATGAGAGGAAACTTGGCAACGTTCAAGGACTTATACGGCGTTCTTCCTTAGAGCCCTGCTGTGCGGTCTTTTCAACGGACCTCGAGGCTCAACAGAAAACGGGCATGTTAGGTTTCTACATGGAACCATTTGAATGGAGACTCCCCAAGAAGTGCAGGACCCTACATTGCAAGAGCATCGTAAGTTTAATGGAAACTGTGAGGAGATATGCGGTTTTTGCTCAGGACTTCGAACTCCGGACCACCTGGTTGGCGTCGCGGGGAAGGAAGGGGTAGCGCGTGCGGCCGGTAAAAAAACTCAGCGGTGAAAAAAAAAACAAGAATCCGGGAGCTTGATTAGGTCTTTTTCATCTTCACTTCGTCGTCCTGCCAGAAAAAAAGCGTGTCAGCATTCGAAATGCGCTTTGTTACGGATGTATCTCTCTGCAACTTGCAGCTCAGGTGAAAATTGGTTCGGTCTTTTTTTTAAGCTGAGAGATGTTTTGAGTAGCGAGAGGAACTGACAGAGCCCACACGACAGTCTTGATTATGGAATATCTTCGTTTAAATGCGTTTTGGTAGGTTGAACAATACTGGCTTTTGACGGTTAAAATTAGATGTTAGCCGTCGCGTTGACAACCTCCCAAGAATTTTTAAATATCTTAGGAATAAAAAAAAGTTTGATTGGATTGCATCAAAGGCGTGGCGTGCTTTGCCATTTATCTATCGATCTGCCATTGAAACCTATGGAAAAGGATCGATAAACAGGGTATCCGCAAAGAATTCTTTAATAATCGATGCTTTACCACAGCTTCAAATGGGGCAATATCGCTAATCGATCACTCACGCCTAGACACTGGAATGCATGCACCGGCACTGAATATCACACGTGATGGAATTTTTCCGTGGTCTTGAATAAGTACTTTATGGTAAAAAGTTTAGTTGCCACGGAAAAACTGGTATGCAAGTGCCCGAATCAGTGACAAGGCTTGAATTGTTGAGTATCTGTATTATCCCATTTGAGGCTACGGCAAATAATCGATTACTAGAGTGTTCGTTGCAAACACCCTGATATTCGATTTTTTTTCATGGGTTTAAATGACAGATCAATCGATTCATCGCACAGGGCATTACGCCACAGGCCCTAATATTGACCGCACGGTCCGGTCCTATAGAGCAAATTTTTTTCTTTGTGTACTTATAAAAATGATGCGCGCCCACGGATATGGTGTGCAATGTAATTTCTTTCGACCGCTAAACCAAAAATAAACGATGATCGATGTTCGGCAAGACAGGAGACTTCAGGTGATACGTTGCTCCGGCATCAGCGGCTTTTTTCCTAACCTTTCGTTTAAGTCTCCGGACTTTTCTTAATATAACGTGAGTATTTCTTAAGTGAACATTCCTGGTGTCTAATTAATAATTCCGAATTTCAAAGGACAGTAATCAATCGTAGGACGGATTCTATTTTTTATTCTTCATTTTGCCTCCTTTAAATATCACATAAATGTTATGTATTTCCCTAACATTTAACAAATAAGCGATTTTCGTAAAATTATTTAAAACATTTCAGACTTCGACAATCTTTAACTCTATTGCCCTTCTGATTGTGATAGGTTTTGGCGTGTAGGATATTAGTATTTTTCCAGACCTCTCGGACTTAATCCGTTTTTGCATTAAAAAAGATCAATATTAAAGTTTCCTTATTTAAAAGGTAAAATATTGAATTAAACAAAAATATTATACTTGGTTTCTACCTCAGAAACAGACAGTTTCACGGTTTTTTCATGGAATTCAGTAAAATAAGTTGTTTGGACTGATAGTCCTCTTGGAGAAAGACACATTCGCGAATCTGTAAGAATCAGTTCTTTCACCATGAATGGCCGTAGAACGTTTAATTTTTGCAATTAGCTATGGCCATAAACATGTCATGATGGAAGATTCGTTTTGACCCCCTGCTTTTCGGTACAGGATATCTCTATTCGCCAGCGAAATTGGCCTTGTATAGTTTAAGCGGCCACCCCATACATTTATCCTCTGCCGTGCGAATACTAATCGTTTGGGAGTTCTGAGAGGCATAATCAATTCTCGATTTAAATCACACACGCCGGGCTCAGCCAATAAATCGCGAACAGGTCCTGGACCCGATCTAAGAGAAGCCCGGATGATCGAGACTGTAGTGAGGCAGAACGAGTTGGACCTAAAATATTGTCGGTCTATATCAAACCGAAGCTATACAACGCACAGAGGGTCAGGTACTTTGGCAATTGAATGGGAATAAAATCTATTTGTAGGATCAAATCAATGGCACATGATACATTGATACATGGACGTGGTTTAATTTTAAGTGATAGTGATTCCGTGAGGCTACAAAGTTTTCTGGCGACACTTCATTGCCTTTGGTTACTCATTTACTCTTACAGTTGCCTGATTTTCAGTCGTCAAATAAAATAAAATAAACGCTTGGACGATTTCCTCTATAAACTGGCAAAAAAAATTAGTAGACAAATTAGAAGTGTGAATATGGCTCCTTAATTCTTTTCTTTCCTCACTGGAAAAAAAATACATTGGATCTAGAGTCCAGTCTCTTAAAAACATCGACAAGTAAAAGTACTCTTGATTCAATCAGATTTTTGCTTAAATCAAGAGGAAATCCGCTCAAATTAAGAGGCTTGGTTCTTGATGTAAGCAAAAATCCGATTGAATCAAGAGTACTTTTTCTTATCGATGTTTTTAAGAGACTGGACTCTAGATCCAATGAGTTTTTTTTTTTTTTTTCAGTGCTATTCTTCGTATTTTTATTTTTCTTTCAAATCACCATCGTAATAGAGCCCAATTTGACCAATTAATGCTGTACTAATACCACATATTTTCCTCAGTTTAGGTGAGATTTCCAGAGCGAAAACTTCGATTTATTCTTTCCCCGAAGTGCCACACAGCGTCGCGCGTAATTCATGGTGAGATAATGGTGGAGTAGAGCTCTCTTTGGAGCCTCGCAAGACAAATAGAACTATTTCGTTTGCATGATAGATGATGGTATCGAATCCACAGTGCGGCAATGGATCATTACAGAGAGGAATCCGCCGGCGGGCTTTCGAGTCGGATTCAAAATTACAGCCGGGCGCGCGCTTGGGGACCTGAGTCCCGGTGGGTTTGAGTTTGGGTTCGGCCCATCTTCACACATCGCGGGCATCCCAGCGTGTGAAACGCTGCCACCCTGCCCTCTAGATCGCTGTCTTCTGGCCGCTCCGAATCCGTGCGTGGCGTGCGTGCGTCACCTGTGCGTCACGCACGGCGCCCCCTCTTTCACGGAGAAAAAAACTTCGTGCATGAGACCCGAAGTTGAGGTCATTTGGATCTCTGAAGTTTTTGAATCAAGTATCCGAAAACATAAGGTCCAGCTGCCGAAGTTCGGGTCAGACCAGACATCTGAAGTGCTTGGTATGTACCGGAGTACTTTAGACGTATGACCCGAACCCTTCGGTATATATCAAAGTACTTCAGATGTTTGACCCGAACTTCGGCAGCTGAACCTCAAGTTTTCGGATGCGTGATCCGAAAACTTCAGAGATCCATATGACCTCAACTTCAGGTCTCATGCACGAAGTTTTTTTTTTTTCCGTGTTGAGTCGACACAAACGAAATAGGCATTTCCTATTCTGCGGATATCCCCGCTGTCCAATTCATAAAAATATCAAGCCTGTGTACTGAGTTGAAGCGGAAAATTTCTCTTCCTCTGGTTGAGAGGTGAGACTATGTTTCAATTTTCAATTTTTGAAAAATCAGGTTCATCCTTCAAATTGAGGACCAATCGCACTTTGATTTGCTTGAACTCAAAACAAGAACAATTTACCCCCTTGATTCTTGCGTTTCCCTCCATCATAAAACTTTTCCCTTTCTCTGACGGATTTAATCGTAAAGTATCTTACATATACATACTTTCATAGTAACGATCTGAGCATGTTCGACGTCTAACTCCAGAGTTTATGACCAACTCTTGGATTACGACATGGGTTGCTGTACCTATACTTCAGCCACATTCACAGCATTCCTTCTTTCATGCTCAAAATACCATTTAGAATGTAGGAATTATTAAAGAGTCAGAGGATTTCCTTGAGACGCCATTCCTTAGCGCAAGTAAAGCGTATACGCGAATGTATGTGGGGGTGGAATAAGGTTAGTTTCTTATGAATTTTTCATTGAACCAACAGAGGTAGAGAAAACTTCATTGCAACGTTTCTGAATTTCTACAAAATGTTCAATTTTACCCGAGAAACGCTACGGGCTACGCGTCTTTGTTGCGAATTCGGGTGGATTTTTTGCGCAAGAGGATTGAACTTTATGGTAAGGTTTACAGGGAATTTGCGAAAGAAACTGTACACGTGCGGGATTGCAAGGTTAAAGTTGTTTTTCTCTGATATTCATTCTTTCTGAATTCATTTCTTCGGCGCTATTTCTTTGCAGGGCAGTAGGTGTCTTACGTACAGGCTAATGTAACTCCAGAATTGTCCTTTACACCACTGCCTAAACCTATGGATAATTCGGTATATGCAAGCGACACACCCATTGATCACACCGATATTTCCAAGAATAAATTTGTCTCTTGTTATTCCGTCTTAAAATAGCGTTTTAAATTGAATCGACGTATGCTAAAACGTCCGTTGTCCAGTACAGGGTTTCATAATTGCGGTGGGTTTCTTTCGTCCCACGACACTGATGAATAGGATCGATTTCTTTTGTAAATGTTTAATTACACTGACGGGATTATTTATAAAATTGTTCTACATTTCTAACGTTTTAAACCATCTTGTGTCGTTAAATTACAACGAAATTGTCCACTCAAATTCTGAAACACTGCCTTAGACATCGGACGTTTTCACGCACGTCGATTCAATTGGTCTCAAACCCGAATGTGTATCGATGGCCAAGGTGCGAAACCACGTATCTTTGTTTGAAACGTTGCAAACTCCGGTCAAACTTCATGGACGCCTTGAAAAACGAGTCAAAGTAATTTATCGAAAACTTCCGAATGTTTCTTACTTCAGCAGGATATTCTGTAAAAATTTCAAGCTTTAAAGTTAGGTTATTTCTCCTCGAAAAATAAAAGAGAAGCGGAGATTTGGAAACATTACAATGAAGATACGTGGTTTAGCATTTCAGTCGTCGATACTTCATGGTTTCCTTGAAAAACTAGTCAACGTAATTCATCGAAAACTTCCGCATTTTTCCTTGTCGATTGCAGAATTCTCTGTATAAACCTTCCGCTATAAAGTTGACTTATTTCTCCTCGAAAAAATAAAATAGATGCGGAGATTTTGAGACACCGCGATGGATATACGTGGTTTCGTACTTCAGCCGTCGATATTCTGCGTCAGATCAACGACTGAAGATCGCGTCGACCTAATGCCATCGTCGAGGGAATTTCGGGTTGCGGACGAGTTAATTTCAGCATCGCTTAAGGTGAGCAATGCAAAGCTCGTGGAAATTGTGCCTTGCTGCAGTTCGTTCCCTTCTGAGGAATGGTCGGGAGGAATGCTGCCCGGTGCGCGTAAAAACCGTGATAGAAATGATCGGCGCGCCTGCGCGGGCCGACTATATCGTTGCGCGCCGCCGCATTCACTTTCCTAGTCCGGCGGCCGATAACTGGTTGATATTTAAAAATACACAGGCGCCAGATTGCCAAGAATAAATCTGTATATTTACTCGGGTTCATTTTCATTCATTTGGGTGAACTTTCCTGAACAACGAGGATAATGTACAGAAAACCTCGGATTATCCGAACCCTGGTTTATCCGAACTCCGGATTATCCGAACCGATTTTTGGGAGGACAATTTTTTTTTAAACGGGTTTTTTGCGTTGGAGTTGGTAGAAGCACTGTAACAGATTTGAAAAAATTTTAAAAGGCCAAACTTGTAAAAGCTGGTTTCGTGCTTTGTCTGCAGTGATTTCCAGAGATGATATATAATCCGTTTTTCAAATCGATTGAACAGTGCGAGAATCAACTAAAAAGTTAACCTAGGATCGGCCCCGCTCGTTTCTTAATGATTCCCTTCAATTTTTACCTTTAAAAGTGCAGTTTAAAAGCAAAATTTGGCAAAACTGTTTTCTTTTTCAAGCTCTGGCTTTCCTCTTTTTCCTCCCCTGCCTCTTCTCCTTTTCTCCTGTCCTTTACATTTAATTTCTTTCCTTTCATCGGTTTTTTAAAGCGACATATCCATACCCCAGGCTCTTCCCGAGAAAACTCTAGGTGTCTTGGTGGGCTAGACGTCTGCCATAGATTTCGATCTCTCTTCTTAAAAAACTCAAAATTTTGTCAAAGGACACAAAACCTGCAACAAAATCCATACTTGTGACTCTATTTAACCAAATGGCTTCCCTTAATGTATTTGATACACCCTTGACTCACTGCTTTCGATCTTGATTCATGATAATTCCTCTTTAAAAAATTACCCAAAGTAATTTAACGGCTCACGATAAAAATTCGAGTGTTCTGATTCAAAAATTGTACCGAAGGTGCCAACTTTCACTGCCGTGCTAAGGAAGAACGCCGTATGAACATTCTCGAGTTGCCAAATTTCCCCCAATAAAACCTTTATTTTTTAAGAAAGTTGTGCATATTTTTCCTTCAAACTTTCAGATATTTTAGATTAAATTGCGAACAAAATTGTGTACAAATTTTGGAAACAAATAATCACGATTTTCTTAGTTAATTAGGTTTTTACTGACGGAAATTTGGCAACGTTTGAGGGTTCATACGGCGTTTTTCCTTAGCACGGCAGTTCAGCCGATGAACTATTTATCGGTTATACGTACAACATATGAAGTTGTGAGAGAAGGTCTCCGATTTCAAGCAGTTCGCCTCGGACATTTTTCGTGGATTTGTTTTTTAACTAGACGAGTGGAAAATTAAAGTTAAATTAAATTGGGAGCACAAATTTGAATGACAACGTTGCTTGGAGGCATAGGAAGGAAGGAGGCGGAAAGATTGGCCGGAGGTAGGGGGCATGAAATAATTAAAAACGAACACGCTGCACTCATGCGTAGCTTCATAGGTTCGGAACTTGGGCACTTGGGCAGGGAGCCACTCACTCGTAAAATAGGTACACATCAGCCTTGTCCTCTTGAGTCAAGCCTCAAAGCTGCCCTCGGATCGAGACCGCTCCAAAAAAAAACCGTTCTTCTTAGGACCACTCTCCCGTGCTTTCTCTACCGGCTAATAACACAAATGAGGAGGAATGCAGCGTTACATACGGGTAAGAAACCTTATCGGTTCATGAAGGGCCGCTGAAGACGTAATCGAAACTTTCGATCATTTGAATAGGAATCGAATTTCAAAGAACGGAGGACCCTTCACACTTTCAATCGAATTCAATCGTTTAAGAAAATTTTAGGACTGAGGTAGGACTTACTAGGTGATTAACTGAATTTAAGAAAGCTAAAACAAAATTAAACAATCACAGATGGGATAATATTCCTAGATATTTATTGTATTTGTTTTCAGCTGGAAAAAGAAAAAAATTTTACAGGTTGGGACTATAAAGGCACTTGGATTTCTTTAATTGATTTGAAGGAGGGTATGGACTAAAATAAAAACGTGAACTCCGGCAACTCCGTTATTCGAGCGACAAACCCGTTAGTCGATCGACAAACCCGTGAATCAATCGAACCACGTCGATCAGTTCACGTTCCTATTTTTCGATAGATTAATGCCAATCGAAGCGACACCCGTTTTTTAATAATTTGTCGATCGAATCGAGGTCGATTGATTCACATTTTTATTTTTCTATCGATTCACGTCGATTGAATCCATACCCTCCATTTTTATACCACCAAAATTATTACGCTTAAAATTCATTTCAAGAGATAAGATGTGACTTCGGCAACGCCCTATTTTCACCGAGGCTCTACATCACACTAGCAGGAATTTAAATTTTCATTTCTCCTGCCTGAAAAATAGTACGCCAGCCTTAAAAAAAGTCAACTTATGCGACAATACGCATATATGGTAACTGGGACTGTGCGTCGGCTTGTCCCCGACTTGAACCCGGAACCTAGGTATTGAAGGTCTCCCCTCGCAAAAGCACGTTGCACACCATGCAAAACGGGTTCCTAGCCCGTACGCGTATTCAGAAAAAAAAGTTCAAAAGTTCGTGCAAAAACGAGGTCAACCCCGAGACTCGCAGGATAGTAATTTCTCATATACACACACCAACAATACTACCGTGCTAAGGAAAAACGCCGTATGAACATTCGAATGTTGCCAAATTTCCTCCTATAAAATGTCTACGTGTGAGGAAAGTCATTCATATTTTTCCTTGGAATTTTCAGGATCTTAGGGCGAAATTGCGAACACAATTTACGATAAAATTGGAAGAAGAATATTCATGAACTTACCAAGAAATTTCTGTTTTATCAAGGGAAATTTGGCAACGCCTGAAGGCTCATACGGCGTTTTTCCTAAGCATGACAGAATAAATGGGCATCGCGATACATGGACGGAGTCAAAGCAATAAAGTACATCAAAATGAACCTCGGTATTCTCATGGCTCAAGATATTGTGTATGGATACAGTTAAACTTCTTTTCGCTTAACGATGTCACCGCAAGATGACGCAGCATGAGTAAGGGGAGCTTAAGTGATACCTTCATCTGAGAATATTTACGGCGTGTTTCAGGCGCGATAACCCGAATGCACTGATGTAGATATTCGTCACGCGGGACCGCAAACGGTAGCGTACAAATGACCGAGTGACACTTGGACCAACGCTTGTGCTGGGTAAGAACCACGTAAATTCAATGACAGTTCTACATAGATCTGTGTTTTTTGCTTGGAAATACATTATACTCTAGCGTCTAAGCGCTGCTCATTAACACGAAGATGAATGGTCATGGTGTGGCCAAGCTGCACCAACAGGGTTGTCATTGTCACCCTATCCATTTGGTCATTAGAGCACTGCAATTCGCGGTCTGTTGTATTTTCGTCGTCACTGACTTTTTCTTCTTTTCAAATTCGACGGAGCGAGTATCATTTTTGAAGAGATACAGTTGACCAAGTTTAAAAGGCGATGATATAGCCGCATGATTAGCTGCAGGTTGAAGGTTCATAAAATTTGATGAGACATAACCCGCCAAAATAGTGTGCAATGGACATGGCTGCTTTCTTGTTTTGGCGTTAAAGTTACCAGGATTACTGATTGCGGGTTATACATTGGCAAATGATGAGGAACCATCCAGGAATGTTAATATAGAGTTAAATGGACGTCGCTACTTTCTTGCTCTGGCGTTTAAGTCACTAGGGTTACCAATTGCGGGTTGTGTACATAGGCAAAATGTAATGAGAAATATCTGAAACTACGAATGGTGAGCGCCAATATAGTCATAGTATTCAATGGATATGGCCACTCTCTTGTCCTGACGTTAAAGTCACCATTGTCACTGGTTATGTGCAGGTTATACATTGGCAAATGATGAGTGCTATGCAGAATCTACAGACGATGAACGCCAGTAGACTTTCATGAACATCTCTACTTTCTTGCTGTGGCGTTGTATTCAGCAGGGTTACCGGTTGCGGGTGATTCACGATGTCATAATTGAACATGTAACTGCTTAGTTTGTCAAAAAAATGTCCTGATTCTTACAATTGTATATCATGTTTTTGTAACTTAAACTCCCTGACCAAATAACCGAACTGAACAAACGTCGTCGTTTCCTTCACGAAAGAACGTAACTAAATTTCAGTGTTGCCAAATATCCCCTCGCAAATTGCATTTTCATCAAGAGAACCTTTGGAGTCCTTACCTGAAAATCTCATGGATTTTTCTATTGATCTCATGCAAAAGTCAGGCAAATTTTCATCTATAATTGCGCAGGTACATTCTTGTAAAAAATTGAATTGTTTGAGCCAATTTTGCAACCTTAGAGTAGAATTAAGTTCCTTCGTCTGGAATAAGACAATATTTCGGTTGGGTACATGAACCGAACTTCCAGTTTCATCAACCAAGACTCGAGTTTGACAAATTGAAAAAGAAATAGTGCAGGAATAGTTTGATAAAAGATGGTGGGAATAACACAGCCGATGCAAAAGAGATAGCGAATGAGGTGAACTTTCCTTCTCCTCATTCTGGGTACGATACAGTACAAGCTGCGAATATGACTGCTCATCAAAACAGGGTGAAAAATGGCTGCGTCAAGTAATGACTAACAACCTCCCCTGCCCCTTCACACTCAAAAAAATTGCTTTAATGATCCACGACCGGCTTTGACAAGTACTTCCCGTGTTTTTTCCCTTCCCCTTTCACAATGCATGGTCTTAAATTGGAGCACATCAGTCATTCGGTCTTGGCACAGTTGATGAGCAGTTAACTACCACCGCTTCATGATAAGAACTCTAACGGGTCTATATGCCATGTTGGGTCGAACAGGTGATTGCCGTTGCGCCGCGCAGTTATTCATGCAAAAATTGTTCTCCCTATTTTTAGTCCGTCTGAAATTCGGTACTACTGACTGATAGACACGGACAGCTATCCAATTAAGTAAAAAGGCGCTAATGCCCTCCAGCTATTAGTCCGTAGATACGATGTATTCGCCGAATTTTCGAAGCGACAATTCTTGAAATGAAAGTCCAAGATTTAAAATACCTTTAATCGCGACGCCGTACAATTTTCTGATACGGCATGCAAATATCTTAAAACTGTGTCTTAATCTTCACTTTGTTTTCGTGAAGAGCTCTCTCATAAAATGAAAATGTCGGTCAGGATTTTAAAATTTTCATTCTTAGTTTATCGCAACAGTGCTGCTCCATAAACTTTAATAAGTTGTTAGCAAGGCTCGCAGTAAATTTCTGAGAGGACCATACAAATTGAAAAGATCATACTGAGGTACATAATCGAAACGAAAACAAATTTGACTCTTCCATCAAGGCTGATTGACACTGGAAAGTAAGTACACAAAAATCACGATAGAGACCATGTTTTGCTAAGATGCAGGTTTTACTAAAAAATTGTTGGCAAAAACGGGTCCATTATGCTTCAAAGCACGCCTTATGGATGTTTCTTAATTTCCAAAAATTGTATTTACTAAAACCTGACTTGATAGCTGAAAATATGATAACGCAAAAATTAAACGCTTTTGACTAAAAAGGCAACCCGTTGCGTCTTTACTTTTCCTACATTTATTTTGTGATTTACGAAGTAAAATTTTTAGAACACCAGCTGAAATGTGCCTCTAAGTGCAACAGGTAGATCCCAAAATATCCTCTTGTTTTCCCCCAAAAAATTTAAAAAATAACCAAAATATTAGAAAAAGCTGATATCCCAATGTTTGTTTACATCCGGTGCGGATCCACTCGAAATACTTCTTTTCGTCGTTGAACCTCTAAAAAAAAGGCAATATCCATCTACTAAACGTGCAATTTTATTGGCCTATTTATTACGCCGTTATTGAGCAGACACGAAGGGACAAACTTGATTTCCTCATCGAATAGCTCGTTAACCAAAAACCACTCCAACAAATTCGTAATGGACACTTACAGTTGATGATATTTTTCCGGTGAGCTGCCCACAAGGTTAATCCAAAATCCGATCGTTAATCCATCTCATCGGGAAACTCACCACTCGTCACATACTCAAAAAATCACCCGAAACGAAACCCCTCCGAGGAAACTCCCACACTACATCGCACAACACCACTGATAAGCGAGGGGTAGGTAAACCGCGCGAAACACTGATAAGCCACCACTGATAACACCGAGAGCGGGAGGATGCTAACGGTCGAGCGTGCGAAAAGAGCGAAAAGGCGACGGACGAGGACGAGGGGGAAACAAAACACCGGTCGTAAAAAAGAACCGTTGAGAGCGGCCGCGAAGAATGCCGGACCGGATCGCGCGAAGGACAAGACCGCTGGCACCGGAGGCGGAAACTAAACTGAACTGACAAAGCCCGAGCCGCGGCTCAGCGCTCCTGCTCCGAATTGCCCCGAAAGGAGGGGGCGCACCCGCTCCGGCACCCCCCCCCCCCCCCGCGCGGCGGCCGGGGCAGGTAGGGATACTCGGATTCCGCTCTTACTTTTTTGTCGGATCCGAGGATTTCTTTCTGCTCATCCCGTGAGCCCGCGAGCGTGACGCTCCGATTGACTCCGTGGAATTCGTGGCCGCATATCGCACACCTGTTCCCACCATGGGGTACAGGTGGACCTGGACCGCCTAGGCGCGGCGTGTGCGCTTTCGGAAGGGGAGGGGGGGGGAGGGGGTGAAATGTCTCCGTTGATTGGATTTTGGCCGAGTTCGTGATTTCGATCTTGCACGGTAAAAACTGAATTGCTGATTTTTTTTTTTTTTAATTCATAGAAAATTGTATACATAACATTCAGTATACAAATATTCAAAAGAAAAGTTGCACTTGAGAACTCAAGTGTATGGGAATAGCTAAATAATGAGAGATTAATCATATCTTAATCATAAAATCAATAGAGAGTATAAAATCATAAACATTTCGGTCCATATGAAGTCTCAAGTCTAATAAATTGATGGGTTAATTAGTCGATACGAATAATTATTCGTAATATTAACCTAACTATGAATTGCTGATTTAACAATTAAATTGCTGAAAAAAAAAGTGGCTGCGATATTTGAACGTGGATTTCACAACACAAAAATGCTACTTTAACCACTATTTTGAATTTTTTTAATTTTATGAACATAAGCAATTAACCAGTCGTTGCTTTACCATACATTATTTCTAACTTATGATAATTGTATATGTTTCCTCTAATTGGAAGTTAAAATAAATAAAACTCTTTAAAAAAAAAAAAAAAAAAAAAAAAAACAACAACAACAACAACCTCTATTGTGAGCTAATTTATCCACGGGGGTGGTTAAAGTAGCATTTGTTTGTTGTGAAATCTACGTTGAAATATTGGAGTCACTTTTTTTTAGCAATTTAATTATTAAATCAGCAGTTTAATTTTTTCCGTGTGCGGAATGCTACGTGCGATCAGTGTTGCGGAAATGGAAGGGTGCAGGAATGTGGATTTTTTGGGGGATTATTGTTTAAAAATCGAAAAATGCGGATCGATTAGAGTGTAGAAATCAAATTTTCTGGACATCGATTCGAAAAGAACAATTTTCTCTGTCTCTGCTAAAAAAATCAATGCATAGGATAGAATTCTCTGTGCCGAATTTCAATTAGCTGATGAGTGAAATTCTATTTTCCATGAAATTTCGGTGATTTTTCGCGGGTGAAAAAATCATCACAAAATAGAAAATATAATGTCTGTAGTACAGACTTGAGCCTTTAAGAAAAGCTTAGCAGTAAAAGAAAATCGGAAATATCGCAAAATTCGATTCGGTCGGGAAATTGGGGTACAAAATCGATTCGATTTAATCGATTGAAAATCCGCATCCCTCGCTGAACATTAAATTAGCAACAAGATTATAAGAGAGTTCCTGTAAATCAGAGTTATATCTGTAATGTCTCTAAAATATTTTAAAGATTTTCAGTATGTTGTAAATGACATGTTGAAAATAATTTTTTTTACGCGTGTTAGGATGATGTCATTAAAAAAAAAAGTTCTACAAACTTCCCAACAATTATATCAGCAATATTTAAAATTATTTTACTACGTTTTTTTAATACAATTTAAATACGTTATTTATGCGTCGAGACTCCTCATCGAAGAATTATCTGAAGCAACCGCATAACTCACTTATCTGCATACTGCTACGTTATCGATTGGGTTTTTCAATGATGCAACTATTCGGCCTTTGAGGCCACGCTAGGAAGTATCTTTTCACAGTGAAGGCGTTTCTTATGCGTCGTCACTCTCCATAAAAAAATTATCTGAAACTACCGTATTTCTTGTTAAGCTCACAAGCTGCTTGACTGATGTTGATTGAGGTTTTCAATGATGCAACTATTCGGCCTCTGAGGCCACACTAGGAAGTATCTTTTCACAGTGAAGGCGTATCTTATGCGTCGTCACTCTACTTAGAGAAAATATTATAAGTTCGCCATAGAGCCGCAACTCTTTGAACGAACTATCACAGCGTTACACGCACCAATCAAAACCAAGCCAAAATGGCTTGAACTTTATAAGGGATGTTCTGCTATCAAAGAGGAAAAATCACGGAAATTTTAGAATTTTTCTGTCTGGAATATTTCCACCTACAATACCCCAGTAGCTACGGCCGCCTCAAATCTTCAGTATAATTATAGTTTACTCTGAATTTCGGCAACGGTCTTGGACCCTCACTCGTGCAAAATGACCTCCTCCCATGATTTTAAGCATTTATATCATTCATGCCTTAAGGACTTGGCCTGGAATGACCATGAAACTTGACCATGCCTGGAACTTAAGGCCAGAAGAAAACAGCAGGCGGTCTCAAATTTTTCAGTTTAAAAAACTAACCCTCTTAGACTCCCAGAAAATCTTTCTTCGCCTTGATATCTCGATATTTTAAAGAACGTGGAGGAATTTAACGCTAAAAATTTTAGCCATTCTTCGTGAGTTACAGTTCATAACCGTATCCAAAATTAAAAAAAAGACTATGATTTGCCCCATTAATGTGGGGATAACGTAGCTTTGCTTGAGAATACTTTAGGACTAAAACTCTATTTAGAGAAAAAGCCTATTCTTCACCCTCGCGAAGCACAATAATCCCTATACACAGTCTATAACGGTTTAGCCCGGTATCGTTTTATACTTTGAAAATCATTTAACTATCGCGAAAACAATAATTGCATGGATGTTTTTAACCACTAAGTCGAATATTATTTGGGGGAGGGGGAGAGGACGGAGTAATCTCTCGATATTTCCGGAGACTTTAACGAACGGCAACAAAAACAAACTAAAATTTCTGAAACCTGTTGTTGACTTTTACTTTTCGTCCTTCTTTCCCCCTCTTCAATCTGTTTTTAGCTGGAAGAGAAAAGGGGGCGTATTTGCCCCCTCCCCATCCGTTAAAACCGACGCAGGCTGGAATAGGGTCCGTCTTCAAAAAATCTCGGTGGCCAGACTTTTTACCCAATTTTGTTTGATCCAAATTTTTACTGTCCATTTTTAGAGTTTGTCCAATAGTTTTTTACCGTGCAATTCTCTATGAACCAATAGTTTACTTAGTTCAGTTACAATCGTGCAGGTGCTCAGATTTCGCCAAATAATGGAATGTAACCCTTAGATGCTCAAGCCGGGTCAAACTAACCCGATGATCGCTGAAAACACGTACCCCGCGTCCCCGCGGGTTCTATGAGGCTGGAACAGTCGAACTTTAGATGTAGGTCTATACAAATACATCTGAAAAAAAGAATAAGGCATCTAATGAAAAAAGGAGAAAATCAAATATCAACAGATCTGAAGATAGGAGAGACGCTTTTGGGTTTGTTTCTTATGACTTTTCTCTCGAATCAGAGCGACAATTCATTGGCAGTATATAGCGGAGCATTTGCGAGTTCACGCATCGTGCCATAGCGCCTTCAATTTTGCAAATGCAACACGGACATCCATCAAGCACGTATAGTTACATCCCTGCGCCGTCATCAGCGCAATCAGCGCCTTCCCTTGCTCCATTTACCTATTTTATTGGTCCGTTTGTCTTATTTTGTAGTTGTTCTTCAAGCACAACGTTAGTAAAACAGTCGAAGATTGGAGAGATGTAATGGAGCCTTGTTTTTTACTTTTTCTCCCGAATCTGGTGATACCTCATTGACGGCACAGAGCGGAGCATTGCAAGTTCACGCATCCCGCCTTTCAATTTTGCAGATACAACATGGACATCTATCAAGCACGACTATTGGTATATCTGCGCCGTCATCAAAGAGAGTCCTTTCTTACTCTATTTCCGGGTTGTGTCGGTTCCGTTCTGATTTGGAGAGGTGCTTAAAGGGCTAGGTGAGCGACAAGGCCGAAGTATAACTTAACTAGGATTAGATTAAATTGGCGAAACTAGGTATAGGGTAAAAAAATTGGGTTAAGTGTCCAGCCACCGAAATCCCACTTGTACCGAAGGGAATGGATGAGACGAATCATATGGTAGGTGGATATTATTTTTGGATATACAAGAGCCTAAGTACCTCATTTTTTTCTGTGCACTATCTTTCTTTGCACTTATCTTCCGCGGTCGATTAACAAGCGGACGCGTTGATAACGGCGAGTAGACACAACTATTTGAGCTCGACGGATGCCCGTGTGGCATTCAATAAATTGAAGGCGTTTTGACTTCCGGTGCATTAGTTGAAGGCGGAAGCAGGTTGATTGATGGACGTCTGTAACGATAAACAATGGGACGCGCTTGCTACGGCGCCTTGATACAACTATACAACCTCGACGGATGTCCGTATTGCGGTCAAAAAATTGAAGGCGTTTTGACTCCCTGCTCGTACTACCTGTAGTTGATTCGATCGACAGACGCGTTGGTCGGCGGAGACAGGGACTTGATGCAATTTATTTGAACTTGATGGATGTCCGTATCGCACCGACTGAAGTGCGAAACGACGTATCTCCATTGCGGTGTTTCAAAATTTCCGTTCTTATTTCATCTCTTCCATGAGAAACAATCCAAATTTACGACTTTCAATTTTGAACCAAATCTTCTGCTATCGAATACGAAAAATCATGGAGAATTCAAGTTTTATGTTGACCAGCTTCTCGAAAGAAAGATAAAATTTCTAAGGAAGTCTGCAACGTCGCAAATGGAGAAACGTCGTCTCACATATTGCCCAAAAACATGTATGTATAAAATTGAAGGCATTGTGTCATTCCTCTCTCAACTTAGATTCGTCTGTAACGATAAACAATAGGACGCGCTTGCTACGGCGCCTTGATACAACTATACAACCTCGACGGATGCCCGTATTGCGGTCAAAAAATTGAAGGCGTTTTGATTTTCTGCTCGTACCACCTGTAGTTGATTCGATCGACAGACGCGTTGGTCGGCGGAGACGGGGACTTGATGCAATTTATTTGAACTTGATGGATGTCCGTATCGCACCGACTGAAGTGCGAAACGACGTATCTCCATTGCGGTGATTTAAAATTTCCGTTCTTATTTCATCTCTTCCATGAGAAACAATCCAAATTTACGACTTTAAATTTTGAACCAAATCTTCTGCTATCGACTACGAAAAATCGTGGAGAATTCAAGTTTTATGTTGACCAGCTTGTCGAAAGAAAAATAAAATTTCTGAGGAAGTCTGCAACATGGCAAATGGAGAAACGTCGTATCTCACCTTGCGCATTGATATGTGAAAGGTTGAAGTAATTTTGATTCTTCTCCCTCTGCATCTTGTATATGTCTTTACTGCCGTGCTAAGGAAGAAGGCCATAGGAGCCTTCAGGCGTTGCCATATTTCCTGCAATAACAGCATAATTTGCTGAGAAAATTTCGAATATTTTTCTTCGTATTTTCCATACAATTTATTTCGGAATTTAATCTAAAATAACTGAAAATTCCTAGGAATATTGTGCATCAGTTTTCTCTAAAATACATGTTTTATTTGCGTAAATTTGGCAACTCCCAAATTTTTATACGGTGTCCTTCCTCAGCATGGCAGTGTAGCGATGTACAGTATGGGATGCGTTGACCACAGCGCCTTGATGCAACTATTCAACCTTGGTGAATGTCCGTATTGCGTTTAATAAATTGAAGGCGTTTTGATTCTTCTGGGCACTAGCTACAATACGGCCACGCCGCTTGGGGTGCAGCAACAACGAGACCGTAACGACAGTTTCGCGCGATTTTATTTTGTAATTGTGGCTGTACGCTTTGAGATACTAGTGATTTAAAAGATCGTGGATTTGTAAATTAATGCCATGCGGTTTAAAGACAGATGGAGTGTCATATTACGGAAATTCGCTCACCCCTAGCATGGGGTCTGCTTTCCATGGGGAAAGCACATGAAATCTGCTGCTTTGAAGTGAATAATGTAAGTATCACTTGAATTTATTTTATAGCAATTACTCGGACCAAGGAAATTTCTTGAAAATACTATTTGCTCGAAAAAAGGGTAAATTTAAAATCGTACATTCTGTGATGCGTTCATACTATTTAGTTTAAGATGAATAAGTAATTTAAAGATATACCCGAACACAAATATTATGAAGAATAAATAGTATATTTCCCCGGATGCGTTTCGGCTGATAGCCATCTTCAGCAAGAAAAATCCACAAAATGCATCCGGGAAAATATACAGTTAATTCTTCATAATATGGATGTTCTAGTACATCTTTTAATTAATTATTTACCTTAAATTAGTAAAACACGCAACATGTGATTCTCTAGTTACTAGTTACCTAGTACTTATTTTTATGAACAAAATAGCTCGCATGCGTTTAATGTTAGAGCCTACAGAGCTATAGACAATTTAAAAATTTCCAGATTCCCCTCTCGAATGACACTCAAAATTAAATGCCGTTTATTTTCTTTCATGATGCTTGGGATTACGCATATGGATTGTGCTATTATCTTGGGCAGTGCATTTAAGGAAAGAGAGAATCCTTCGTTAGTTTGAATTTCACATATTCGATTTGCATTTATCTAAACCTCCTATATTCCCTTTTTGTTATATACATAAAAAAATTTGCACTTGTGAGCTTATTTCAAAAACTAATTGAGACTTAACTAAATAAAATAGTTTATATTTCAAAGCTTAACAAACTCACAACAATGATTTTTGAGGAAAAAGTGGGAGAGGCAAGTGTACAAAAGTAATTTTTAAAATCAAAATAACTATACTTAGTTATATTTAGGCTTAGTTAGGCTTACTTAGGCTTATGCGTAAGATACCACAACAGAACTTTATAGCAGACTGATCGTCTAACTGAGGATAAGGATGCACAGGAAGATTTGAAAAAGAACAACACAAAATGTTTTTGGAGATAGTTTATTAATTTGATTGTACTATGAACAAAAAAAATAAGCAAAACAGCAAAGACTCCACGATAATTTCTATGATTGAAAAATTTTGATTTACATTGATGTAGAAATTGAAACAAAAATTATTGAATTTTCGGTTTTAGAACCCGAGATGGTTCATAATTTCTGGATTCAAGATGTAGATTCATTGATTGGTACTTACTTATCAACAACAGATAGGTAAGATAATAAATTATTTGTACAAAATTGCTAAAGTTAAATGACAATTATAAAATTAAAATTGGTTAAAATATAAAATAAAAAAGTAGACCCTTAATTGATTAAATTCAGAGGGTGATGGAAGAAAAACTAACAATGCCTGAATTGAAAGAAAATAAAGAAAATAGAAATTAATCAGGCTATCAATTAATTATAACCTATCCTGCAAACTTTTCAAAAAATGAAAAAAAAACTGAGGAAATAAGTCTTTGGTTCGAATGAACATATATATTGACGGGCACATAGTAAAAAAATGCATACCTCTGACTACAACGTCACAAGCCTCAGCTTACTATTTATCAATTATTTAAAGAAAAATTATCAACAGTTCTTCATAAAATTTTCTGTGAACTCTACTCACTCATTGAAAAACATTTAAAACAAATTTCAAGGAGATATTTTCCTCAGTTTTCTTTTAAAGAAATAAAACCTAGGTAGGTAATGGAAGGTTTCTGAATTTTGCAATTAGGTAAGATCCGCATAGTTCAACTTATGCCATCGATTCGGAGGCATTATAATGAAAACAATTAAAAAAGTATCACCTAACAAATAAATTCAAAGAATGAACAAGTGCAGCCACTTGCACTTTTTGATAAAATTTGGGAATGAAAAAATTGACAGAGAATTAAAAGAATAACAAATTTATCTGCAGTGTTACATGAATATGGAGCCAAAATCAGTTGGATTAAAGTTGAGTTGATTTAAAAGAGAAACACATCCTTCACTCTCTTCAGAAAAGAGAAAGATAGACGAGAGGAGTGCAAAATAAATTTCCATAAAATTTGAATTTCTGTGACTCGTTACTTCAGACAAAGTCTTATTTTTCTGTTTTGAGTATAATAGTACACTACTTCCTTGAAAAAGTAAAATAGCAATCTAGTGTTGCGTAGTTCGCCATCAAAAGAGGAGGATACCTCTCAGATAGAAGATCGGATTTAATAAATTGGTGATGCAAAATCTAGTATTCAAATGTTTGGAGATAAAACTTACTCCAGTAACTCAATGAATCAGCTGCCTAAAAATATTTGCCCTATACTTTGAAGTTAATTTGTTTTTAGGATTTATTGAATTCACCTAGAATTGCTGAGATTATGACAGATATCGCAACTTAATCGTAAAAATTGTATAGTGTTTTATGAATAAAATTTTAAAACACTTCTCTAACTCGTTCTCTCTATTAAAAGGATTCCACTCAGGAGGTGTTTATTTGCCTCAGTATAGAAAACTTTTTCTTTTTCTTTGTCTGTTTACTTTTGACCCTTCTAAGGCTCACACTTTCATCTATCAACACAAGTTAAAAATTAAGAGTCTACTTCCAATGTACAATTACACACACGCATACGCATAATTTTAGAGTGCAATGATACATGATTAGGCAATCATAACTTAAACTTTATGTACAATATCCCATTTATTTTTAATTGAACAATAATCCTGTTCAACAATTAATTACAAATTTACACTACAGCCTTACATCAGTTTTACTGTGAGCATGGCTGAGGAAAAACTTAAAAAGTGAGATTCGCACTTTTTTTCCCTAATGCATAGACCAAGGAAAAATAGAAAAGATTTTCAGAAATGACAAAGTTTAGTCAGAATAGATTGAATGGTACATGTCTGGTTCTTCATCAAAAGTCGTCAATGAATCAGATGTCTCTCAACAAAAATTTTGTTGTCTACCAGTATTTCCCATCCACCTCTTGGTACCTACTAAAATTCATTTCCACCAAACATTAAGGTGATAATTTTCCTCTTTGACAAATTGATTTTCTAGGAATGAGATACATACAAGATATTTATTGGGCGGTGGGGATAGTATTTATCTTAAAATTGCAAACTAATTGTGATCAAATTCTTCAAAATTGAGGACATAAGTGACTGAATGAAGTTAGAATTAAAGGACTTCTTTAAACTTTTTTGTGCAGGAATTAATAGCTATTCCTTCACCTCCAGACATGGCAAAATATTTCTAACTAAGTTTAGCTGGTCTCATTTTTGAAGTATTTCCTCATTCAGTCTTGCCTGCCGCATAAAACTACGGATTACTTGTAAACCATGGATTAAAGTTAATCAAAATTTACAGTTCTTACATATTTTTACATTATTTAATAATTAGGTATATACCCGCCCCACTCAAGCTGCAACTAGATTTTTTAATAGAGAGAAAGGTCATCTACTTTATCCTTTCTATCTATCCCTTGTAAGTTTCACTGGGTATTTAAATACTTAGCTAGTAGGGCACATAGGTAGTAATTCCTATAATAATTACAAACACCGACTAAGTATTACAGAGTAGAATATTAGTGTGCGCACATTTCATCTACACACACCGACAGGAGGTAGGTATATCCGTTGAGGTATTGTAACAGGTATCTCCATCCAAAAATTTTTTTTCAGTATTATGTTTGGGCAATGATTAATTTTATTTTCTAATAATTTTTGTTCTCTAGGACAATGTATTCAATGCGAATTAAGAATGAGTTAGCTGCAGCTACTTCTTTGTGAAGAGCATTCTTTATCAGCATGGATTATTTTAGGATAAAATATAAAGTGAGTATAGCATTGGGAACGGGTGCTTTCTTCAACTTAATTTGAAGAACGGAGATCGCATAAAGGTTGCATTCAGGTATTCAACGATATCAAGTGATACGTTTTTTTAAAAGACTATTCATATTTGTAGTTTTGAGAGAAAAAAGAGTTTTAAAATAACACAAATTTACTGTGGAGTTGCCTGTACATAAGATCAAAAAGAAAATTAGTCTGTCATTACCAATGGTATTTGGAGGGGAAAAAACTTACATTAACAATGACTGAGGACGATACATCAAAAAAATATCCAAGTCTGCATGTTCTCCTATATTTTAAAAATATATATATGGTCGAAACATGTACTACAAAAATATGGATTCTGATATTTTCATCATTGTCTTGATTTCTGAAAAATGTTCTTATTTCAAAGGTGAAAGCAGCTTGAAAGGAATAGCTGCTAGAGACCTCAATGTCAACTGAGTATCAGCAAAAGAGAAGAAAAGGCAATATTATGACTTGCTAAAAATTATCAAAATGAAAAATTAAAGCAGAAAAATCCACTATTGGTCCACATATTCGAAAATTATAAAAGAGCAATTTGTGGAAAGGCGAAGGTTGAACAAGTTACTGACAAAATACATCAGTCTGTAGAGACTAAATACAGATACAGTAAAATTGTGGGTATCACTGGGTGCAATCGAATGACTAATTTATGTAATAATAATTCAGTAAGTCAAGTGAGTGAAGATTTCCTTTCGGTTTTCCTAATTACTTGAAGTATTGAGATGTATGAAATAAGCTATTAGGAAGGCACTTTTCTGATTTCTTTGCAAAATATATTCAAAACAACATACATAGAGGATTAAATGACTTGCCTTAAATAAGAATAACATGAAGATGGACAAAAACTTATTTTTTTCTGAAAAGGCAATGCAAGAAAATAGACATTTCTTACATCTTCTCTTGGTGAAGCCACAAATGAATCAACAATCATTTGGAAAGTTAAAAATAATTAAAAATTGAAAAACTTGATCTAGGAAGCTCATGACTAAAAAAAGTTGGAAAAAAAATGGACCATGGAGAATAAACAAAAGAATAATGCGTTTAAATTAGCTTGGTACGTGCAGATACTGAAAAGAGGTATATATACCTGGTTAAGTTAGGAATTTTTACAAAAATAGTTTACTCCTAAAATAAAGAGATAAATTTCTAAAACTGATTGGGGAGCTATCACATAAGAGGCAAAATAAAGACCTAAGAATAAATTCAGGAATTGAGACATCAAATAATTTTGAAATTTTCCCATTGAAAAAAAAAACCTCCATTTAACAAATTATTTTATGTTGCAGAGATTTGTTTAGATCAGAGGCAAAGCAAATTAAAATTGATCTCTACAGACAACGCTTAGGCATTCTGATCATCTCAGCGATTAACTAACATTCATCCAAAAATCAGTCTCTTTTCATAAGTTTAGCTGTGGCTCAAATTACAGACTCAATAATTAAAATAGATGCCAGGCACTAATAATAATTTCCCCTTTTCTTCTGAGATAATGTACCTTAAAAAAGTTGTTGAATAAATGGCAACCCCATGGAGATGGAGAGATGCAGTAAAAATAAATTAAAAAAGAATTCTTAATTGTTAAAAAAAAATTCAAAACAGATAAGCAATTGCCTATTGCCAATTAAGAGAATTTAAATGGTTTTTCCATCCCACATTGTGGTGATACATACTCCTACTAGAGAATTTGTTCCAAATGAAGAGAAGCCACAAGAAATTCCTGTTCAATGCTCATTTTACTCTTGATCTGTCTTCGTTTGGAATTTATATTGATGAAGCAAAGACGAAAATTGATAAAGATTCCCTACAAATGCAGATGTTACCAGTTTCAATTGGTTTACGACCCTTACAGCTTTACTTTTTAAAGAAATTAGAAAACATTTTCAAAACTTGTAAAAACATTTCAAATACAAAACACTTAAAAAGCCCTTAAAATATCTGAGTTGGAAAACCCTTAATTTTAGTTTTTGACGTCACACATTTTGCATATTTTGTGTTTTATATTACCTAATGTAAGGGATTTTTGAAATTTAATAAAATTTACTGTGACAGGTGGGAATTACAAAGCGCACTAGAGGACGCTGTAAAAAAGGCAAAATGCACATGTACAAAACTTTGATGCCAAAATATTTTCTTAACATTTTCCAACTGTCGCATAAATTTTTCTTAAAAAGAAAAAAAAAAGGGTCTTTTAACTCCTATACATTTTAATGATACGCTTTTTAAGGTCCAAATTGAACAGTTGATGCTTAGCCTGCTCTAAGGGGTAGGTGTGCACAGGCAGTATACCTATGACTCTTTATCATATTACGCCAGTTTTATCTCTTTGTAAAAGGAGAAACAAGTTATTTAAAATAATACTTACATATATACACATACAAGTGAACAGATATTAAAATACAAATTATAAATCAGAAGCTCAATCACTAGTGAAACTAAAACATTTTTGGTAGGTATATTTACAATGTGTTTCGTTAAAACTGAACTGCTTGGATAATTTTTAACGCTTACCTAAACTTTGAAGCCTACTGAATTTTGTTCCAAATCAATAATGTCACCATGATAATCTTGAATAAATGGGTGATTACGCGTTTTCATTGTATGTACTTCTTATTAGATTTTTTAATTTTTTTTTAGATTTTTTATAGTATTTCTTTACATTTACCATTGAGGTAATAAAATTCAAATTAGCTCAGCTGCTTGTTCCTTTTGAACCAAAGAGCGAAAAAATGTTAAACAGAGATCACCTGATCCTTGATGATAATTGGGGGATTTAAGAAGCATGAGTGAATACACTGTGAGTGTATTAGTTGGATATACTACTTGAGACCTTGAACTTTTGGTTATCACCAGGCCAATAAACAATGAGTAATTTTTAATTCGAACTTCCCATTAAAGGAGTTCACAATCTGATACTGCTATAATTAAGATGAGCAATAGGCTAGGAGAGGACAAATTTATCAGTCGATTAGCATATTAAGTACATTCCAAAAAATCTGCTCAGTTGGGTGGGAAACAAGAAATCACAAATCACAAGAGTACCTAGATACAATTTTCGGATGAAGTTTACGAGAAGACAGTTTTCCAAAAAAAACAAAAACTTTTTTCTGCCTCTAATTGAGAATTGACATCTGCAATTTTTATAAACTGTAGGGCACTGAATACATAAAAAAGCAGTCTCGACTATCTCAAAGGACTTTCGAGATCATTTGTGTTATCAAAAATCCACCAGTTCAAATTTTAACATCATAAATAACAAGAAAAATGTAAACATAGGAGATAGAACTGAATCGACACAGACCATTGAAAAACTAAATAACTGAATTGTGCGTGAAGCACTACAGGAAAAGTTGACAGCGATGACAGCTATTGGTCAGGATTCACCTTGGTAAACTAGAGCTTGTAACGGTTTCAGCAAAATTTGCTACTGTAGCTAAATCTGGAAAAACAGATAAAGATTGATATTATTTTTTTAGAATAGGTGAGCAAAGCCTACACAATGGCACTGGCATCTGAGAAAAAGTGGTTGCGACAAACGTTTGGGTCAAAATCAACATTGCAGCAAATTTTCACAAAATTTTAAAAACATCATTTGGTGCAGTGCTGAGTGGGACAAGACAAAAAATTGATGAAAATCATACCTGGTTTTTGCAAAAGAGGATGAGATGATGAAAGAGACCGTAGCTCATTATAAACCGCATTTATGATCAAAATTCAAATGGGTAAAAAATCAATTTTCACTCGGGATTCTCCTAAATTTTAGTTGTTTTTCAAAGGCCAATCTTGGTTGTTCCAGTGTTCAGATGCCTTAAAATTTAATTTTACCAAATTCCAGAGAGATATTTTATTCAATTTCTCATAACAATTTAATAAACCATCCCACTTGATTTTTAAAAATATTTACTAACTTTAATCTGAATTCTTGGAGAATTCCTCAAGGAACTGTGATTTTTATCTTCACATTCGAGAGAATGTAATCATTTCAACTTCAGAGGTCAAGGAGGAATGTGAATGTTTGCCCTCTTGGCTATGCAGTAGTATCAGCCATCCATGGTAGGTGCTTTTCAATCCATTGGTTTAATTGTATTGTAGCAAAGCATGAGACTGCAACAAGCGTTTACTTCCAAAAATTTTCAGTGTGATTTTTCTGCAGCTTTTTTGCTCTTTTAACATTTAGGAAGGATTTTTGACTTCCGATGAATTATTTAGAACTATCAGTCTGCAGAGACTAATTTCTAAGGTTCCCTGACTGCTAGTTGCCAAGAAATTTTTAGACTTTTGGACTAATCATCAAAATTCATTGTTTCCCGGCTAAAAGAACGTAACTGCATTTCAATATTGCAAAATTTCCACTTGCAAACGAAATCTTAATTAAAAAACTGTTGCACATTTTGAAATGAAAATTTTACCGATTTTTCCTCTGGTTGCACACAAAAATCAGCGACATTTGAGACAGCCACTGCACAAACATACCTATTTCTGTGAAAAATAGGATGTACCTATGTACTTATATGAATCAATTTTACAACCTTGGAGTGGAGTTACATTCCTTCATCTAAGAGATGACACATTACACACTGATCTGTTCTACTCACCTTGTCTAACAGTTCCACCATCCCAGTTCCTCCCCCCCCCTTTCATACCGCTAGATAATTGTGAAAACTATTGAATAGTGGTCTCAAAAACGGTTCAAAGTTTCGAACTTTTGGTAGACATCTATGATTACTTAGTAGGTATTCATTCCGACAAAAAACATCCATACATTTTCCAAGTATTCACAGAATACCTCTCTTATCAAGATGCAGAAAAAATTATGTCCAATTCCAAATAATAAGTCAGCTCTTAAGACATCTTCATTGATGCCGCTAAAAACGATGAAAATTGTGAACTTACCATTGGAAACAGGGACTAGCAGCAGAGAGAAGCCACTACGGTAACAAGCAATACTAGGGCTGATATTGTTGACCGGGCACCTGCTCCAGTTCCATCCTTGGATTCTGCAAATTGAAAAATTGGAAAATCAAAGCAAACTTTAATTTGGTATGATCAATTTTGTCTTTAACTGTGAGGTACCTACTTAGCATTAACTTAGCTCGAATTGTAAGCATGGCTCGCAATAAAATGCGAGTATACTACATGGTAAAATTTTTGTTATTGTAGCAGAGTGTTTTGCATGCTGTGTATTTACTAATTGAAGGGGCTTTTCTCTGCCCATCTGCTTGCTAGCCTTGTAGCAGCTGCCGAAATTCTCTTCGAGAGGTAATTATTAATTAGCAAGTCAGTAGTGCCTCATTATCTCTCCAGAAAACCGGAGGACCATGAAAGGAAATGAAGCCGATAATTGAGGAATTGTGCTACAAGTGATAAAGATGGTTACTTCCTCTGTGTAAGAAATCGTTTGCGATGTAGTAACTACAAAATGTCGGATAATGTAAGGCAAGGGTGATAAATCGTTCCTTGTGCACTATGGAGTTACAGGGAATGTAGTTCGTTTTTTAAAGAATGTGGCCCACATTGGGAAAGTAAAGAAACCTTTTCAAATCCCATCCACATTCTTGCAGAATATTCGTAAGGCTATATATACTACTTTGATTAACGCTAAAAAAATACTCACTAATATTTTCCAAAACATCCGGTGATGCTGAATCTGATTGAACTGCAAAACAAAGAAAATATATATCAGACAAAATTATTTTTTCAAATACAAAATATACATTTGTGCACATAGGATTCCATATCTGATAGGAGTGTCTGTAAGAGTACTTGCTCTTCAAATGTAATTTTAAAAAATAATCATAATAATATTTCTCTTAGAGATCTGAGGTTGATACCCTATTATCAAGAAAATGGAAGTTTTACAATTGATGCAAGGCATTAAATGAACAGATTTAGAGCAAGGGAAAAGTTTTAATGGTGATAATTTTAGGCACCTGTCACTGAACAGTAGGAGTTAATTTGTTAGAGATTTAACTGAGCCTCTGAGCTCTTAAGGAAAAGAGAAAATTCTAAAAAAGAAAAATGAAGGGGGAAAGAATCCTGGGTCTGAAAATTATATATTTTTTTTTTTTTTTTCTTTTTTTTCTTTTTTTTTGTAGATATACATAGAAATAAGTTTTTAAAGGAATGAATATTACATCTTTATCAATATTAGTAGAACTAGGATAACATGTCTCTATTGTTATTCGAAATTTTTATTCTCAATTATTTCTTCAGACAAAACCAAACCCGACTTTATGATTTGAAGTTTTAAAGAGTACCTATTCTTTAGATTCAGAAAAAAAATTTAGGAAATTTTTGAGGAGTAGTGTTTTTCAATTTCCATTTGATAAAATGAAGTATGAAAAGAAATCAGTGACATTGCACACTTGGAGGAATGTTATTTTTCAATTTTTGAATAATATGTGCAGGGGAGGGGGGGGGGACCAACATCATTTTTTGGCAGAAGTTTCTGCTAGAAATTCAGCAGTTTTTTATCCACCAAAAATACATATTTTAAAAATATTTTGCCTGCCCCATACTTTTTTCAAAGCATAAAAATAAAAATGGGTTTGAAGCCCATTTGGTGCACAAAATAATGAGAGAGAGAAAACAAAATTAACTCAGCACATTTATGTTGGTGAGAGCATGCAAGAGAAAGAAACAAGTCAGAGCTCATAGCAGAAAAATCAGTGCAGTCGTTGCAGATATTTAAAAGAAACCGTTGCTTTAATTGCTTTGCAGAAGTGTTAGAACAGAATTCACCACCATGTCATAGGAAGGCTATCTAATGAACGTATGTTGCAGTAATTGGCACTATACTTACGATTTTTACCTGAAAATTTTATCTTAAAAAAAAAGAAGCTAAAGATAATGAAACCACAATATTAACAGAAAATTTAACATAGTTTACAAGGATACCAGAGAAGGAGGAGAACAAAAGGAGAATCAGGGACATGAGGATGAGGATCCTTCACCAATAAAAATGTACCGTACCAAAACATTTTTCAACCAAAAAAGTTATGAAAAATCAAATACTTTGATCAAATCTATCTTTTACAAAAATTTACTCAAATATTAAAACACTATAAAAAAATATAAAAAAAAGAGGTAGGTACTGATATAAAATTCAAATGAGTAAAAATACAAACAATGAATGAATGGGTGGGTAAACAAGAAAGAACAAAACTCTAGAGGATTTAGACGTGTTTGTAGAACGAGAAATAAAGGTACCTATTAAACACAAGAGAGAGGAATAAGTAAGATGATTAAAAACATGACAACAAAAGACAAAGTGGGTATGCATCCCCTGGTTCTAATAACTAGGACGCATACTTCCCTTAAATAGAGTTAATTTTAATAAATATTTTTTAGTAGATATTTTACTGGTTTACTCCTTAATACGATGAAAAGTTTGCTTAGCTGTAATTTTTACCAGCAGGTTTAAATTTACATGAGGTATTCCACCTATTTCTGGAAATCCGCTAAATTTTTCATTAAAAATAAATGTTGGTAGTAAAAATGTATTGGAGTTAGGTCTAGGGTTCCCAAAAATTATCCCAGCACAGATTGCAATAAAATGCAATTTCATGGTAAAATTATGGCTACTGCGTGTTGTGGATGTTGCCTATCTACCGATTGAAGGCACACACTTCATTGACATTTTTCTATTGCAATCACCATGCATCGAAAGCAAGGCACCTGGGGAACAGCTCTGTCCATGAGGTTATTTTTTTGGTGAATTTGTACAAACGATGAGCTTTCAGTTTACAAGTTTCATGATTCAAAAATACTTCGAAATATTCAACCAACTTCCCCAATAACTAACAAAATTAGAACATGAAAATTGAATGGAGAAGTAACCATCCTATCATATTAGAACACCCCATACTTCCTACATTCTTCCTACATTTTAGAAGTTTTTACTTGGGTACAGGCTTTTTAGCGTCCTTGTTACTGGGTTTAGAAAACGAAAGTCAAAAATAGAAACTAATAAATATATACATTAGCTTCTGGTAAAAATTGGGGCTGGAAAGTTGAGGAACTGATCAGAAGGTCAAAATAAAGATATGAACTACATATGTTAAAATTCAGCCGCCGATAGAATACAGGTTGAATGCAAACTTCACAACTGCAAGTTAAAAATGTGAAAAATGTCAAGAAAAGTAAAAAGAATTCTGCACTAGCAAGTTTTCAAAAAGCATTGCGATGGCAAAACTCCCAAACCACGAATCTCAGTTTGCGACATAGCAGACTGCCTGTCATACTTTATTTTTTAAATGGAGAACTTCTCAATGTTAATTCCTAAAAACTTCCATGATTTTTCTCCCCTGTGCAAAGTAAATTCTGCAAAAATACCAAGGAAAATTTTTGATCCATTCTCCTTCAAAAAAAGTAGACAGAAGTACATAGTGATTTTTAAGCACCGTAAATGAGATACATCGTTTGGGTATTTCACCATCGATTGCCGCTATTTTTAAGAGCAAATCAGTTGCAATATCCAACTTGGATTATAGTCAAAGATATTCGGACACCTGCAGTAAGGAGGGAAATATAACAGCTATCACTCTGGTGCCATGTAGGTATTGAGTTGTAGCGGCTACTTTGTACAGCTTTTAGTAGATCAGAAAAATAACACTGAAACTTAATCTTCAAAATGTATCAAATGAAAAAAGGCTGTAAAATTTTCCACTTTATGTTGCGCCTGCTATTGAAACAAAAAAAAAAAAAAAAAATTACCTCCAGCAAAGTAGTGTTTCTCGGAGAACTTGGACCAACCATATGTATTCATTGCCCTCAGAACAACTTCATACTTTGTATTTTCTACATCTGCAATTGCATGTTCTAGCTCATAAATATTACCACTGACAGCATTCTGGACTGGCAATCGAACTGTGTGGAACTTTTCTGGGTTCTAAAAAAAAAAAAGAAAGATAGAAAAATGTAATGAAAAATGTATGTAAAAATATGTTTCCTATTAGATCTCATACTGTGTTGGCCAAAGTGCAAAATCACAAACCTCCATTGCAGTGTTGCAAAGTTTCTGCTCCTACTTTATTTTTTCAAAGAGAAACAAGCCAACTTTATAGCTTGAAATTTACACAGGATAAACTGTTAACAGAGAAAAAACAAGGAAGTTTTCGAGGAACTTCATTGAGCAGTTTTTCAAGGGAGGAATGAGGGGGCTTGGAGGACAAGGCTTGCAGGTGCAGTTTTTGCTATTTCAAGAAAAACATGTTTTCAGTTTAAAAATTACATGGAGCCTTATGGTGGAAAGAAAGTTTAAACTCAGATTAACTCATTTTTTTATGTTTTAAAGTTTGATTTTAGATGTGAATTTTTCACAGAATATACTTTCGAACTACTTTTGGTTGAGTTCATAAATATCCCAGTTTTTTTTTAAAAAACTGCAATTATGCACCTTGTCCTCCAAGCTCCTCAAACACAGCAGTATGACAGAAGGTCTGCAATTTCGCAAACAAAGGTACATGGTTTCACACTTTGGCCTTTGATTTGTGGCTGTTCAAAAATAACTTATGGAGGGCTGGCTTGCTAAGTTTTTGCCCCAAAAGTTTGATAGTGCATTAATAAGTTAAAGTGGTTGAAGAAGTACATTACCTATAATAATGTGCCTAACATAAATACTGTGTAAAATTTGTTTAGAGAACATACCTAATTATACTCCATGAATGGAAAACGTCTGATTTATAATGATATAATTTTAAAATTGGCCAAAATGGTAAAAAAGATGAAAATCTTTTGCACCCAATGGTTTCTTTCTGAATCATATATCATGAATGCACAGCTTGTCGTCTCTTGCGATGAAACATATCTTGTTTGAGTTGATGCAGTACTTATTTTTTATTGAAATTTTATTTTTTTGTAGGAGAACTGTTACCTACAGGAATTTATTAGAAATTTCCAGTGATTATTCCAGGGTCGGATTAAGGGGGTGGCCACATGGGCCGCGGCCCATGGCGGCAAATTTTGCAATTTTTTTTTAAATGTAGGTATAAAAATAAAATTTCAAACGGGAAAAGGCGACAAAATCTTGCATTTCCTGTGAGTATTGTAATTTCTAATTTTGTCGTTTTGCGGCGATACAAAAGACAGCACCTTTAATTAGTCGAGTTATGAGAGAAACCAAACACGCAATTTGGCCAGAACGCTCATTTATGAACATTCTTGGCCGTTTTGGTCTGACATTGTAATCTGAATTTTGTCAGTGACATTTTTGTGTCAGAAGGTTGGCTGCCCTTTCATTAGTCTAGTTGAGAGAGAAACCGAACACGCAATTTGCCCTGGAGCGGCGCGGCGCAGAGAGCAATGGTGACGAGGACTTGAGATGAAAAGGAGAGGCTCTCGGTGCGGCGGTCGACATGTAACACATATTAGCGCCTACAAGACTGCATGAATACTTCACGCACGGCGTCAAACACAGTACGGTCAGCAGCGCAGCGGTCGCCGTGTAACGCATAGCGCCTTCAAGACTGCATGAATACTTCACGCATTGCGTCAAACACAGTGCGTTCAGCAGCGGTCGGCGTGAAAGGCATAGCGCCTACAAGAGAGTAGGAATACTTCACGCACTGCGCCAAACAAAAAGCGATCAGCACGGCACGGCGCGGCGGTGGAAGTTAAAATTATTGAACCACATTTATGATTGTTCTTTCATAATTTTTTCGTTCATTTCTTATTAATGGAAGGCACTGTCCACACAGAGACAGGTTTACGGAACTTAACTTTCGCGCCAAGTTCCGTGAACTTTTGCCAGTAGTGTTGACAGGGCTTCCGCAAAAAATGTATCCAACACGAGTAAACGCGTCTTATGCATCCCTCTCCCTCCGGCACGTTCACTTGACGGTTTTTATTGATGTTTCAAAACGAATGAGATGGGGGCGGCAAAATACAGGCGGCCCATGGGCGGCAAGTAGGTAAATCCGGCCCTGGATTATTCTTTACCTACATTTTTGAAGAAAGATAGTAAAATTTTCAGATGAATCCGTTCAATGGTTCACTCACAATAAAATAAAATGTACTTAGAAATACCACTGCATTGCAGACAAGATAGGTAAGTTTCTTCGTGCAAGAGACAACGAATTATTTCCTACTTCGAAGTACCTAAAATGTTCTTCTTTCTTGCCAGCCTTTAAATAAAACTCGCTACATCTTGTCTTGATTTCAAAAATGAATTTATATTCCTGAAACATTTCTCTGTGGAGGAGATGTGTGTTATGAACATTAAAGGTTTATTGTGGTCTTACTGTGCATTCACTGCTACTTACTGTGCTTTTCCAGTATTTCAACTCATACTCTAGAATGGGAGAGCTACTGACGATCTTCCACTTGAAGTTGGACCATGGGTTCTTAGTTGAATTGGTTACTTGCTGAATTACTGGTGCCAGAGGAGTTCCTAAAGTATGAAAATTACACATTAGAACTCACATAATGCACCAATTGGAAAATTGTTTTTCTACTAAGTATTGAGGACTAAATTTTGGTGAAGCTTCATTCCACAACTACTATTGTAAAATCAATTAACTTGGTTAAAAAAGCCATACTAACTAGCTGAATATTAACTAGAGAGTGGGTAAGATAAAGTTTGCTTCAGAAGAGATGGACCCAACGGTTGTAAAAATCAAAATACATTTTTAGAGGCTCACGCATTTTCATTTTATCCTGATTCAAAGCAACAAGTGTAGAAAGTCTTTCATGGATTAAATCAGTCAAGAAACAAGTAACTTCCTTCATACAGTTAGAAGTATTCTTCTCATTTAAGAGTCTGTTACTTCTATGGAGATAAGGAAATATGAATGATTGAAACAGGTTTTTCTTCTTATTCTCTGATGGATATTGTCGAGCACGGTGAAACAAATATTAGATACCAACGAACAGGTTGTAATTTAGAATAGCATAGAAGTATCCATGTATCAATGACTTACATCCAAAAAACAGTTGTTTGCTGTTCAAAGAAAGTTATGTGCCTTGAATGCTTAATAACAATGAGAAAATATATGAGAGACAAATAATGAGTGCTTTGTGATTATTGCAGGTTTTGAATTCTACTTCCTTTGAATTAATTAATTTTGAAAAAATTAATATTTTTAAGTTAGGTACTTTCTTCCTCTTTACATGAAAAGGCCACCTCTTCTGATACAATTTTTAGAAATTGTGAAAATTAGTTATTGTCATTCAAAAAAAGCCATTCACCAATTAAACAGAATAAGAAAGAGTTTTCCCAACTGCTTATGACTATTCGGATGGAGACATTTGGTAGAGCAGCCTCGAAAATAAATAAAATTGTAGGGTTAAGAATTTTACTCAAAAAGTATATAAGTACTTACACTTGGCCTTTTAAAATTTAGGTAGAATATCTCTCTCTGACAAGATGATTTTCGGAGAATTCATTTTTTATTTTCGATTATTTCAAAGAAGTTACCTCAACCGTGCTCCTTTTCTTAGTTAGGCTTTCGAATGCCCACATATTGATTACGATACTTGTACTCAGATAATTAAAAAATAAAAATTTAGATATTAAGAAACCCACGATAACAGCGAGGCTTTACCCATTGTTTCATTTTTCAAGTGACACAGATCACAATGCAATACAACTGCATCGTAAAAAAATAATCACTACCACATCAACGTGTCGTGTATGTTGCCTATCTACTGATTGAAGGGGCACTTCTTACTTAGACATATTGCGAATAAATAGAGATAAGCTGCCTTTTCTTCCCCATTAAAACGGTCCATTTTTCTGATATATGGAATCTTCCTAATGATGGTCGGCACTTACAGAACAAACTATGAAAAACTTGCAATTTCATGTTAAAAAATTTGTAATTTTATTGCATTAAATCGCAATTGAATTTCAATGCTTCCATTGCAATTTGCAACTTGGGTCAAGTATACGGTTTCCCTGTACGTAAATAATTGCTCCTAGGAAAATAGTAAAGGCTCCAAGTTAGGCATGATAAGTAACAGAAGGCATTTTCCCCTCTTCTTTCTTTTAAATGATTCTGGGACAGTCTCCGACAAAAAATAATATGAAAAAAATGGCAGAAAAAAATAAATAAGTTAGAAATGTATTAATTCTTCTCCTCACCAAAAACTTCAATTTTCCTCTGAGTTTCACCATATTCATTCGTCGCGACGCAAGAATAATTTCCAAAGTCTGATGAGTCATTAATGTCAACCGTCAAAATGTGTTGATTTCCTGAATTCGATAATTTATATCGAGAACCGTCATCAATGACCTCAGTCACCTTACCATTCATTTCTTTGAACCATGTCACCTACGGAAATAATTTGATTTTACAGAGGCGAAAATTTGAGAAATACTTAAATTTTAGTTAAGTAAAAACAAATCCATTAACATTTTAAACCTAAGTATTTGCTTGAAAAAAATTCAAGTGGATAGGGAGAGGAATTAGGAGAAGTAGCAAAGTGTATCCAATCTTGAATTGCTCTATTTGACTGGTCACTCGTAAATTAATGTCATTGCAGCACATTTTGTGTGATGCATTTAATTTATTTTTCTTGTGATAAAAAAATGCGAACTCTGTGACGGTTACTCTTAAGAATGATAGAAGTTGTCATAATTATGTGAAAAAGATGCGATGACATTTTATTACTTTAAAAAGCATTAAACAGTGAGACACCTGGCCCCAAATTTCGTCTTATTTCATACACAGTACCTAATGCGATATCCATCGACTAGTCCAAACCGCATCAGCGGCAAAATAAAGGCGCTAAGACAGATTTAAGCGCAGTCGTTACTTATCCTGAGAATATTTAAGTAACGAGGGAAGGACCGACATAATTCGGCCCCTAGTCTTTCTGGCTACTTTGATGTAACTTTTGACTGAGGAACTCCACAATACGGCTCCGTCTCCAGCAGGGCCACGTAAAGGAGGCTTTTCGTCTCATGATGAAATTCTTGAAATTTTCTTGCAATCGAAATCATTTGCTGCTGTTATTAATTTTTTCTTCTTCTTTTTTTATATTACAGGATCTACATCTTACATCTATGTTTACGGGAATAAATTTGTGTTTCTTTTCTCTTTATAACATCGCACATCCAGTAGGAGTAGGATTCAACTGATCGATTTAAAAGCATTAAAATATTGGCAGTATCCAAACCAAATATTACTTTTGGAGTAGGATGTCCATGAACAGTACATATGAGCTCTGCGTCAGTATTTTCGGCGGTGTTTATGATGTCTTTTTTGGCCGCAATTTCAGGAGCAACTGAAAGAGAAATAATAAGAGATTCTAAATTGCTCTCAGTTTAAATAATTGTTGTTGTTTAGATTTTAGCGTCAGGTATCATGGATTTCTTCTATTCAGGTGAAAAAATTCAACGTCTAGACTTGAACATTAAGGTTTTAAAATAACTTCCTACTGGTTACCTACTTATTGGATACAAAATTTCATTTTCCGATCTCGTACATGAATAGCCAAGGCCATTGTGGCAAAGGAAGTATAGATCCACCTTACTTCTTCATTTTCTTCTTTGCAAATTGGCTTTGTGACCAATTTGAACACTCCGGAGGTAGAGACGCTTATGATTTAACAATCTGTCGGTGGCCCCTATAACGTGGGTTCAACCGCCTTTCATTATCGAATTGAATTCACAAATCAGAAATTATCTTTATTGAGGGATGTTGCAAGAAGAGAGATAATTTAATATTCTTCTTGAATATGAATTTAAAAGAAAAACCCAGAATGGCTACCCCACTGCCCAACTCACGCCTTTCCAGAGTAAGGTCTTCTTAGCTGTATCACGCAGACAGACAACAAAGAGGGCTGACGGCATTATGAAGATTTTTTTTTATTTTAAAGTTTCAACTTCAAATACCACGCAAGTGGTAATCCTGCACTTTCAGCTAGAACCCCACCCCTCAGTCCCTACTATACAACCAGCCAGAGGCAACCGTTATTTAAGACCATCAAACTCGGGTCGCCTAGCCGGGAATCGAACCCGGGACCTCCTGGTTATGGAGCCAGGGCTACAATCACTTCACTACAGGAGGCCGACAAATAATGGCTTTCATTCAGCTCTCGGCAAAAAATTGAGGGCTGAACTTACACAGGTAAGGAAACTATTCCAAAATAGTAGATCCAAAAAAAAAGGACTTACACAGAACTATGACTTCAACGGTAGCACTGGGACGATCAGTGCCATTAAGTCCATTATCTGCAGTACATTCGTAGAATCCAGAGTCGGTGCGATCCACTTTTGCGATGGTGAGTTCATCACCTCGATGCTCAACAGGACGCGAGTCTCGCCTGTGCTTGTGAATCCATTTTACTTCGGGAATTGGAGATCCCGTTACTTCACACTTCAAGTGGAGAGGGCTACCTTTTCGTACTTTATGTACCCCGGAAGGTTCAATTTTTTGGATAGCTGCAGGAACTTTAAATACGAAGAAAATTATGATTACGTGCAGAGTGCAAAAAATATTTTACACACAGATACCATGTTCAATGAAAAGGGGCGAAAAAGCTCGAGAAAACAAAATGATTCGATTCTAATTACCTACAATGTTTTTACGTTTTGAAAGAAAATGTATGAACTTTTTTATGATACTTTCTCCTTCATTATTTTCATTTATTTATGTAACTTTAAGGTTAAAGAACATTTAAAGTTCCTCAAAATTCACTGGAAATTGGAGGGACATATCCTTGGAAAATACGGTTTGAATAATACATATAGAACGATAAAAAAACTTGGTGACTCAAAAACATTTCAACAAAAATTCAGCAGCCTTGAATACAGAGACAACTGTATTGGTTTTTTTTTTCAATTCTGAGACTAATTCAATTCCTTCCCATTGAACAATCTGACCATGATAGAGGATAAAAAAAAACTTGTGAGGAAGCAGAAAATGATGCCAAATTTTACGCCATGATTGTGAGTTTAAATACACATGCGTGATATGAATGACGATAAGAGTAAGCTAATATAAAAAAGACCCACCGCAGAATGTAACTAAGTACAGAAAAGCTTCTGTTGATGAGGGTATCTCTCTTAAACCTTTTCCAAAATAATATCAGCCAACATTAACTAATTACTATTTTCAGTTACAGTGGCAACACCAGAGCTCTAATGGTGCAAAGCATGCACAATTCAGCAAAAATAAGAAAAAAGCACGCAATGCAAATAAAAATTAGTACTGCTCAAAAAATGGAATCACGTGGTCCTCTTAAACTTTCGTTCAAAAAAAGAATGAGGAAAGCGGTGAACATGCATCCAACGATTAAAATTTTAGAAACAAAAAACCAGATATATTGTTGAAAGCCTTTCTAAGCCTAAAAATCAAAAGATACTATTGACAAAAAACCGAGGTATATACATACATACAAATGTGCTGAATTAATGATATTTTCATTTAAAAAAAATAGGTAAGTTGGGGGCAGGCGTAGTAGGTGGCTATTGATGAACTTTTTTCAAGAAGTAGGTACCTATTCCTCTCCTCCTAGAAGACTCCTACAAATTCACGGAACTAAAGTTGAGCAAAAAATGAAAATATAAAGGGGCGGGATTTTTTCTCTCTGCTTGATGATGCATGCTCGAGCTCAATTTCTTCTTTCTTTGGCATCAGGAATTGGTACACAAACGCATATAATTAAGGCCAAGGGGCTCCTAACATATGTTTAAGGCTCTATTCATATCCAAAGACTTTAAGATGTTACAGTTCTCTGTTCTGCCGGCAAAAACGAAAATCTCTTCAATATCATCCCAAAGCAGATAAAAGGGATTCGATGGGGGGGGGGGGGGAGATGATCAAGTTTTAGCGGAATATAAGAATAAGTTTCATCATTGGTGATAAAGGCCTGGGCCCAATGGATGTATGGAAGGCTAAGATACTTACGCTTCACTTCCAGTTTATGTGAGATATGTGGCTGATGTGTTTGAGTCAGGAGCAGTTTGCAAGTCCAGATACCGGCGTCGGCTGAGGTTACATTCGTAATTTTTAGATTATAAATGCCTGTTTCTTCATGTTTACTAGTTAAATTGAACCTAGTGTTCCTTTGATCAAATTTGTAAGCTCCGATGAATAATTGCTGGCTATTCATGAGCCACATGGTCTGTGTATCTCCTGCAAAAAGTAAATATAAATGTAAGATCGACGATTAATTGGCGGGCGCTTGTTACCAAAAATTGGATTTTAAAACTATAAATCATAATTTTAATGCGTAGAATGTTACTGACATTGAAATGATAAATAACACTGACTGGAAAAGCCCACGGAGAAATCATTTGAGTTGCTGTGAAAAAATACGTTGGAAAAAGGGGTAGATCATTGAAACCTTCTGTTCAGACTATTAGTCAAAGAGAAATTTACCTGGAATTGCTTTATTTATTTTTTTTTAAGAAGAAAAAAACCCGGTGCTTCCTCTGGAACGAGAAATAAAGATGACAATTGACTGATTCAGGAATTACGTCATTCAATATAATATTGAAGCCTTGGTTCAAACTAAAACAAACTATCATATAAACACGATAAACTTTTATTGCAAGAGACCTTCAGACGCATTTTGCCACTACATGACGCGAAGGGTGCGAATCAGAAACTAGATTATGTGGCTTTATACATTTGAACCATGATGTAGCGACTAAATCAGTGCTTGGTGACAGGTAGTGTTTAAAAAATGGTATCGTTGAGAAATGAAGGCGCAATATTCAGAGTCAAAAATAGGAAATCAGCGTTGTTCATCACCACTGGCTCTTTGATTCCCGTTTCTCTACGATCAACCTCCTACCCTGTTGGTGAATGACGAAGAGACAGCAAATTCAAACATTTGTCGGGTAGCTTGCACCGGAAAATAGATGCTCGGGAAGAATTGAGATTGAATCAAATTTACGGGACCGTACGCCAGATAGGATATTTCCGATTCTATCACGAAAGGAAATAATTCAGAGAGCGATTTTTGGCGAGTCAAAATCCGAAGTAGAGCAGGGAAAAGAACTTCGCCAGTGTTCGAAAGGCTGAGTCGCAAAGGATTCAGTTCATTTTTTGAGCCAATAGGAGGCGCAAAGCTGCATTTTAATCTGAAAATGTTGAGGTCTTTTCCAAAAGTACGCGTCTTTGAACTGCTAACTTGTAGTTCAATTTGAAATAATAAGATCCGCCCAAACAGCGACTCTCTACGTTTAGAATTAGCCGACATATCGCATTTTTAAAAGTTCAGTTTATGACGTCATCCACCACGGTAGTGACAGAGTGACACCCTTGGTTTCTTCCACATTGCTTTCATCAGTCATGGTGACACACATTAATTGCACTGGTTACCCAACGTGAAACTCGGATGAAAGCCAGGTGGGAGAAACCAAGGGTGTCACTACCGTGGTGTATGACGTCATAATCCGACTTTTTCAAAGCACGATATTTCGAATACTGATATTTAATACTGAACGTATTTACTACGATATTTTAATACTGAACATAGAAAGTTGCTGTTCGGACGGATCTTAATATTTTTAGCTAATCTACAAGAATCAAGCATCAATACACGGTTCTGTGACCAGCGGAACTGACCCATTTTATCACGCGATGATAGAGGGAAACTTTGAAAGACTAATGTAGGATTGCCACAGCCTCTGGAAGATGAAATTCCCTGACATTTCCCTGATTTCCCCGACAGTTGAGGACATGCCGAATGGATAAAAAGACATAATTTGAAATAGTTTTCAGGCAAAATTTGTTGTTCGAAACGTCAAACCCATTCTCAAAGGCAGATAAAGGTGAATTAAAAATTTTTCCCTGACAATTTCATCGTTTTCTCTGACTTTTTCATCATTTTCCCAGACATGTTCAAGTTTTCCCTGACTCTTTAAAATGCCCTGACATTTCCCGGTTTTCTCGGTATTCCATGACTGTGGCAACCCTGCTGGCATACACTCTCAAAGGCAGATAAAGGTGAATTAACAATTTTTCCCTGACAATTTCATCGTTTTCTCTGACTTTTTCATCATTTTCCCAGACATGTCCAAGTTTTCCCTGACTCTTTAAAATGCCCTGACATTTCCCGGTTTTCTCGGTATTCCCTGACTGTGGCAACCCTGCTGGTACACACTCTCAAAGGCAGATAAAGGTGAATTAACAATTTTCCCCTGACCATTTTATCATTTTCCCTGACTATTTCATCATTTTCCCAGACATGTCCAAGTTTTCCCTGACTTTTTAAAATTCCCTGATATTATCCGGGTTTCCCCGTATTCCCTGACTGTGGCAACCCTGCTAATAGATATACGAAAGCATTACTCACCCAAATCTTGAAATTCACATGGTAGAATTGCCGTCTGTCCCTTCTCGACGGTTATGGTCATAGGCTGGGTTTTTATGATCGGCGGCCGCCTGGAGTCGGGCGCCCCCTGGTCGTTGGGTTCTTCCTCTCCTTCTCCACCTTCACCTTCCTCATCATTTTGTTCCTCTTCTAGATCTCGGTTCTCCGGTCGGCAGAGACCTGAAACCATGGGAAATTCGGCATCAGTGGCGAAAACTAACGGCATTGTAGATCATTGATTATTCACCATCCAGGAAAACTGGACGTATTTCAGCTAAACGGAACTATAGACGAGTGAGAAAGATGGGATGCGCTCTAGAAAGCTGCGTAAGGAACGGCGCGCAATCCGTTAATTCTTCTGGCAATCAACTGACGTAACCGGAATTGCTGAATACTTTCGGTAAATATTTACTTGCGCTATAACTTAGGTGCGCAATGAGATAGTGTCTCCGGCGATCAGCATCCGAAATGATGAGCATTTTTAGTAGATAATACTCCTTTGACAATGATTTTTTAGGACAACGGCTTCTGCGATCAGGTGGTACTATTACATGGGAAAAACTATATCGACGGTGAAAGTCGGCAATCACATAACTCGTTTGCGGTGTCTGAAAATCTCCGCCTCTACGTCATTTTTTTAAAGGAGAACAAATTGATATTATTTCTTGAAGTTTTTGCAGAATTGTCTTCGCATTGAGAAGAAAAATCATGACAGTTTTAAAGAATTGCCGTTGAGTAGTTTTCCATTTAAAAAATAAAGTATGACAGGAAGTCTGCGACGTCGCAAACCGAGTTATGTGATTGCCGACTTTCACCGTCGATATCTGCGTTATTTTGAAATACGATATTTATACCGGCATTATCACCGCCTTTAGAGCCGTACTGCTGTAACGTTTCAGCTCCGATTAAGCCGCAAACGGGATTTGAGGTCAAGAAGAGAACTGCAGTCGATTTTCAAAAATTTGCCCCTTCTGAATCTGCATTCTGCAACCGCCCGGGCAATCATACTTTCTCACGAAAAAAGTAAATCTTGAAAAGTGAAAATGCTCCTCGCTACTGAACATAACATACATCAGAAAATCCGACAGGTTAAATTACGAGCTTAACTGCGGTTGTTTAAGCTAGCTTCGCGGTCATCACAGTTGAACTTTAGATGTGAGTGATGAGGCGTAACGCCTTGTTTCGGTCGTTTATACTAACTCTCGATGCCTTCGGGTGCGTGCTAAAGGCGCCAGGAGAGTATTTAGGGGGGGGGGGGCATTCATCTTGACTTGAGCAGCACTGACGATCATGGCTCACCATCACCGCGTAAACGTACAAAATATTCGATCCGTTCCGATCGATACTTTATATTGTGACAGCTTCGGTCGCTGTGTTGCTAAATTTCCTCGGGGAGAAAGGGAACTTTAGATTGGGCTCGAGTGTATATTCTACCGTGCTAGGCAAAAACGCAGTAAATCCATCAAGATTTTCCCTCGTTTTTCGGAACTTAACACTTCATAAAATGAAAAATGTTTAACCCATGCACTTCAAATTTTCGAGTTAAGTTCTTGATAGTATTTGCGAAAGAATTCCGTAAAAACATTGTCCTAAAGTACAAAAGTTTTCCTGGATCCTGCATTGTTTCCAAAAAATGTAAAATATGACGTTTACGGCGTTTTTGAGTTGCACGACAGTATTTGAGAGTGTAGGTTAAGATCTAGGAACCTTGGCCGATGGGCACCATTCTTGAAATGGTGAAGGGAATATGGCGAGGATCCCACTTAGAAGAGTGGTATCTGAAGTAGGAGCGATTCCGATATTTGTTGGTGGTGAAAAATTTCAAGACTTAAGTTTTCATGAAAGTCTAATGCTTTGCTCACGATAGATTGCACTTTCTAAAGAATGATGGAAAATATAACCGACAACTGAAATATCATAACAGTTTAACTGAAAACCGGTGCGCATTAAAATATATGAAAAACATGAATGTTGTGAATTTTATGTTTAAGAAGAAACTACATACTGAGTGAACTAAGCATGAGAATGTCCTTGGTTTCTAGGAGTTTTAGAGGAGATATGACCAAATTGCCTAATCTGCCAAAATACATGTGTTTAAATGGGAAATGCCACCTGATGGCGTCACAAGGCAGCAGATTACCTTAAATTTAAATTCATCTTCGCACAATGTCCCACATTGGGAAAAATAATGTGAAATACTGCGAACCCAGCTCATTGAGCACTCCCAGACGTAGCAATTAGTGTTTTCGCACAAATTCTCCATTGGGATAGTGGACTAGATTTTTAACGTATTTGCAAAAAAATACTCCTTGGTATTTTCTTTTTGGTCTCTTGTGCGAGTTATTAAAACTTCTTTTTTTATTATTATTCTATGTTGTATGCTGCTAGGGTGAGCTGAGCGCAATATGTTTGTATTCTAATTTGAAGTGGAGTGGTAAGAATCTTACAGAGGAAGCCTATTATGAGGATTTAGAGAGGTGAATCGGGTAATTTGTTCACTTGTCGAGGATACTCGGCAACAAGTGACCGTGCTTTTTCGGGGTGATGTGGGTCAACGGCCGCACAGAAATAGCCCGGCTCCCATGAATGCGGTGCTTTCAGATGTCTATCGATCTACTGAGTCTTCCCATGTTACATGCGCGTACGTCCAAGACATAGAAAACAACCCATTTGCTGAACGATTGCAGCAGAAGACTCAGTGAAACACGAGAGGCGTATTTCGACTTAAAGCCCTGGATATACGATCAATTCCCGAACCAATTCCGATCAAAGTAGCATCATCAAAGTGTCGGGAGTCATCAGTCTTTAACTCATTAATTTGCTTCATTTTAAAATGAAAACTTGGCAGAAATGTTTCCTGTGGCAGGAAAAGATGAATGATGGCACTACGTTCTGATCTTACTTTGAACAAAAAAAAAGCGGCCCGTCAAAATTTGATGGTAGATGGTGACCACCAGTCATCAGCATGTCTACTTTGATCGGAATTGGTTCGGAATTTGGTCGTCTATCCAGGGCTTTCGATCTGGACGAGCAAAAATTTGGAATGGCAAATTGCTCGCTCCAAAAAATGTGATTCACGCTTTTTTTGGCAACAACCAAGACATACAACCGCCTGACACTGGGAGGGAGAGGGTAAATAGTTCCAGAATTTTAACTTTAGAGAGTAAAGTTTTGGAACTATTTGTCAACAAAACCCAATTATTCGATCGATTGATCGGTTAGCAACGCCTGAGGGTTCATACGGCGTTTTTCCTTAGCACGGCAGAGCAGCACACAAACAGCGACAAATGCGTCGAGGAACTTGAAAAAATTGAAATTTTTCTGGTCATTTGGCAACGACGAGAGAGACGGCGCCGCTCGCGAATCGAATATGAGGATATTATCATAAAAAAATACTAGACAAATTTTAGCACATCCTCGGATATCTGCAGACTCGAGTCAAGGAGTTCCGAGTCGAGTCTTACAGCCATGACGACACACAGTGGAAAAAACAACCGTTGAGAGAGAAATAATTCACGAAGCTAAATTTGCAATTGGAAATAAGAAAAATGACACAGAGCGAAACTACTACTAATTTTTTCCTTTTTATCCTTCCTTATTCCTGCCCCCCCCCCCCTCCCCTTCCGTGGTATATGCGAATACGGTGGAGAGTTTGCACCGAAAAATGTTAGTGCTTCATCTGCAGAGTGCTTTATGAACTGAGTTCGCGGTATTTATCATGATTATTTTCTTCTGAAATGGGAAATTGTAGAAAAATGTATTTAAAAGTGAAAAATGTGCGACCTTGTGACGTCAGCTGGCGACTTTTGCCATTTAAACACATGTATTGTAGCAAATAAGGTTATTTTGTCATATTTCTTCCAATAGGTAATTGTTCAATTTAGAAACGGAGGATATCATTTCGCTTAGTTCTCTTAACAGTTTTATTTTCAACGTGAAATTTGCAACACTCAAGACATCTACAAATTCTCCATTCAGTTGCCAATATATGTATATAATGCAATATATATAAGTAAAATAATCACGGCAGAGGATGTTTCGCTGAATGTCTTAAAATTATACTAACTAACTAACTTTGATTTGGGAACGCTATGCATATTTATTGAAATGATTTAAACGAACTCAAAGAATAGAATACGGGAAAGACAAAATTTGCCAAACATTTTTTCTTCAAATAGTCACTCTAAACATTATATTGTGCAAACTTGGAAAGATTTTTCTTTCTTTTATCGTTCTTTGCAAACATGCAATATTTCCGATCATCAAAACATTTTCTCACGCGAGATAAAGATTCTTTTGATTGCTTCCCGATTTGGGTTTTTATTAATTCGTCACACTAAAGAAAATGTCAACAATTCTGTTGAAAACGTTTCTCTGCATTCCATCGGTGACCTTAATTTACGATCGGTATGCAAATTTCCTTTTTCAGCGGATATTTCGGATCCAAATCCATGATTATTTAAAGCTCTATTCCTGAGGAGGGGAATAAGATTGAAGTTGCTATTAAACGAATACAATCCCGACAAACTTAAAAAAAATTCGATTCAAACATTTTAGGGTCCAAACAAGACCAGTCTGATTTACATTTAATCTTAGTGTGTAGATCCGGTACGCGGTATGGGGGCGTATTGAGGAATCCGCTGAAACTATAAAAAAAAACTTAAAAGCTCACTAGCCTTTTTCATCCTGCAAATATTTCATTTCTTCTTTTGCAGGATGGATAAAATTTACACTTCAGCACTATTTTATTCCTTAGTAATGAATATTTTATCGATTCTCTTGAAGGAGATAGGATGAAATTCAATCATTTTGCTTTGAATGGCCGAATACCTATGCGCTATCACTCAAACTATATACGAGACAAATAGAGGAAAAACTTCCAAATGCAGTACGTTGTACGCAACATGAATTCATAAAAAAAATCGGGGTTGTAGTTCTCAGGATTCGTACATAAATTGAGTCAAAAAAGCACATATTGTAAATGTAAATTCTCAATTTTTTATATAATTTTCGAAAGTTCAGAGGTACTTGCTGATGTGTATTACCAAAGTAGGGAGAAATATGTGTTGAACTTTTTAATTGAAAATTCTCACTGTGCGTTGTATCCGGTCTGAACTCAGTTAATTGCCCCGATGTGAGCTTACGTAAGGCTTCTTGAAATTAAGCCAATTTTTGCAGCCGTGCTGTCAGTTCCATTCACGAGAAAATAGTGTTGCCAGCAACTCGTACAAATGCATTTGAACCACCTCATACGTCGAAAATACTTTTTTTGCCGACATGCGGCACCTCGGTGCGAGGTGTGAGGTTGGAAAGTCCAGACACCCAGTTTCCTCGAGAAGTAGGGAGGAGATCCTATCCTACAGTGAGCCAACTTTGCTCCTGAAGATCTATGATCACTTTGTTTTCCAGGATGGAGACTCAAAGGTATGAAAAGAAGATACTCCTCCAGGATTCCCCATAAATTAAAAAAATTGAAATTTTTTCATCACACCCATCCACTTCCCATGACGATCCGTAAAGCTGCGGTTAAATTCCTTAAAAATTACGTCACGTCGACTGCTCTGACCTCCTGCGTTTTCAAAGATGTCACGTGCAAGAATGTGGTCAATTGGACAAAATAATATGCCAGCTTATTATATACAGGTTTACTTTCAAAACGGAGAAAAATTTATTAGTGAAGTTGAGTTAAAAGGAGATGAAAAAAATGAGTAGTTTTCCTATTTAATTTCTCAAAAATTACGTAAAATCGCCTACGAAAGTTGGGGAAGTAGCCATTTGACGGTACTTCTCCCACATCCTGTAGTGTTGTGAAACGTCCATCACGATCAACTACCATCTGATGAAGTATGCTCATGATCCACTGAAAAAAATGTATTACCAAGTTACAGATGCAGATGTCGATATTTTTCTCCTACTTTTTGTCTTTATTCGCAGTACTTCAGTCACTATAGCCGAGACTTAGGTACTCAGAAATTCATGAACCATCAACATGTAAATTTTGCCCAGAGATTCTTGTCTGGAGGTTGAACCGCATATCCTCAACACCAGATGAGTTTGCAGGTTTTGCAACCGCTAAAATAAAAACCGAGAGCAAAACCGCAAATAATAAGGATTCTGAAGCAAACTCCGACGATGTCATTCGGCGTTTGAAAATGAAAAACACGGACAGCATAAATGGAACGAATAATTGACCCACGACAGCTTTCAACCCAATGACCATTATGCTCCTCTCTGCTCCAGTGCTCCTTTTTTAAATTAAAATCAAAGAGCTTGCCCAATGATCTGTGGTAAAAGCGCACGCAGTATTGCCAAACCGGGCAAAAAATAACGAATGAAGAGATGATCGGGTAGAATTTAATAAATTTATTTTCACATCAATCGTTTTACTTATATAAAACGTAAATCATACGATAACGTAACGTGAAAAACAGTTCATCGTCAACCATTGAGCTTGAGATAACAACAATACACGAAATAGCTCGTAATAATTTAACTAAAAAACAATAAGAGAAACGGGGACCAAAAATGTTCACACCTTAATTTATGACAAACTGAGGGCGCAAATGTAGCAGAAATGGATTTTTTCGGTCATTTATGTGGAACAGAGTACACGTGAAGAATGAAGTATAAAACTAGGAGAATTTAGAGTTTCATTATTATAACTACCAATTATACTCCGAACGGGACAGTTTTCGTTGAGAAAATTCATAATACTGGGTGCCATGCAGAGACAAGGGACCCTCCACTGGCCTCTTGGCGACAGGTGGAAGCTTTTACTTTCGGGGATTCAACAGTTCCTTATGGAAAATTATAAGGGAGCAACATTCATTACCCTAATTTCGGATGTTGACCTACCTACGTTGTGGATGATGAGCTTCGGGTGACGTCATGAGCCAAACAAGTTTCCCAAACCTCGGCCATTTTCGGCTTGTTTGCAAAACGAAACTGCCAACACGTTGTTGAACATCAAACATGTAGGTAAGTAAACAGTAGAATGCTGAAGTCCCGAAAGTAAAAGCTTCCGCCATGGCCAAGATACTAGTGGAGGGTCTCTTGTCTCTGGTGCCATGGCATTTTTGAACATCAAGTTGAATTCTCTATTCGTTAAGCACCACCTACGATCGGAGCATAGCCGAATTGCAAAAAAAAAAACGTCAAAAAATCGATTTCATAGACTTGACAACAATGAGTGAATTCAACCTTGCGTTTGTCATGCTCATGTTAAAGTCAGCGTCGGATCAACCAAGATCAACCCGCGGTGCAGATTTGATTAGCAGTCATCGTGGTCTCACCGCCAGGTTGACAGTTTTCGCGGGGGAAAATTAAATTCTCCCGCAAACCCTCGAAAATATTTTTCGCGGATGGGGTTGCAACACTGGGCGTGTTGCTCCCGCCCTGGTTGCGAGAGGGCTTTAAGATTTATGCGATTTGAAGTTTCAATCTTGGCAGATTTATCGATTAGAAAGTCGCAAAAGCGGGCAGCGGGAATTATCAACGGCGTAGAAATGACGAATGTCGCCATGCGGTGGCAGTCTTGTGGTTCTAATTTCTATCGACATTTGCAAAGGCCGATTGAGATTAGGCGCATGGAATGGACGCAGAAGAGCGCGGTAGTGACATTGTCATGCATACAGACAAGGATCGTAGACTAAATATTACTATGCGTCTATCGTGCGTCATCTCAAGAGTTATATGAAATCCTCAAATTTGCTGATCTGAAAGTCAAAAAAATTGTAGAGATGGATCAGGGATTAGGCTACAAGACTTGGAGAGATGAGATTATAGGGAAACTAAAAAATATAATGGTAAGATAGCATCTTGAACGTTAAAATTGTGTCAGATAATCCCCAGAATTAGATAGATGTCATTAACTTCCCATTTAATAAATTATGCTAAATTAAAAAGAGGGTAAAAAAAATACTTGATTTCGTTCAGACAAAATTCTCTTATTGCAATTTTGCATTGTTTACATCTGCCGACGTGTAAAATGGGCACTTGAAGATATTCTGATTGCACATGCTTGAAAATAGTGTTGATAGGATACAGTGGCGTAACGGACTTCCGCTGGGCCCCCCCGCAAAATATTTTCTAGCCCCCCCCCCATGTCGATAAAATTCCAAAATTATCCCCCCTCCCGCCCCTTCCCATTTTTTTGCCGGAGACATCTCAAATCACGGACTTGGAATGCCTCACCCCTCACCGTTTCAGATCCCTTACCCGATTAAATGGGGCCCTTAAAGGATCAAGGATCTAAAGGGTGGCAGGGGCCCAGCCCAGGCCCAAGGATCTACAGAGGGGCGTAGGCCCAAGAATCAAAGGGCCCCCAAGAGCCTTGGGGTCCTTTAGGTTCTTGGATCTCCCAAAGCCCGAATTACGAAAAGTGACAAAAAAAGAAAAAAATGTTTAGTAATCACTTAGTGGACATTGGAAGGCAGGGGCCCTCCAGCAAACAAAAAGTTAGTAATTCCCGAATCTCATGTCGGTGAGATCTAAATCGTCACATCATTGAAAAAGATGCATTGTTAGCGGTATTAGCAATGACTTTTTTATTTCATTTTAATTTGCCTACTTTCGCGTGAGTATTAAGATAATAGCGACAACTTATCAGTGGTGTGGCGAGAATAATCGTTATCGATATCGCCTTTGAAGTTATGATAAGAATCGATTACTAAGGTGTTCGTGCGACAAATGATAATCGATCTTTTTTCTAGTGTTTAAATGACAACAATCGAGATATCGCAATTCACGCCACGCCATTGTATGCATATTTTCACTCCAAAAAGTCTGAGGAGAGCGTTAGAATCAGAGACAAGAAACCCTCCACTCGTATCTCGGTTATGGTGGAGGCTTTTACTTTCGGGACTTCGACATTAAACTGTTGACGGACCTACATGGTTGATGTTCAACAACGTGTTGACAGTTTAGTTTTGCAAACAATCCGAAATTTGGAACTTTTTTGACTCATGACATCATCCGAAGCTCATCATCCACCATGTAGGTAGGTCAACAGCCGAAACAAGAATGATAACTGTTGCTCCCTTGCAATATTTTCAATACGGAACTGTTGAATCCCCGAAAGTAAAAGCTTCCGCCTGTCGTCGAGAGGGTCTCTTGTCTCTAGTTAGAATGCTTTTATCGAAGGAAAGTGGCGGAATCATTCCCAGGAAGACCGATAAAACTGCAATGAAACGTTCCTAGGTCAGAATTTCTGAGAGGTTCCTGAGTCATATCCCTCAAAAACAGCCTGAAAATTTCGCGGGATATTCGCGGCACGTCTCCGGACGTTTTTCGTGGGAAGCGGGCAGCTGACCTAATCAATAACGACGCTCAACATTCACTCTTGCGTGTCATTAGGGGGACCAACAAGACGAAGACATTTTCGGAACATAGAAACAATCGTGCTTCGAATGAAAATCCGGACCCGGGCGCATTCTCATCACGTCCCGCCGAGGCCCAATAAAGCGGCCCACGATTAGGCCATTTATCGTTTTCGACTACGTGAAATGAGGCGTCTGGGTGCTTCATCTTTTTTGGCATTCGCTGCCGCGGAGATCACGGCTTTCTTTTGGCAGGTGGAGTGAGAAATGGGCCGGCGAGACGCTTGGTGTAATGATGACAACACCAGACGACCTTGTAAATCGCGGTGCGCCGTATGTAACGTCAATCAATGTAACTATAAAATCTAGCATGATTAATTTTTAAAAAAATGTGTCTGTTCCACTCATGAGATAATGCCAACTGAGAAAATGTTTTCCAGGTGAAAACGCGCATGAATCACGTAGTACACATTAGAAAAGTAAAAAATCTACTCCTTTACGCACAATCACCTGAAAGCACTCGGTGAAGACAATTTGCGAGATTGTTTAATTAGGTTAGGATATTTTACGTCTTTCTGGGAAAACATAATTTCTGGCAACTAAGAAAAACCAAAAAGACAGTATTTTTGAATAAGGGCAATACGGAATACGCGAATTGTGAGTTGAAAGGTGGATTTTAGTCATTACTGATGTGCTTAACGTGAATTTTGTGAGCTTCATACCTGTCAGAACGTTCTCAGTTTGCTTTATTTATTACGTGGAATGGACCAACTTCACCTGAGGTTAATGAAATTTTTGTTAACAAAGGAACGGAGCCTTCAATTTATTGTACATGCAATACGCGCTGCCGCTGTCGAGCCAAGAATACTTGGTGACATCTAATTCTGCTTCATTCAGTTTCTTGGACATAATAATGTTGTCATGAGAATTTTGCCTCACGGTTACAAATATTATATCTTACCAGACCCAATCAACAAGAGAAGTAGCAGGTATATATACTCCATTATAATTTGATTATCAGGATCATAGTGTCAAAGAGTATCCTTTAGTTCTGATTGTGGAACGGTAACAAACCTGAAACACACGAAAAAAGAAAAGCGTTAGAAAGAGAATGAACTTGAAATTCTAAAAGTGAGGCACAAAATGAAGCTCCGAATTCGATTTCTTATTACTTTTCAAAGCGCGCTCTAAGACGAATTTCACTCGAACTGATCAAATATCTCAAGTTAGCGCAGAAAAGTCTATGACAAAGACGATCACGGTTCAGTATACCTAATTCATACGTTCCTGTGCGGCAAAAATTTGAGCAGTTTTGACTTTATCAGACATACACTGTTTCCTGCTTGGTGGCAGAGCATCGTCTACAGCTCTACCAGAACGTACCTCGGTTGGGAATCTTTCCATGATAAACTTATGTAGGACTTGAGTGGCTTACGGTGGCCACAGCCAGGGCGGCGCACTCCCATCAAGCACACATACTGTGATGCGGAATTACAGTGCGATACGAGGCAGAACCACGGTGGTTTATGACCGTGAGCACGACACCAATGCGACAAGTTCTAGCTTCGAGATTGCGTCTCTTCAAACGGCCATCGGCAAAAATGCTACATCATTACAGAGGCTGGGATTCCTGGACTGATACAGTTACTTTGCAGGTCATGCGGAGTTAACTTTGAGTGACTACTTCAGAAGCCAGAACAAGTTCCCTGGTTGACCAAGCACACCATTAAAACAGATAGGAGTGTAGAAATACTGGCGGAAGCCTGGTAAACTGATTTTAGGTTTCGGTCAAAACTGCGTCCGCAGTGTGGACTATGTTTTACATAGTTTCATGGGGAAACATCGGCAATTTCACGTTCCTCGGGTTTTCATTCAAATCTGTAGCACACGGAAAAAATAATCGTTGTCCTAGCAATGATTTTAGTAGATTCCAAGCCCTACCTACTTTTCTAGTTCGCAGTCATTATGTTAATCATGTGGTAACAATTTGTTCGGTCACGATTACATTGCTAATGGGACGGCATTGTTACTGAAGCCAAAATAAATGTTACAAAAAAATATAATGGTCCCTTCACGACTAGAAAAGTAGGTACGACCTGAAGACCACTAACAGTATTGGCAGTATAGAACTACACTACCAAACACGAAAAAGGATTATCCAGACACCTCGTGCGAGAGGGGCGGGTTTTTTTCTGAGCCCTCTTTTCGGGGGGGGGGGGGGGGCATTTAAAAAAAGTCGGAATTCTGAACCATTGATATGCAGTTACAGTCGGTTTTGTGATGAATAATTACCAAATAAAAGCGTTTTCCCTCCTTCTTGCCTCCGTTTCTTTCTTCTCTCTTCCTTTTTTCTCTTGCCTCCTTTTTTTGGGCAAACGCTGGGAGAGGGGGGTGGCTTAGCCCCCCTAAGCCCCCTCCCCATGAATCCGACTACATAAAGAACCCACTATGAAAGAGATAACCTAGAGCGCCCGCCGGCTGATCGGCAAATTCTGAAGTCAAACAATCAAGCAAGATCGGAGGTTCGTCTACAAAAGACTTGCCATGCTCACGATGACGTTGGCTCTTTCAAAAAGCGGTTTCCTCTGAGCTAAGCGCAGATTTATTGGTTCGAAAATGAGCTATCCTAAGTTGAAGTGCATCCTCAGACCCTCCCACTGACACTTATCCGTGTACTCCTCTAAGCGTTGCGTTTTGTACACGATCATAGCGGGCCCAAAAATAGAGATATGAGCATTATAACCGGGCCGATTAACACCTTAACTTGACGCCCACCCCATCCCCCACTCCCCTCTGCTACTCTTTACAGAGTTGCCAGTTTTTGGACGGTATTATCATCCATACTAGGTTCTTAATTAGTATCAGCTGAAAAATAACCGTCATCTGAAAGTTTTTGCCGATAAAATTTCAGTTTTCATTCATTTGTTTTATTTCTATTTCATTAAAATTTTACATTCTTGTAAAACCAACACGGCAGTTAAATATTCATGTGTCGTTTGTGGAATGATATGATCTATGTAAAAGTTAAAGAGTCAAAAAATTACAAAGAGGAGGATTTAGATTTTTAGAATTTTTCACCCTCCCCCACCTGTGATCTTCTGCCCACTTCTCCAGCGACAAGAAAGTGAGAGAGATTGCCACTTTGGCTTGACCATCCCTCGGGGAGTCGTCTAATGCAATCGGCCTTAATGTAGCCACAGCAAGAGGGGCCAGACGTGCCTGTACACTTGTAAATGTAAAAGCACTTCTGGACACTGGAAAAAAAAACGCTTGGATCTAGAGTCCAGACTCTTGAAAACGATGACCAGAAAAAATACTCTTGATTCAATCAGATTTAAGCTTAAATCAAGAACCCAGCCTCTTAAATTTAGCGGATTTCGTTTTGATTCAAGCAAAAATCCGATTGAATCAAGAGTATTTTTTCTTGTCATTGTTTTCAAGAGTCTGGACTCTAGATCCAATGTGTTTTTTTCCCCCAGTGAATTGTACAAGCACTTCCATATAAATGAGATGAATCGGAGAATCTATGTTCCATAAATTATCCCAAAAAATGGTTTCTTCCTCTAAGACTCGGTCGAAATGATTTCCATTCACCACGGCAACATTGACCACACCCTCAAGCCACTCATAAGCAGTCACGACTTTGAAGACTAAGTTTGAGGAAGTTATTCACAGGATTTCGGTGATTAACCCCGGACTCGACGCGCTTGATGGATGCTGCGAGTCCGGCGGTATCTTTCTTTGCCCACAGGATTTTGAGGAAGCCGGGCCAACCACACTTGTTACCATTGTCAACAGTGTTTGGCTACCTCGTTATGGTAAATGCTGCGATGTGTACACAAGCGCTCTTAAGGCGGAGAGCTGTAAAGTTCAATAAATTCATGAAAAAGCGACCACTTTGTTGCCAAACCCACCTCATTGCAGGTAACGTTCTAGTGAAATAATTATCTCTCAACAATCCAAAAGCATAGCACGGCCCTCAGATTTCATATTCTGTTGCTTACATTTCTTAAAATAGACCGTTATTTGGTGGTAGCTTGTGTGTAAACCGTGCAAAGAAAGAGCTTTCCGTGACTTTATGACCGCACGGCACTGTTGGATTCGTCAAATCGATTTCTCGGTGTATGACCTCGATCTTTCGGTCCGAATAGAATTGAGGAGCCAAAAGTTTAGTCCGGCGATCCGGATAATATAAATATTCGTTTGATACGGAACTGATTTTATAAATGATGCGTTGAGCCGTTGTCATTCTTTTTTCGATTTTTCCTCCTATGTCTATGGCTTACGAACTTAATTTCCGATTTTCAGGACTAAAACCGACATTGATCATTGACCAACACCCTTCCTTGAAATAAAAAATAATGGAAAAAAACCTCTGCTTGACCTCGAGCCAGCACCAAATACATGACAGGGCCAATGAGGAAACAGATGACTTTCATTCAGCTTACAATTCCGTCCATTAAAGAGAGCAATTCGCGACCGAACGAAACGAGGGGAGAGGTACTCATCTACATCGCGAAAACTAAATTTTATGGCTATGCAAATTCCTGAAAATTTATCAAGAGTTTGTTAAGGATTTCACGTAATGAGGACACGAGGAGAGTTGCAATTACAATTTAACTGACACCTTTGTACTGACAACCAACATTTTTCTTCCACATTCAAGTGTATTGACCTTTTTTTATGCAATATGCGGCTCAAATTGGGATTTGCTCACACCTTCATGATGACATCACCCAAATTGAGGTAGCTGCTTCTACTGTTTTTCTTCGTGACGTAGAATTTGCATGCTACTCTACTGCAGTTCTACCTTATATTATTATTTGTCATTTCAGCAACATTGTTACAGATCTGTGGACTTGCTACAAAGGGTGACAAATGTTCCATTCGCAAACAGATATAATTCGTATTTCCAATCGAATCCAGCAAGTTCTCCTTGCTTGCACAGGAAACGACCGACGTTTTCGAAGAAATCTCATTACAAGAGCATAAATAACGCACGGAATTCGAGACCTTTATACATAATGAGACAGAGCCGACAGCTTTATGGTTACCGTCGGTTAGGACACTACTCCTCTCGGACCGAAATTTAAACATTATTCGGAGACTGCCTCAATTATAATCTACGATTCGTCCGAGACACTTTTGGTTCGGTGCCAAAAAAAGTGCTCCATTAGAGGAGCTTCGCCTAATTTATTCTCCGGATATTCCCGTCAAAATCAGTTTTAACCACTGAATGTGAAATTTTCATTGATTGCGAGGTCAAAATCCATCAGCAGAGAGAAGAAAGCACCGGGTAAAACCTTTTCTGAAGATCCTTCATTCTTTGATTCCCTATTGAACAATTTTGAGTTCATTTTTCGATGTTTCTAAAAGAGGCATTGAACTGTTCAATGGTTTCCTTTCGCCTTTTCCTTTCTTTTTTTATTCTTTTCGAAAGAACCCTCAAATATCCTGTCATTGAGAGCATTCACACTGCACACCTTTGGTGTGAATTTTCAATCGCAAATCGACTTACGATTTTGATGTCGCAGAGCAAAATCGTGGGTAGCCACCAAGCAACTTAGATGCACAAGACTTAAACTTACATCAATGCACTTAGATTTGCGAAAACGCTGCGAAGATAAGATTAAGTTAACATGCCTGCCTTTCTCAATGTTGACACTGCAGTTAATAAAGTTCAAAAATAGTTTTGAGTGGGCTTAAAGAGTGTCGATACCCACTAGAGTTCAAGAGCAGCCAAGAAGCTGACATGATATGAAAAAAAAATCCTTAAAATAAATGCGAATAATTGGCTATTAGTCTATGCGTGTATTTTACACACTGAAAAAAGTAATAGGTCTACTTGATGTTTCACACAGTGATACTATTAATGTAAAATCTGACTCGTAGTAGAATTCACCAGAACTCATGTGATACGTACCATAATATGGTAAATGCTACTGTGGAGTCTGGTGTTTATTACGATATTCATATCACTGTGTCAGAAAATCTACCATATTTTTTTCTCAGTGCATCCATCGGTACCAACATTTTCAGTGGATATAAGACTATTCTGAAAAACTTGGGAACATTGTTCTTTTAAAATTTTAAAAGACATTCGTTCTCAACTCAATCTGATTCACTTCAACATGACCACGGAAAGTTGGTAATAATGGACTGTTCATGAGCGTTATAACTTATAAGCAAAGAAAAATCGTTATGGCAACCCTGACAAACATGGAAGAAAGCGCATCCATGCCGGAGCTGCAGGCACTGATGCGCGAACACACGTAAACGTCTAATTTTCGGTGTTCGCCTGTTCGGGGGCCCGAAAAGTCGTAATTTATGCCTTGTTGGGCCAAATTGGACCATCCAAGGGGGCGAAATGATTCATGCGTCGCCCAAAACACGCGGAGAGCCACGCGCTTCTTCATCGGTGTCACTGGCCTGCGGACCAATCGTAGCTCATCCACGGAGCGCTTACTTCCGCCATGTTGTCATTTTGATGCAAGGATTTACTGACTTTCTCTCCATTTACACCTATGGTGAAGGATCGATTCTTGTTGGTACACCCGGCCTCTCCGAAAATCGATTATTTACCATAGGTTTAAACTGAAAGGAAACAGTGTTGACAACTCCACTGGAAAAAAACACATTGGATCTAGAGTCCAGACTCTTAAAAACATCGATAAGAAAAAGTATTCTTGATTCAATCAGAATCTAGCTTAAATCAAGGACCAAGCCTCTTAATTTAAGCGGATTTCGATTTGATTCAAGCAAAAATCCGATTGAATCAAGAGTATTTTTTCTTGTCAATGTTTTCAAGAGTCTGGACTCTAGATCCACTATGTTTTTTCCCAGTGTTTCTAATGTGAATTTGCAACTTTCAGTTGACCTCCTTGCCTACTAATTTTGTCAACAATTTGAATGAAAACAATATTCAAGATTTTGATTTATTCTCCTCCACTGGAAAAAAACAGTCGCTTAGATCTAGAGTCCAGACTCTTAAAAACATCGATAAGAAAAAATACTCTTGATTCAATCGGACTTTTTGCTTGAAAAAAAAAGGAAATTCGCCTAAATCAAGAGGCTTGGCTCTTCGATTCAAGGAAAAGTCGGATTGAATCGCGAGTATTTTTTCTTGTCAATGTTATTAAAAGTCTGGACTCTAGATCCAGGCAACTTTTTTTTCCAGTGTCGATGAAAGCATGTTGTACGACATGTATTCGTCGTTCCCCTCGCGAAAGAACGTAACTAGATTTCAGTGTTGCCAAATTTCCCCTCGCAAATTGCATTTCTACCAGGAGAATCTTGGGCTATTCTAACTGGAAATTTCACAGATTTTTCTTCTGATCTCATGCCAAATTCAGACAAATTTTGGACAGTAATTGCACAAGTACATTTGCGTAAAAAATTGAATTGTTTGAGTCAATTTTCCAACTTTGGAATGGAGTTACGTTCCTTCGTCGGAGGAACGACGTATTGTAACCATATTGTGATACGGTTCGTCTGATAAGACGGACCATACGAACGGATTCCAAGTTGCAAGATCAATCGCGAATACGGTCATAAGTGCAGTTGCGCAACGCTTGCCGAAATGCGCGCCTACATAACCTTGCAATGTCGGGGCGTCCAGACGGAGCCAGGCCGCTTCCCGATAATCTTAATCTTATGCGCGGAGGGCACGGCGAATATAAGGGGGGGATGGGGGGGGAGACTGATCAAAACAAGAGCAAAGCTACTCACTGCTAGTAATTACCGGTCGGGTGGATTGAGTCGTGTATGCAAATGAGAATTGTTTTAATTTCGAGGGTTGGGACGCGACGAATGGGACGCGAGTGGGCGCTGATGGCTTCGTTAAATCGTTGTCGCGGTACCTCGACTCCGGGTATTTGCGATCAGACCTGAGGGAACGGTGAGACGTCACTGCCTGATCGGGCGCGAAATCCGGAGGTTTCCACGCGGAGGATGGGCTGAAATCGCGAGAGCTCGGTCGCTATTCGGACTACATTTTACAATTAGGAACTATAATAACGTGCATGTATCATTATGTTCCCTATGTACATAAGTGTATCTACGGATAGGCCACATATTTTAGTTCCTAAATACGAAATATAGTCCAGTTTTGGTTCCATCTTTGGAGTGGACTCTTCGGCAGGGTACCAAATTAAGGTCTAATATACGAGTTTTCTTGCGACGAATTTTTCCGTAGGATACGTATGCGATAAAAGCCTTACAAATTTCTGAAGTAACTCATGCATATAAGTCAGAAAGTAATGTTCTTGTTTACGTCAATTCACATTTCTCGCTTGGAAGAAACCAAAGTCTCCTTGAGTTGAATCCAGACTAATTTCGATATGTTTTACGATGGAATAATTTTCCTAAGCAAGGCTTTTTCCCTTTTTTTATGGACCAGATTAGAGGTGCCATGTATCAGAGAAGGAAAATGAATGAGACAAAGTTCCAGATATTATATTCTTTTCAATGACTACTTTGACCTACATTGTAAATGATTTCTACACGAGCAGGATGTTTGAATGTTGTATGTATAATGCACACAATAAATGTGAATTTCTCATTCGTGGATTAAATTTGAAAAGTGTTGTCTGAGACTCTGTATACTTCCTAAAAATCTGAATTTGTTTTCAGAGATTACTTTCTATTAATATTTTGGTCAATTTGTTGCCTCGTTGGTTACAAGTTCGGATCGGACGAAACAGAGCAAATATTTTTAAACACTGTGTATGATAACACCGTATATACTATGAGCTAAACGACCGGATCCGATTGACTTTTGTTGATCAGATTTTTAGCTGCAACTTGGCATCACCCTGACATCCCATCTGTCTTAAATAAATATTTACTTGACCGCATGCGAAGGGAGTGCCGCGAGTTTTCACGCGCAGCAGACAGTGTCGACGAAAATCCGTCAACGCTTCGCCAGATGATACACGTATCGATATTGACAATCTGATCTTTGCGGGGGCTTTCTCGAGAGCCCAAGTTGCCAAAACGCACCAGCACAAGCATATCGTGACGTGTGTCACAGAAGCACTTGGTGGTCAAAAGTTCTCTTAGATGAATAAAGAGGTGAATTCAAGCTAGCGAGGGCGTGAAAAAAAGAAAAGCATTTTGAACCCGACGGGTCGGCTATTTTATACACATGTTATTCTAATGATTAGGCAATGAAGAGAAGCCAATTTTTCACCATTTCAGGGTCAGAAATTATTATCAAATTTATCCGCAAGGTTGATTATGGCTCTCATGATTAGTTTGGGTGCTTGCATGAAAACTCATTGAAAGTAATTATACTGACTTTAAAAGTGCACACTTGGACTATAGATAAAATAAAAATGCTGTTCTTATAATTACTACTGAAGGGTACAGATAATTAGGAGGTTCATCAATAAATGGTGTAGATTAATAGGTCTTAATCTTTTTTAGTTTAATGACAATACAAAAGCATCATCGAAATCAAGGTTAAAAAATTTAGTTTTACAACTTTTCTATTTTTTAAAGTGGCTGGAAAAAGTCTGGAGTTCCATGGAGGAATTTTTTTCATTTTCAAGTTGTTTAACTTTATGACCAGAATAATATCATAGATACTCATAATTCCCAGTTTTTCAAGTTTTCCAGGATGGTGGCTGGGTAAGTTTTCTTCTCTTCACGAAAACAGCGCCTTTTAGGTTCACTGATCTTCTCCAAACATTCCATTTCTTTCGACGGTTGAAGAGGAACGCCGGAAAAGTATTTTTAACAAAGGAGTTTTTCAAAGGCTAACTCATATTCATGCTGTCCCACAAAAATATACTTCTGCGTAGAAAAATACATTGGACATTCTTCTCGAGTTTCGACTGAATTTTCTCATTTTCTCCAGTATTTTTCACGTTTGTGCGGCGAAAGGAGAAACGCGCATGTGACTCGTGTTGAAAATGGCAGCTTTACCGGTGGCAACAGACAATAAAAACGATAACAGAAAAGTTCAGTCGCCAGTTTTGACAAGATCGACGCTGCAGAAAACTGCCCCCGGCCAAACAGCTCAGAAGCTGCCGCACAAACCACGCAGACGCGCCGGTTTACCGTCGGCTGATGAGGTTCAGACGATCATTCAACAAATTGTCGCCGCGCGCTGAGCCTAACAAATTAAGTATCGGATTTCGGGGCCTTTTATCTTCTAAATTCGATCCGAATGGTTTTTTAAGTAAAACGACGGTGCGACAGGCGATGACGTTAATGGAAACAGTCAGCGACTCGAACGCACGAGTAGGAAAGATAGACAACCCGCTCGGTTCAGATCGTCGCACGATCCAAGTCAGACATATCTCTACGTTGCCATATCATATCAGCTTAATTTTGGCCAAATTTTAGACACCACATTGAATTTTTATTTTTATCGTCTTTGTTGATGCCTTTGAACTTTGGGTAGAAATAACCACGAGAAAAGAGTACGAGAGATGTACACTCTATATATTCTTGATAAATATATCCCGGCAGTAAATAATATACTGCCCATATTTTGGACGGGTAAAAGTTTCAAAAAAAAGTTTTTTCTGTAGTTCAAACAAACACGCATAATACTTATTAAAAAAAAAAAAAACAGTAGCCGAGCGAGACTATTTTCAGAGCTCTTCACAAATTCATAAACCGTGTATTTTGTTTCATCTTCAAATAAGTAATCATTATGGGCGAATAAATTTTTCTACTAAGAGCGCTACTCAGAAGTAGTACTAAATATCAGTAATCTACGTGATGGAAAGAAGCGTTTCGTACTTAGTCGTTTAGGTATAGAAGAAGACAAGTATGTGAGTTCTTGTGTTACTATCAGTTACAATTGGAATTGACACAAAAATCAACTCAAATATTTTGTTGATTTCTGTACGGTTTCCGTTGAATTTACAGTGCAAAAAATGACGGAAAACTTTAAAATTAACCGAGAACGTGGGTAACTCTGTGTTCCAGTTACCATACGAACCAAACTTTTGTGCTATTTTTCATCTCAGGTACTTCCCTCCCGGCTACTTACACAAGATCGAGAAAAAACTTTCTCTGCGCGTTTTAATCAATCTAAAAGTGCAATAAACGTGTAATATATATACAATCGCATCTAGAAATTAGAAACCGTGGAACTTCTCGAACTGTCGGCAACTCGCTCGGGGCCCGAAGCGGGAAACGGATTTATTGGCGTGACAACGGAGCCGGCCGGAGCCGCGGCGTTGTCGTGCGCAGGCGCAGAGGCGCTCCACTTGTCATTGGTCCGGATCCCGGCGGGACACCCACGAAGATCTCATTGATATCTTCATCGTTTGCCCGAGCCGCAATATTGATACGGAGGAGATCGCTACATCTGAAAGATGGCTCCATGGTGATGCCTCACCGCGGAGTAGAATCAAATAAGTTTTGCTCTTGGAGCCATCGTTTTTTAAAAAAGTAACTTTAGTTATTTTAAGACTTCAGCATGTTTTCTGAAGTCCTCATACTCTATGAAAGTCGATTTTAATAGTGGTCAATCTTCGTTTTCAACAAAAATTTTTTTTTGGCCTCTTTATCACTGGAAGTTAAATTTTTTGTCCGTACCGTAGACCAACTAAACAGGCTTGTTTTTCCATCAATACGTGCAATAATAATACCGTTTTAAGTTTTTTTGCACTCATTGAGCTATATTCTTGTAGAAGAATAAAACAAAATACCCTTCAAAGTTTTTACTTTCAAAATTTAGCCCCCAAATTGCTCTAAAGTCCGATTTCTAGAATTTTGCGCCATCATTTTTCTCCTAAGAAAGCCAGGAAATGTATTTAAACGCTTAATTTTAATTAATTTCTTTAGAACTAACTTAGAAGATGTGGTAGACAACTTTTTTAAAGAATTTCTACAGGTATGCTCTTCTTGAAGCTACAAATTGTACAATTTTTTACTGGTCTACGGTACGGACAAACGGGCTACGGTAAGGACGAAGAGGCATTCGTAAATATTACTGTATGCAAGGGCCGATTTATAAAGAACTGAAATTCATTGGGGAACAAACTGCTAAGTTATAGCATAGCTTATAAGTGCCACTTTCATAAATTATTACAGGCAATAAAGGTAAAAAGAGTAAGTAAATGTAAATCAGTATTTCAAAATAATGAACTGCTTTTGTTTTAAAGTAAACGCATTAAATAATTAGGGACAAATCTTAGAAGCTGAGTTCTTAAAACAAGCTTGACGACGTTAGAACGTTTTAGGTGCACTTTAACAAAAAAAGAAAGGAAACAAAAAGGTAACTTTATCGAAAATGTGGTCACAAATCACCTTAAATAAATATTTAAAGGACAATAAGAAAAAAATAAGTTAGATATTAACGAGTAAATATTAAACGAATAAATTGCTATGAACTTCAGACGAAAAAGAGGACTCAAAGTTCTAAAAGAAAAATGAAAAAAATAAAAAGATGGCGATCCTTATGCAATCATCGAAAAAAAAGCCTCCTTCTTCTAAGTCGCGTCGTACTAAAAAAAATACGTCTCTCTCTTTTTTTTTTTTTTAATTCCAAATTTTGGTGATAGATAAAATAAAGTAAAGTGGGATGATCTATCAAACAGCGCACCGATTTTTGGATGACTTTCGCATTTTGTCCGTACTTACCGTAGACCCGGCCGCATCGCGCGTGAGCTACGGGCTACAGTACCGGACGGCTACGGGCTACGGTACGGACGGCTACGGTGCGGACAAATCGTGTGATTATTGGCAACGGTGCTCGGGCATATTCACGCATGTGGTTGAAATTCTGGATTTGAGGTTAGGATATCAGAGCGTATCAAAATATACCAAAATTCGAGAGTTTGAAGTGATTTATGCATTAAAAAGGTAGGTATACGGTAAGGACATCCTAGATGGTCGTTAAACTAGAAACTCACAAAAAACGGTCAAAATTTACCTTTTCATTCTGGTTTTTTTCCTCCCTCGGCTACAACGTGCACGACAGTTACGAAAACACAAAAAAAAGTAAACAAAGTTCTTCAGTGCTCCACGTTAGCGGACGAAATGATGCTGAAAACAGGGGCTACGGTACAGGACGCGAATTTCGCAGACAAGGCTGCTTGACGCAAAGACGGTCAATATTTTCACTTATTTGGATGAATATAACTGAAAATAATAAGTTAGGTACAAGTTGAGTGTGAATTTACAGCAGAAGTGGAAGTATTTAGATGCAAGATGATGGTTGCGAAGCGTTAAAGTTGCGCACTTGAGTCGCAGACAGGCTACGGTACAGGACATTTCAGCTGTTTAGGGCCAAAATTCTGATATTAAATGGCAAAAACTGCCTAAAGCTATGTTGGGACCTGATTAAGCGTAAAATTTTGAACAAATTTAAAGAAAAAAAAGGTCAGATTTTTCCATTTTGAAGGGCTAAAAAGTCGGGAGACATGGTAGAGCAAAACTTATTTGATTCTACTCCGCGGTGATCTGTTCTCTATCCGAGCCATTCTGGGTGGGAGCGCCGTTGACGCCGCTTCGACGTAGCGCCGCCGATGTATTCTGTCGTGCTGGGGAGAAACGACGTAAGTGCATTTGAGGTTGCTTAAATTCATTTTGGTTACCCTTGGTTAACAGGTTCAAATCCGCTTCTGACGTTCGGTTGAGGACGCAGTTGAAATCGGAGGGAGAGATGCAGCGAAAGGATAAGATGATGAAAAGGAGGTAGAGATTAAAAAAAGGGGCAGAATGAGAAGAATGGAAGAAAATTAAGAAAATGAGAGGAGAAATAAGAAGAAATAGAGAAGAAGTGGCGGAGGGAGACGAGGAAGAAAAAAAAGAAGGAATATGTTAGCCGTAGTAGTGGTAGTGGTAGTAGTAGAAGTAGTAGTAGTAGTAGTAGTAGTTGTAATAGTAGTAGTAGTAGTTGTTGTAATAGTAGTAGTAGTGGAGTAGTAGTAGTAGTAGTAGTAGTAGTAGTAGTAGTAGTAGTAATAGTAATAGTAGTAGTGGAATAGTAGTAGTAGTAATGCACGTTTATTTTAAAGTGAAGCCATAGAGACTGTGGTCATTAACACCTCTGTAGTTAAGTCAAAATAGAGAAATACTTATAAAAAGAAGAAAGATAAGAAGGTGAGTAAGAAGCAAAAGCATCATTTTCAGGCATCAATGCCTTAAATCGACACGACTTCGGCTCTATCGATAAACATCGATGCACTTTGCGTGCAGTAAGTCAAAACGCCTTCAGCGTTTTGGATATGCAATACGGACATCCATCGAGTACGTATAGTTGTATCGAGGCGCCGGCATCGAGTCGTTCCAGTGTGCATTGACGAAGATTGGTGTGCACGTTGCGTCGCGCGTTGTAAATCAAAACGCCTTCAGCGTTTTGGATATGCAATACGGACATCCATCGAGTACGTATAGTTGTATTGTATCACGGCGCTGGCAACGAATCGGCCTCGTGTGCATCGCCATCGACGAAAATTGGTGCGCACGTTGTGTGCCGTAATAATTTCAAAGAAAATACTGTCAAAAAGTTTGATTGCGGTGAATTCATTTTTAATCAAAAAGAAGCCAAAGTCCGAAGGTTCATAAGGCGTTTTACCGTAGCACGGCGAAGAACTTCGTTCTTATGTTATTCCGGTGCAATCTGACAAGGAACATTGTCGTTGGCCAGCTTCGTGCTTTGATTTCTCATGGCCCGGAAAGATCCCGTTTTGTTTTGATTTCTATTCGACAGCTCCCACATGCCGCCGCCACCGCGCCGTCAATCGGTTTGGCATGATCCTGGCGCTCGTTCGGAGACTAGGACAACTTTGATTTTCTCCGATTCCGAGTTTTATCCGGGCGACGCGTGCCAAAAACGAGCCTGGAAATGGCACAATGCGAATGTTCAAATTCATCCGATGCGGAACAAGGCACTATCGTGTCGACTTCACGGACTGCGCTCAAAGCTCGCCACGAAAGTTAGACCCCACGCATTGGGTTAAAGCTGACCATTCACGAAGCATTGCCGCACTATGCTGCCGTGCTAAGGAAAAACGCCGTATGAACCTTCAGGCGTTGCCACATTTCCTTTGGTATATCACGAATTCTCGGGAAAATTTTTACATATTTTTCCTCCAATTTTTCAGATAATTTTGTTCGCAATTTCACCTAAAGCTCCTGATAATTTCAAGGAAGAATATTCATAACTTTCTTCAAAAATAACTATTTTCTGGGAGGAAATTTGGCAACTCTCGAATGTTTATACAGCGTTCTTCCTTAGCACGGCAGTATGGATGAACACCGTAAGAGCCTTCAGACTTTGGAAAATTTCCTTCCACAAATCACAGATTTTCAGGAAAATTTGTGAATATTTTCTAACGATTTTTCCAATGAACTTTATTCGCAATTTAATTTACAATATCTGAAGATTTTATGAAAACATATTTACACCTTCACTCTAAAATACACAATTCGTCGCTAGAGACTTGGCAGCATTCGAATGTTCATACGGCGTTTTTCCCTAGCACAGCAGTATTGGCTTTCATTCAAGATGTACTGTAAAGATATCGAGTATGATACTTCAATGAATTTATCTGTGTGCATCAATAAACCCCTGAATTTGAGGCGGTGGGTATTTTGATCCGGATGTCACGGAATTGTATACTCGCCATTTTGAAGGCGATTTCCGCACGCTCGTCAAAAGAATGATGTTTTATCGTGGTTCACAAATGCTTCTTTCGGCTTAGTGAAGTATGAGTGACAGTTAGTAAGGAAATTTTGGAGGGCTATTTTGTTGTCGAGTCATTCCAGCATATAAACTGAAGAGATTCACATTTCGAGGGCTAAGAGCTGCTCAGAGTCCATGAATTTTTCAGCTAATTAAGGAAATATAAAAATATGGAGAGAAAAACACGATAGACAAAGCATTTATAGGGTGTTGCGATGTAATTTTATGTATTGCTCAATGGCAATTATATAATTTTACATAAATATTAAATCTTTTCCAGACTTCTCTTCAGAAAAACCAACGAAATTTTTTCAGCATAATTTTTTTTTTAAAATAGGTTTTGTAAAACTTTGAAAATGACAAAATTCCGGGATTACAGTCACAAGCTTCGAATACTTTCTGATCCGCGATTGAGGCAGACTGCAAAAAAGTTCAACCATAGAATCATGAGGTAAAATATTTTACTTCACTTTTGTATTCCTAAGCTAGGAAAATCTGAATCCTTCTAGCTGAGCTCTGGCTGATTAATTTCCATCACTACCTATCCGAAACTCAAGGTGCAACTGGTTGCTTATCTCCAAGCTTAAAAGAGTGACAGTATAACTCCAGTGAAATCACAATAAAGCCTTTCCGTCCTTTTTACGGCTAAACCTATGGGTTTATTAACTGGTAATGGCGCATATGCGTCAAAGGAAAGAAGGCACAGGTATAGTAGTAATGATAAAAATAAAATAAAACTAAACCCCACGTGCTCAGCGGTAGAATATTCTATCAAACTAATGAAAATCGTCGTATGACCACTTGGATGTTGCCAAATTTTCCCAGGAAAAATATGTACTTTGAAGAAGTTTTTTCCCTATATCTTTTCAGATCAAATTACGAATATAACTCAACAAAAAATTGGAACAAAAATATTCACATGTTTCCCAGAAATCTCACATTTTATTGCGAGAAATCTAGCAACGTCTCAAAGCTCATACGGCGTTCTTCCTCAGCATCGAGAGCCGCAGTCACTCGGAAGTAATTACTTTGCATTTCGTCGCGTGATGTGCAAAGCTGTCCCGTATTTATCGCGAGCGAAACGTAAAAAAAAAGGTCGATTCATAAAACGGGGCCAACGGACCCACAAGGAGTCATCGCACCCACACGAAACACTCCGCGAGGAATGACCCCTCGCTACCGATGCTGAAACCCAACGATTCCATTCTAGGATGAGCCGTGGGCTCCATCAGAGCGCTCGTATATCACGGCTAATCAGGGAATATACATGAGAGGTATTAGCATCGACCATTTGTAACTTATGGTTCCACGTCTGCGGAAATGGCTCCGTTGGGCCGGTCCGAGGACTCAAGGAGGAAGACCGAATAATCAGAGTGAAGGTGAACGCTCCCGGGGGTTGACACTGGGACCATTTCGTCCGCTGTTGCCAAAATTTACATTAAATGGTGGCAATATATGAGAAAATCTATGAAATTTTGAGAAATCTGACAACGAGAGTGAGGTCATTTAAATGCTTTTGTTATCGATTAAATTCGCTCCTCACGCGCGAATTTTGCGACGCTGCCGATCGGAGGGGTAAAATTTCAAATTTTAGTGATCGTCGAATAGAAGAAGAGACCATGGTGCAGAAAATATCAAGATTGAGATGTTGGGATCGTGTTTGGAAAAGTATTTTACACAGTTTTTTGCACTCAAAATGACTTGGAAATATGAGACCCATTGAAATTATGCAGCTTTGAAGTTGGGCGTGAGCAAAGTTCAGAAGTAGTTTTGAAAAAAAGAAGCACTTAAATGTTGTAGGCTGTTAGGTTTGGGGCTCCTGACTGCCGAGGGGCGAGGTGACTCCACACAAGCTTATGGCATCAAAATAAGCTAAGCGTGTCAGAATTTGGTGCTGAGTCCTACTCATAGTGTTTTCCATCAAAACCTGAATTTCGAAAAATATAAAATTCTCTTGAAAGGAATAAAACTGATTCAAGTAAATATTTGCGAGTCGCTCAATTCGCCGCCCGGCTGACAAAAATGCGTAGTTACCAACTAAAATGAGCCCGGAAATGCATTGAATTGTGAGGGCAACAGGGTTTATTGCAAATTGTAGTTACGCCCTTGTGTAAGGAGAGCGACAAAGTATGGTTCACAGAAAAAAATAAAATTTCTGATTTAACAATTTTGTAGTGTGAAAAAGTGTCCGATATGTTTCAATGCAGATTTTACGATTAAAAAATTCTAATTTAATCACCCTCGTGAGAAAATTAGCGTTCCACTATTGTAAAATGTACATTTAAAACATCTCGGACATACTTTTCAATAATTTAATTGTTAGATCAGCAATTCATTTTTTTACGTGTTCCGCATAATTTTTGATCACAAATAGTTAACGCAAACGGCCTCAGAGCCGGCTGGTGATTCAGGAGGCAAATCTTCGACTTGAAAGGTTGGCAACTCGGGGAGGTTGCAATTTGCAGGAACTGCAACCGGGAGTGCTATCGTATGCGCACGGCAGTGGCGGTGGCGGCAGGAGAGGAGATAGCGGGCGAATTTATGGCCCGATCGCGTATCTGACGTCCAGTCCCCTCGTCCACGTCCGTGTCCAGTGGTGTTACTGCCCCTGCAAATTGGTCCGAAGAGTCGGGGCAAATTGCGCCGCACGCAACAGCAACAGCTCCACTCCCGCTGACCCCCTGAACCTGCTCCTGCTAGCTATGCCACAATTACCACACCACCGAATGATGAACGCTTTCCCGGGAAGCACAGGGTGATCTTAATAACGCGCGCTCGTGATGGACGAAAAGGATCCTGTGTCTGCTGAATTTGAACGATAACTATTCGAACACAGCTGTCGCGGGGTTGCATACTCACTACTTTGAAGGAAATTTTACACGCGCGACTGCACAGACATAATAATGCGCTGGGATACAGTTTGAATGCTAAAACTGCGTTCGGTGCATCATTGATGGCTCCAGAGAGGCCTTAAGAATAAGGGCACTCTGGAAAAAAAACACATTGGATCTAGAGTCCAGACCCTTGAAAACATTGACAAGAAAAAATATTCTTGATTCAATCGGATTTTCGCTTGAATCAAAACGAAATCCGCTTACATTAAGAGGCTTGGTTCTTGATTTAAGCTAGATTCTGATTGAATGTAGAGTACTTTTTCTTGTCAATGTTTTTAAGAGTCTGGACTCTAGATCCAATGTGTTTTTTTTTTTTTTTTCCAGTGCAGATTTTGGCGATGCTGAGACGGAAGTCTAAAGAAATTTTATTAAAGAAAAAACCTTCACCGAGATGACCTTTTTCGCATATTCTGCTCAATATTTATAAAATAATTGAGTGTTAAAAATTGACATATTTTATCTCATTTACTGAAATGCTTTTTAGTATGTTCACTACTCATTCCTAGGTTATGAAATACCAGCAAAAATTAAGGAGGCACAAGCGTTGAGCAACAACTTGTACATGACAAAAATATTTCTGCAAAATTCTGCGAGACATTTGAACGGGACTGATTCTAAAACCTTGATTCATACTTATATTTTTTGAATAATGAGCGAAGAAATGGCGCATCGCTCCCTGGGTTTCATGAGCACCTTGTGCAATCACGAATAAATGCACAGGTAAAACATCCTCATGAACACAATTTGTCTGGGTGTGGGTTGCTAATTCACGGCACTAATTCAGAGGTAAATTGGCTTCTGCAGTTAACACTATTCCAATTCCACCGCGCCGGCCGCCCTTTTCATCTTGGCACCTGGATCAACAGCGCAGTGGCGTGGCGTTCTTTTCGATTTATCGATTGATATGTCATTTAAACCTATGGGAAAGGATCGATAAACAGGGTGTTCGCAACAAACTCCTTAACAATCGATTCTTTACCACATTTTCAAATAGGGAAATATCGATAATCGATCATTCACGCCTCGCAACCGAAACAGCGTGCGCTTCCTAATGGTTTCATTAAGCATCCCACCCGACTGAAGATGCCTTCAATTCGTTATCTGATCCGCTCGCAAAGAAGACCGCGAATATGATTCCGGCGAAGTAATTATTTGATCACGACTTTGAACTACCCCCACGGACTCAAAGCCGACACGGTAGGGAATGATTCGATCAAATAAGAGAGGGAAAAACAACGGAAAAAAAGTAAATTTTAACCCAAGGCTGTAGGTAAAAGTATCGAATTTGTAACATGGAACAGCAATATGTTGACTGCACACTGCAAAAAAAAAAAAACACATCGGATCTAGAGTCCAGACTCTTGACAAAAAACATTGACAAGAAAAAATACTCTTGATTCAATTAGAATCTAGTTTAAATCAAGAACCAAGCCTCTTAATTTAAGCGGATTTCGTTTTGATTCAAGCAAAAATCCGATTGAATCAAGAGTATTTTTTCTTGTCAATGTTTTCAAGAGTCTGGACTCTAAATCCAATGTGTTTTTTTTTTCCAGTGCAATATACCTCCGTTAAGACCTTCTCCAAGGGTGAGTATGTTTCAATCCCTTTCGGACTAAAAGGTATTTTTTTCTGCTTTCCGATTTTCTCCATTTTCAGCGAATTTACCTGATAAGTGGCATCACCTCGTCGTCACCACTACCGATGTCCACCCCGAAATTGTGTCGAAAGGTGCTACTGTCCACTGCCCCGCTCGCACTGGGCACAACCCCTCAATGATAACACACGAATTAGTCTACGGATGATTTGTGGCCGAAATTCACACATTTATACCCCATGGTCCATCCATGGTGGATTTTGTCACCCATGATCATCAGTGATGCCAGACTGCGTCGAAAGTCATACTTAGCACGGTGATATCGTAATAAAACGCGATAAATAAATTCGGAAAGAGTGCAAAAAGGCAACACGCCTACTATTACTCCGCGAGGACCCGTTTGGTCCGCAATTGATTAGGGCTTTCGATAAGGATCCGATGAGCAGCGCCTTCTGTCGCGGTTTCGCCGATGTCCTCTTATCAACTATTTATCGGCTCTGTCTGGACTCGTGGCTTCCGATCGGAGGGATCCCCAGGGAGCAGATGCGATACCCCCCCCCCCCCCCCTCCTCGCTGGCACCGCGGACGCCCGACAGATGGCCGACCCGGGGAAAGACCATTACAGAGGTGTCTCTTTCATTGGCGGGAAGATTGTTGTAAATTTTGGGAATTTCGAACGTCATACAGCCATGACCACGCCACGGTAAAATTCTGAGCTGAAGGGTCGTACTTACAGTCGTCCCTAAAAAAGCTTTTTCCTGGGACGGTCCCATTTGGTTTGTTTAAATTTTGGGAATTTCGAATGGCATACAGCCATGACCACGCCACGGTGAAATTCTGAGCCGAAGGGTCGTACTTACAGTCGTCCCTAAAAAAGCTTTTTCCTGGGACGGTCCCATTTGGTTTACATCATGATTCAGGGAGGTTTCAAGAAGGCTTCGAAGAAGCATTTGCAAAAATCTGATAAAATTCAGCAGTATCACTTCGAAAATGGGTCCTAGAAATGCACTGTAATGATTTATCACCACAAAAAATACAAACTACGAGAGAAAATATTTTATGAGCATTATTGCTTTTACTTTAAGGTAGGCTCGCACCTACCTTAAAGTTTTTAAAAATCACAGAATTTCAATATCCTGTATCCTTAAGTAGCTAGTCTAATGTGGAATGACTCATTTGTCGAACAGTGCAAATATAAACAATTCACTGTCTTCTGACTGGATAAAAGTGGTAGATACACTTACTACGTAAAAATCCATAAATCAACTGATTAACGAAAAAAAAAGATAATGCTGCCACTGCGACGGGAATAAGAACGTAAAAACTCGCGTCCAGTCTAATTCAATTAACGACTAAAACAACTAAGCCGAAGCTAAAAAGGAGGGAATTTTAGGACGTTGCCACGAGGGTGCGTAAAAATTAGTGATTGAAGATTAACGCAGGTCCAAACATGGTATTGCGGCAGTGGCGCGGCGTGCTTTGCGATATATCGAATGATCTGTCATTTGAACCTATGGAAAGGGATCGATAAACAGGATGTTCGCAACGAACACCTCAATAATCGATTCTTTACTACAGCTTCAAATGGAGAGATATCGATAATCGATTATTCACGCCACGCCACAGTATTGCGGTGGAAAGAAGAGGCAACCCGGGTGGTTCAGTGGCGCTGGAAATGGTGAGGCCGCGATGTAGGGCGCTTTTGCAATCACGGTGTTTCCGTTCGTCGTCGATGACAGAAACAACGGTTGAGGGCGCGAACGAACAGGCCCGCGGGTGAGTCGATCGTTAATCTTCATTCATTTGCCCAATAAGTCTCAACCTCGGGCTAGGCGCAGATCCTACCCTAATCCTTCCGTATCGTCAACGCCCTACCGACCAAGTTGCAAAATTTAGCGCTGCTCGCAGTGGCACTTGATTGAAAATGGGTCACTTCTAACTGGATCAGTGTAGGTGGAAAACAGGAAACACGTGGAAATTGGGATACGTCCTTACGTCAGTGGGACGACAGTTTAATGGTGCTCTTAACGTTAAAAAAGCAATCAACCCATTTACTTTATGAAAACTTAGAAAAGTACCTGATAATGAATTTAAAACCGAATTTTAGACATTTTCTTAATACTCTCGTCTTTGATTTGAAAAGAGGCATACAAATCTGGCAGTAAACTTATTCTACTTCAATATTAAACTGCTTTGAAAGTAAACTCGAATGAAAGTTCAAAACTTTTTTACGCCTTCACTGATGTCACTGGGAATAAAAAGGGGCCGAAAAAAGCCTAGCCATTCTATGAATCCAGACATATCGACTCCGGCCTTCGATAGTGCTTTTATTCTTACATGGCTTTCTGAGTATGTAAAATTTAAAAAAATTTAAAAACTTTTAAATACTACATACTCAACCACTTGTATAATGATTTAAACTCCTGGAACATTTTCTCATCAGCTTTCTGACCCTTCACGAACATTGGCCGATCGAAAAATGAAGTATTTTTGTGCGGCTGTAGACAACCCTGATACGGTCGCGTTTCTCAATTAGTCTATTTTAACACCATCAAGCGTTAACACACACTAAAGAGAGAAATCGAGCGAAAAGACAGACGACCCCCGGTCCGCCACCGTTGGGGAGACAGTGGCGCGAATGTTTAATTCACCGATGATGCACATCGAGGGGGGGGGGGGTTGGGGAGGGGATTGGGTAGGGCAAGGTCCGTGAACTGTTTACGACCAAAAGTCATTGCCCTCACGAAGCTACCCCCGAGCGTCGAGGGGTGAAAACGGGGGTGCGCGGGTGGGAATGGCCGCCTCACGCGCACCTGAGGGGGATGGTCGAGGGCTGTACGCAGCCCTATGCAAACACCCTGTTCTGAATGAATTAACTAATGACACACCATTAGGGAGTAGCGTCTGCCTTCGAGGTATCTACTTTTCACAGAGGAAGGGAAAACGAATGGGTATTAGGTTTGAGCTAAAAAAAAGGCATATAGAAAAGAGAAATATCTTTTTGTATAGAAAAGGGTAACCGAATTCTTTGAGCTCCATCCCTTCGATAAATTTATGCTTGCTCAGCTCTAGAGACTTCTAAAAAGTAATTCTCACAACTAAAATCATTACATACTGCCTCAGATACTTAGGTTTTATTGTTTCTGTGAGAAAATGGGGGTGCGATCCGCATTCAAATCAGTGAGAACGAAAACAGCACACCAACTAGAAAAAATGAAAATAATCGACACACACAAAACTGCATATTAGGTGAAGAAGTTAGTCTGAAAAGATTTTTGGTGCCTAAAAGCAAGTAGTTAAGGAAACTTTAAAGGTCCAAGTTGAAACAGATACGGTATAACTTCAATGACCTCTATGAAAATTGTCTGTTCTTAGTGAAAAGTGAGCATTTTCGAAGTACCGAGTTGGTGCATGTGTTTTCGTTCTCACTGATTCAATTATCAAGAGATATTTGTTCTCAGATATTCAGATTTAATTTTTGGGGGGCCTAAAAGGGGCAACTGTCACTGGTAGGAGACTTTGTTCTAGAATGCTTATTTGGATTACGTCTGATTAAAAGATTTTCCGCAGTCCCTAATTCCAAAGCCTATGTCCATGAACCAATAAGCTTCCCCATCCCCAAGCCTAATATTCTCAAAAGCTATGAGTCTACTCTCCAAAAAAATTCGTCTCTACAATGGCATATGTGCCTCTTGACTTAGTTTCCGGTAATTGAGGAAGGCTTTACTAAAAAGTCGTTATACTGATCCCTACTTCGGAAAAAGGACGATGAAAAAAAACATGATCTAAGGTAAATCCATCACAAAACTAGGTATGTAAGGAAGCCACGTGTTGTTAGCGAGCGTGGCTATTCTCTTAGAAGCATTTGCGAGCGAAGAGAACTTGTTCATCAGAAAAGCGATAATATTTACCCGACAGCCTCAAGGTTAAAAGGGGGAGCTCATAAAACTGCCGGTATCTGCTGCAGCGCCGTCACAGTAAAAACCGTTTAGAATAGGACGAGATCGAAAAGTTACCTGGCACGCAACTTTGTGGGGTGATATCTCAAAGCACTCGACAAACATTGTATGCGACTTGAGCCGCGGTTAGTGCAATTGAGCGTATGCATTCAGTAATTAATAACGTAAGTACGCTCACGCGAACACGGCAGCACTTGGTGTAAAGTTCATAAAGCAGCTGCTTCAGTCTTACCGGCTTTTAAATGGATCTGTGAGGCGTCCAGTTTTGCAGACGTAAAAATATGCGGTTTAAATGTATGGTTCAGGTGCAGTGTTCGAAACTCACCAGGAGCCATGTGGCGCAGCAAGCCCGATTTTTAGGCGCCATTGAAGATTTTTTAGGGGCTAAATTGACTTTATGCCTATATATTACGGCGCATTCAGTGAAAAGTTAGACGCAAGATGTTTTCGTAACGGAACTAGTGAGTAGCTGTAATTTGGGGAAGACAAAAGCACTAAGAATGAAATCTTGAAGAATACAAAAAGCAAGCTTTCACTGGTAGTGCTGGAAATTCTGAGTTTCTTCAATTCAAATAGATTTGTTTTTCTTTCTTTAAGTGACTTCCTGTGAAAATCCAGATTTTTAGGGGCCACGTTGGCGCAGAGCCTTCGTTTTTTAGGCACCATGGCCGATTTTTTAGGCGCATCTGGCGCGTTGGCGCCTGTGAGTTTCGAACACTGTTCAGGAACCTGTAATCAAACTCCTCGATGACAAAGGTGCCGGTACTGCAATTTCGCTGAAAATTCTGATTTTTCTCATTATTTTCTTCAAACAAATCTTTCTTCGATTGCTGATTCATGGAGTGGATCAATTTGAGCAGCTTGGAAGACAAGGTGCATGCGTGCAGTTTTTGAAAAAATTGAGATATTCATGATTTCAAGTAACACTAGTCTTCATGCGTATTCTGTGAAAAATTCGCTCCCAAATTTTAATTTTCAGTGCCCCGAAAAGAAATTGAAGTTGATTTAAAATTCTGGATGTAAAAAAAGTGCGCGAGAGCTTAGAAAATGCTGAATTACCGGCTACAGCACTTACTTTAACAATGCCAAGATGTAAAACTAACTGTTGTGGCCGGTAATTCAGCATCTTGTAAGTTCGCGCACACTTTTTTCACATCCAGAATGTGAAATCAACTTCACTTTTTTTAGGCGCATCAAAAATTCAGTTTAAACTTCCTTTCCGCCATAGGGATCCATGTAATTTCGAAACTTCAAACACGTGTGTTTCTCGAAATAGCCAAAACTGCACTAATGCGCCTTGTCCTCCAAGACTCTTAATTACGATGTTTCTTAGAATGGTGCTAAAAATATAGCCCGCCTAAAAATTTGAGTCGCCTCATATAACGCCGGTTCTGAGATATGATGTCCAAAAAATTGTAATATCAATTGGAATCAAAGGGCCGACAACCGGTTGTCCCAGGCTATCTCGAAATGACCAAGAAGGAGGTGGGTTCTATTCTGCACTGAGGGCACTGATAAAATGGAATTGTTAGTAGTCTAGATTAGGCTGGCAAGCTGTTGATCATTCAATGGATCATCGACCCACTATCATTTTCGCGATGTCTGCATTGCGCTCGCTTCCAGAGGCGGTTGTCATACGCTCGCCAATTAGACAGCGAATCGCAAGAGAGATAAAAATTCCTCGTTACCCGACTGTTGGCCCCGTTTTAATTAGCCTCAATAGGGTATTCCACCTATCGATGTATCGAATGGGAGCTCACCGTAATTCGTCGCGAGGAGAATCGAATCAAACATCGACACATCTCGCAGGGTGCCTCGAGGGACCAGCAAGTTCCATGCGACATCTGCTCAATTTATGACGTCATGATGGCCAATCAGCAAATCGTGCAGATTTCGAAGAGACAAGTGGGTCACCATGATTGCTGATTTGTCCGATTTGTTGCATTTGGGGCTGAGAACGACGGAAATCATGAATTATGTGTCTCAGTCAAAGATCGAAGGTTTATTTGCATTTGATCGCGTTAGGAATGCAGACTGAGAAAGGAAGTTTAAGGGACCGGGGGCGAAGAGGAAGGTTCGGTCCAGTTTGGTCAGGAGATTAGCGGTAGCGGATCAAGTGACACATTGATTGTGGATCGAACTGAAATGCACGCTTATTTTCTCTCTTTGCCTCCCTTCTCTTACCTACAAATGAAAATCTATCTGTTGAGTATCTTTTGAAAATTTGAAAAAACTGAAAATAATTTAAAAAATACAGAAATTTGTATGACAGAATCACTTTACAATAAATTACAGATGCAAAATGACAAATAATCTCCATACGTTGTCTTCGAGGAAAGAGGGGCTTTACAGCGCGAGGCAACTTTTTCAAGAGAGTGATTATTTTTTCAAGTTGGGTAAAAAAATTGGTACATCGAGTTTATAATGAAAAAAATTCCTCAATATACAAGATAAAATGTTAAACACGATTGTTTTTTACTGATTGAGGGGCGTAAAATTTGAGGCCTGAACACAACCGATAAAACTACGTTTGTTATTTTTTTGGACTGACAACCTCAAATCGTCATTACTCTATACTTCGGTTTGAAATGCGTGGGAGTTTTTGGCACGAAAATGACTCTCATTTAGGTAAAGGTACCGATACCTCAATTTTTATGGCTTCGGCACTAAATTCGTGTCTCCTTGTGATGGTTACATGCCTCAACAAAACCTACAAGCAGAAAAGACTGACGCGCATTATAAGACTAAATAAGCTACTCACCAAAGGGTTTTCACAGTTTTTCTGTTTTATTTTTTGAATGTTCGAGGAGTATTAGTGTCGACTATCTGAATCTGAATGCATACCTGGAACAGATAAAAAAATATGAACAAATTAGTTTAATTGTATTGGTACAGTACAGCAGAAACACATTGACCCATAGGAGCGAGGATATCATGGAGGAAGAATAGCTGGAGAGATATCTGCTTTTGTGAGAGAAAATAAATTAGGTAAGAAAGTGCGCCAAAGGTGTCAAACACCATAAAAGCTGACGCTTGAACACCTCTAATCCGAAAATTTACAGTTCTGCAGTTTTGTAACGAGCTCCTATTTACACGTTTAACTCAAACGCAGCCTCCAGCGTGCAAGGACTAAAATTTCTGCATTTCATCTCGAACTTCCACCCAACGTTGTCACTTCGAAAAAAAATATCAAGCACGATTGAAATCTGAGTGTCAACTGGATTGTAACTTGCAAAAAGGAGCCAGGAGCATTGCAATGTTGAAAAGATGGTGCAACTTCTTTTGTCTTGGAGGAAAACCTGATTATCCATTGACAGTTTTTATCTTACTCGCTAAAAACTGTAAATTTAAGACAAAAATTACCATTTTCATATTTTTCCATGATTTCAGTATTTTTATTGCAAAGGATGAGAATGCACAATCTTAGCATCATTGCAATGCTTCTGGTTCCTCTTTGCAAAATGCAATCCAACTAATGTCAACTAATCAACTGATAAGCCCCTACATACACGAGAATCATATTTAAAAAGCAAATCATCTGAGAAGTTCTTGAAAGTTGGATTCACTACATTAATTTGGTCGCAGAACCAGTTCTGCCCAGGCATTGCAACTTTCAAAAGTCCAATCCTTTTTTCAAAGACAGATACTTCGAACAATGCTCTTGAAATGACAGGATTTCTATGGTACTATATTCCAAACCAAAATTTTCTGCTGGCCGCCATTCTGTAATCGCAGTTTGACAGGGAAAAGAGAATACAATCCGCGCGTGATATGACAAAAATTCACACACATATCCAACAATAATTGTGATTCGTTTGTTGATAAAAATTACAGGTGAAAGGAAATGATTCACCTTTGCCAATATTCCCTGCTTGTTAGGAACATTCAATCGGAGGTGGGCTACGCAACGACTTTGCAGTGAGCGTTTTAACCGTCAAAGGAGGCTTTCAAGTCTATTCTGCAAGGAGGAGATCTAGGAGTAACGTCAAGTTTGGCAACTATTCGTGCCTTGCGGTAAACCTTTTTGCCTACCCTGTAATTTGAAGGAGTTTTCTCAGGTCATGCGTTCCTCACACCTCTAGAATCAGATCAATGTTAGATCAATCATACTTCACGCCCATCACTAATACGCACTTACATCCGTCCAGGATGGCAACATCGACCTGGTTTGATGCAAACACTGATGATAGACCCGCGGTTTCAACAATGATTTGTCGATCATAAAAAAAAAACAGGGAACTAATCTGAACTTAAATGTTCCATAGACTCCCATCGAAATGGCATGCGGCGAACTGCTTGGTCAATATTGCCGGCATATTTCCAGCTTGTGCAACCGAGTAATGTCCAAAGTCTGAGGTTGCTAGATTACCTCACGGGCCCCACAAATTTTCCCAAAAACCGAATGGGAAACCGGAAATCTGGCATCTCCGCGACGTTAATAAACACCCGGAGAGCATCTCTCGAAACCTTTACGATCCGTCGGCGTTTCATCCTCAATTTTTATTTTCCTTACTTTTCTCTTCCCAGACTTAATACCGCGTTGCTCCGCGCGCGATTTGCATAGCTAATGGCCGGCCGAGGGCCCTCGCCTGTATCGGGGGGCCCCCGGCTTTTCCATCCGTGGTGTGGAGAAAAAGCGCCGAAGGTCCATTAAAGTTCTCGAATTTCAATTTCAGGACTTGCTGCACGTTTATGGCCGACAATTACACCTCGACGCTCGCACCGCGGTTCGGAATGGTCAACTTTACAGGGAACTCCGCGCCACGCTGCCCCCTGCAAGGAACACTGAGCCGTTATCAGCGGCACCTCTTGAAGGAATAAAACGAACTGCGGAAAAAGAAACTTTGGGATTGAATTGCGGGGAGAAACGGCGTTTCAAGTAAGATGGATACTGCCCCGGGAGGATGCCGACTGATCGCGTTTTTGCTGACTACTGGATACCTTAATTACTGCGTTTTTTACTGGAATTTAATGAGCCGTAGATTTTTTTGCGGAGCCTGCATTTACTCGAATGATTTAGTTACGTAACTTTTGTGTTCATAGGTTGGAATGCTAAGAGCGACGCTATGAAAAATAGCATTACAATGTCTTCGCTTCAGGCTTCAGGGGTCGCGTAGGAATTTGTAAATATTAATTTCCGTTGGCTACGCACTGGACGCAGAAAGAGGTTTACGGTTAGTTATGAGGTAGCCGGTGCTTTAAAGCTAGAAAATTTTCAGTTTTCCGAACAAGTGTGAGATGTAACATGCCAAGGTTGCACAGTTGACTCAAAAAATTTAACTCATGACAGGAATAACTATATGCAATTTCCGATCAAAATTTGATGATTATTGCGAGTAAAAGTGGAAAAGTTGGTGAAATTTTCATTTAACAACATCCACCAGTTTCTTCGTAAAAGTACAATTTGCAAATGGAAACTTAACGATCTAGTTGGTTTCCAGGTTTATAATAAAATTTAATTTTTTATTTTTACTGGTATTTTCCTGATTTTCTCTGATATTTTAGACGAGATTTCCTGGTTTTTCGCGAAAAGAATTGGCATACGTTTGTTATAAGAATCAACATATTTGATGAATTGAGTCAAATACTTCAAAAGTACATGCAGCCCTCCGAATTTTCTGATCCATGGCCCATTTTCTTGATATTTGTCTGATTTGTATTCCCGATAAGATTGAGTTTCCTGTTATTTTCCGGTTTTCGCTGATGGAAGACGCCCTGCGTTTTTCTACCTTAAAAACGACGAATGCAATCATTATTCAGGGCCGGATTAAGGGGGTGGCCACATGGGCCGCGGCTCATGGCGGCAAATCTAGGGCGCGAGAAACCAAACACACAATTTGGCCTGGGACGGCGCGACTTAGGGAGAAATGATGACGAGGACTTGAGATGAAAAGGAGAAACCCTCGGCGCGGCAATCTGCATGTAACCCATATTAACGCCTACGAGACTGCACGAATACTTCACGCATTGCATCAAACACAGTGTAGTTATTATGGTCAGGGTGAAACGGATAGCGCCTACAAGACTGCGTGAATACTTCACGCATTGCGCCAAACTCGGTGCGGTCGGCGCGGCGGCGGAAGTTAAAATCATTAGACCAAATTTTGTGTTTGTTCTTTCATCATTTTTTTCGTTCATTTCTTATGAATGGAAGGCCTTGTCCATTAGAGATAGGTTTACGAAACTTGACTTTCGCGCAAAGTTCCGTGACCTTTTGCTAGTAGTGTTGACAGGGCTTTCCCAAAAAATGTGTTCAACACGAGTAAACGCGTCTTAAGCACCCCTCCCCCGCTGGCTGGCACGTTCACTTGGTGGTTTTTACTGATGTTTCAAAACGAATGAGAAGGGGGCGGCAAAATATAGGCGGCCCATGGGCAGCAAGTAGGAAAATCCAGCCCTGAAACCATTACCATTCTTATTTTCCGTGTAGGTCAACGTTCACGCTCGACCTTAAGACATATTTTTTCCAGGATTGCTTCTCACTAGAAAACAAACAGAGTCGCGAGACGGCAATACTGCATCGGCTATCCTAGACGGAGACGCTGATTATGAAATACCTGGCGCGTCGAGCGCGGAAAAACGCGATTGCCGCGGAATTCTGGCTCTCAACGTGACACTCGTGGAAGCCGCAGCCGGCTCCTTGCCTCGCGGAAGTCGCAATCAACGCTGCGCTATTCCGAAAACGCACTCCTCACATCCCATCGTCTCCCTCGTCCTTATTCCTTCCTGTTGCATCCCTAAACCTCACTTCAATCACCCGCCATTTTCTCTCTGTTTTCGCAGACGGACAGGTGGGATTTATCGCTGGAACAGAGCTTGCAAATGAGATGTAACGGAAAACGAGTCACGAGGTTCGACAAAAAAACAATGCATCTTGACGCATCCTGGATTCCGGTTTCCCATTGTGGAATTTCCTGAATTTAGAAAGTTTCCTCAGTGAGACGGTACGAGGGAAAATGGATGACAAATTTAACTGCGACAGAATGAATAGGTATGGACGGAGCGTCTGAGGCATTGATCCCGGCAGTGGGCGTATTGCTGAATCAATAATATTTTTTCGTGAGCGCTAAAATAAGCGCGAAAAATGGCAAAAATCTAGGAGTCTCTTGTGGAGAGGGTCGTAAGTGATTTATAAGAATAGAAAATGGTGGGTAATCTAAAAAATGTACTTACAGCTGGTATACGAAAGTTTCAAATGCTTGATGAAATGCATTCTCTCTTAAGAGAGAGACGGGAAAGGAGGGGAGAGATGAGAGAGAGAGAAAAGTTCGTTGTTAAGAAAGGGAGAGATGAGAGAGAGAGAAAAGATAGTTGTTGAGTTTACACTTCATATTCCTGTCCAAATTCTGACGAGACGTTTATTGAGCAACTTTTTCGCAATAGCCCAGTCAAGTCGCAGTAAACATCGTAAAATTCCAAAACACAGCTCAATTACAGTCTCCCATGTTGCAAGATTTTACGAAAAGTATATGATTTCCCTCTTTCTTTCATTGACGATTCTCTTTCTTCCTCCCCTCTTATCCTCTTCCTCCAGCTTTGGCTCTGCTGAAACATTCACATTTTTTTCCAAAGACAGGAGGAATGAAAATAGAGGAAATGAATGGGGCATATGGTAGCTTTCGTAAACGTGTTTCATTACGGTGCTTATTCTTCGAATGAGCTTGAGCTATGAACATGAAATGAAGATCTGCGTCTAGAAGGCTCAAGTTTGCCTATCACTGTTAAAATTTACTTTTATAATGCCCATCCATACAAGGGCTCTCGATATCTTGTATGCTCTTTGGCGTCATGTAGTGAGTGGCATTAACACACTTGAATGCATTTCAGCCATCATTGCAAACGTCGATGACTTCGAAGTTTCAAGGACCTTATGACCATCGATCCGTTAGGTCTACGATCGACAAGTATGTAAACCCAGTACCGCAACATCACAAGCACCATTGCCAGACTGCGTAAAAAATAAGCAGTTTTCCCGCATTAAGTGTTCTAAGTCTGAAACTTAGTGACATGGTAACAATACAGAGGAAATTAAGCGAGCTGCATTTTCGCCTGGGCCCATATTAATGGTAAGTGCAGTCTCATCCTGATGAATGATGCAAGTCACTACAACATCGCATAAATTGCACACTGCACCTGTTGGGTGGTCCCTGGCTGACGACGGCGGTGCTGAAGCAAAAGGCACGCAACTCCAATGAGAATACTCACGACCATACACGGTTCTTGCGCAGGTGGGCAGCCGTTTACGCTGTTTGAAAAGAATGCAGACAAGGCTTGAAGTAAGGGACGGTCTCATCGCTGGTTACCCGGGGGACTGTATTCGTGCCTTATTTCGTTATTTCCCAGAGGAAGGAACATGACTACATTATAAGGTTGCAATATTGATTCAAGCAATTCAAATTTTTACAAAAATATGACTTTGCAATTTCTCTCAAGAATTTCGCTGACTTTTCCCGTGTAACCCAAAAGATAATCCAATACATTTTTGGTTAGGAATGACCCAAAATTTCTTAGTAAAAGTTACGTACAATTTTGGATTGGAAATTTCTCAGCGTTTCGTAGTGTAGTTACTCTGTTTTGTCTAGAAAACGACGATTTCTACCTGAAAACTGGCCTGAGCTACACGGAGAAAAAAACCTCGTGCGTGGGACCCGAAGTTTAGGTCATATCTCTCTGAAGTTTTCAGATTGAGCATCTGAACACTTTAGGTCTAGCTGTCGAGGTTCGGATCGCACATCTGAAACTTCAGTTCTTACATACATCTGAAGTACTTCAGATGTGAGAACCGAAGTTTTTTGGATGTGAGAACCGAAGTTCTACGGATGTGAAAACCGAAGTACTTCAGATGTAAGAACTGAAGTTTCAGATGTGTGATCCAAACCTCAGCAGCTGGGCTTTCGGATGCTCGATCCGAAAACTTCAGAAATCCATATTACCTAAACTTCGGATCCCACGCACGAATTTTTTTTCTCTGTGTATCAGGCTGCTTCAAGGTTTCAATGATCGGCCCACTGTCCAAAAAAGTACATAAATTAATCCCTTCGGAATGTGTTTCAAATTAAGAAAGATCACTCAAGCTCCCACCAAAAAAATTGGCATCGCTGTCCTCTAGGCCAGGAGCTCGCTTTTAATTAAAGCAAAGGACGGCCGCAACTTAAGTCTCATTGAATAATTGTGGGTTTTCAAGGGCAAGGCGCGCCGAACTTGATTTGTGGGCTTTGGCGCAGGTGGTCCGGAAACCCGGTCCCTCCGTGCTCGGATGTTCGCGAAAAAAAGAGAGAAAGAAGAAAAAAGAGAGAAAGAAGAAAGAAGGAAGCGTGCGAGGAATAATGCTGCCGGCCGCACGCGGACTCATAAAAGATAAATAAATTTATATTGAAAAAAGCGAGGGGGAAACCGGGGGCCGGCTTCAAAATTGATATGTAACATAACCTCTTGCTACCGTTTTTTTTCCTAGGGTTCCGATCAATCAAACGAACTTGGAGCCATTGTGTTTGCGGCGGCCCTGACAACCGGATCCGTCACTCCGCTTTCCTCGATGCAGTTATCGTCGCTCCTCTGACGTGAGGGCGTACGTCTATATTAACATGAGCCCTGGAATACATAAGGTTATACGGAGATCAGGGCTCACGTGAAGATTGAGATACGCGTTTACGCCGGGAGAGCGACGTTAGGTAATCTCCTTTTTTGAGACTCTCGTTTTCTCCGTAAACAACGAGGCACGAGCAAGGAGCTCGATGCGCACGCGCTTTTCCTTTCGAGGACAGACTGCCGTGCTAAGGAAAAACGCCGTAAGAACCTTCAGGCGTTGCCAAATTTCCTTCGATAAAACACGAATTTCCTGGTGATCTTATGAATATTTTCCTTCCGATTTTTCAGATAATTTTGTTTGCAATTTCACCTAAAGTTCCTGAAAATTTCAAGGAAATATACTCATACATTTTCTAAAAAAGAAACATTTTATTGAAGGAAATTTGGCAACTCTCGAATGTTCTTACGGAGTTCTTCCTTAGCACGGCAGAAAACACAATCCATACAAAAGGTCTCCTGACAGAAGGGCGTAACTGCAATTTTCAATAAACACTGTTGTCCGTACAAGTTCATGCTTTTTCAGGCTCATCTTAATGAGTGGATACGTTTTTTTCTGTCAGTCGGGCGACGAATCCATGTTAGGATTAAGTTGACCGCTGCCAATTTTTTTTAAAAATGAGGAATGGCCGGGGAAAAACTTGGTTTTAAAGGAGGAAAAATAGTGAGGGATGAACCTTGTAACATGCTCTTTAGTGCTGAGGAAAAGGGCCGTATAAACGTTCAGCCGTTGCCGAGTTCCTTTGAAAAATAGTGAATTTTTGGGAAAAGTTGAACAAATTTTCCTTCCCATTTTTCAGAAAATTTTGTTTATGATTTGGTTTGCATTTTGCAATGTGGAACTATAAAATCTGGTTCAGTTTAGAAACGATATAAGTACCATTAGTTTTCCAATGCCCATGAGTGAATCATGTACGGACTAGAAATTGTAAAATTTCTTCTTCTTCTCCCAGGGATCCAACCTTTAAAAAATGAAAATAAAATAAAGGAGAGAAATATTCTTCCTCTTGAGCAGCGTCGCAAAATAGGGAGTGAGGATTGCCGGTATGAAAATTCCTTTCCACCAACATTCTTGAGCGTCCAAAGTTCGGACTTGAAATGCATGCGTTCACGTCCGCATGGGGAATGAAATCTAAAGTGCAACGTGCCATGCGGCAAGTCACGCAAAAATTTACAATTTTCAAACAAGCGGAATAGTACTTGCAGTGTTGAGGAAAAAATTGAGATTCAGACGTCGTCACAGCGTGAAAAATAAATTGCATCGCGAAGAAAAATAATCTTGTCACAAGTTGATGTTCGTGCATTGACACTTGGTTCTTAAACGTGAGATGCATGAGGCACGCGTCGTTGCATTTTATGGAAAGAATAACTTCAGACTAGCGAGCAAAACAACGCTACCTCCATTAAGATACAAATGAAAAGGAAGAACTGCCGGCATTCAGTGTAAGTTCAACCCCAATGACTCATTTTTATTCCACTAGTTCAAGATGATTCAACAGTTGAAGTTCAACTGAAGTTTTGTTACATTAACAACACACACCCGGGCACAACTACACGTTACATCTAACGACCAAAGATCTATTCAGAACACGGTAACAGTAGCAAAAGCATTTACATGTGTAAATAAACTCAACAACTCATCCTTATTTGTTTTTCTCGAAAGTTTAGAGTACAAATTTACGAGGTTTTGTCTAAATTTAGCACATTTTTTCACGAATTTAAATGTGCTCGTTGCATTTTTGAATATGAAAAGTGCTTACGCTTTGCACAGACTAGGCTGAATGAAATATAGCGCCTTGATACAACTATTCGTGTTCCAGGGATGTGCGTATTGCATATTCAAAAATTGCAGGCGTTTCCACTTTGCAAAGACTAGACTGAATGGAACATAACGCCTTAATGCAACTATTCGTGTTCCACGGATGAGCGTGTTGTATATTCAAAGTTGAAGGCACTTTCACTTTTCTCTTTTCTTCAGAGATGCACGAGACTCGTCAGTCGTAGTACTCTTGGTTTCCCTGGCGGGGTTCTTCTTTCAAATTTCACACAGAGAAAACTAATATTTCCTTACCTCCACCGCCAAACAGCACCCATGCCGGGTCGGATTTTCGTTCCCTTTGAATCGATCGTCCGATTGATCGAGCGACGGGGTTTGATGATCAATTAAGCGAACTCCGAACTTGACCGGGCGGGCGGCGGTGGGGGGGGGGCGAAGGTCAAGTACCCCCGATTGGCCGCGGGGCCGGGTAAATTGGTGGTTAATCAAAAGCTCTCGGCGGGCTGGGAGCTTTGTTTGACACAGCTGGACGCTGCGCGGCTTCGGAGCGCCCCAACTGCATAATTAAAAGCCGGCTCGTCACAACATTTCCATTCCGATCGTCGATCGCTCCCATTGAGCATTCACAATTGAACGTTGAGCTTTGGGTTTTTCTCGGTCTTCTTCTGGAGCCCTCTCGCCATGTTGCCGTTTTGAGTTGTGATCAAAGCGTCATCGAATCGTACACGCAATGTCGTTCTGGCTCTGACAGTGTCGGTCTGACTCAAAAATTCTTAGGGAGCTAACACGGTTTCGGCTCTAGGGCGGGAGCGCGAGGCCCCCTATGAATAACAAAGTCCTCCTTCATGTGGGGTTTTCAAGTTTTGGGGGCTCCTGCAAGAAACCTGCCGGAGCTCTTCGAGCCACCTGATAGAATTCACTTCTAAACAACATTTTCACTGTATTTGGTTTTCTTTTAAATATTCTAACTCAAACTTAGGACAAGAAGTCCATCTCTGGAGATTCAAGTTTTGGAAAAAGGCAGTAAGAAGTTGTTCGAGCTCTCTTGAATGCTACTGACTGAAGTTGTCGAGTCGACACGTTACTCGTAAATTTTTCAGACTTTTCCGAAGGAATTTCATGGCTATTCCCGGTGTTCAAGACCATCGGGAACCCTGCATACAAGAATTAACCAACAAATGTATGAAAAAACAAAAACAGCCGGAAAAAGATTCAAATATTTCAAGTTTTTTTTTTCTTTTGGTCTTTTTTTTACAAAAACTTCGACCCGATCCCCCCTCTCCCCCCCCCCCCCCCCCGGATGAAAAAATTCTTTCACATTCAGTCTCTGTTGCATGACCCGTAAGAGCCACATAATTACCAGTTTCTGGTACACTGTGGCAACGAGGGCCGGTGCGCTCGCGGCTCGAAATAAACCCATCAACAGGGGTCCGTCAGCAGGGATTGTCATTTCGAGCAGACCATTGTAAATCGGTCCGGGCCGCCCAGATTGGGCGTCCGAATTCCTCCGATCCAATTCGAGGGAAATTAAATTGATTCGCCCAGCGCCCAGACTGGACCAGCTTTCGGGCGCAACTTCGATCGTCTTCAATTCGAGCCTCGTGGACTAATTGCTCAGGAATTCAATCTCCTCTCAGAGTGTTGTGAATTGGACGTATCACTGCCAAACGGAACTATATGCATTAAAACATGAGCCCTGAGGCCCCTAAGAATACATGCATAACATGGCTCACGTCATAATACACATAGTTCTGTTTGGCAGAAAAACGTCCAATTCACGCTTGCGTCTCGTCGTGTATGTGCAATACTAAAATACAATGTAAGAGGGTTAAGGGCCGTCCTTAAATAATATGGGCTCTTGAAGGGGGGTAGGGGAGGGGGCTACATCGAGGGCTTTTACGTCGGAAAGGGAGCATAGAAAAAATAAATTCTGCTCATAGGGCTCTTGCACTTTCATAATTTCCGCTATACGGCAGTTTCCTGAAAATCGACGAATTTTCAGCGCATTCGAATCTGCAGTTTAGCACACGATGACTGAGTGGTTTTCCAAATGAGCTACATTTTGCAATCAGCAACTACAGTTTCTGGCTCAGTTTGAAACAGCATATTATGAACCATTAGTTTCCCTGTGCACATGAGTGTTTTTACACATACGCCAGAAATTGGACCGCGTTAAACAGAAAGGAACCAAGCTACATCAGCTATTGCCAAATGTGATGGGGCAATTTAATTTTTTACCCAAGAATGGTTTTGCGGATTTTTCTGCGAATTTCAGCGAATTTCCTGCGTAGTACGAAGCAAATTCCTAAAAAATGTTAAAGGAATCCGCCCAAACGTTCTCTTGTAAAAAATTAAATTGCTCTATTAGATTTGGCAATAGCTGATGTGGCTTGGTTCCTTTCTGCTCAACGCAGTCCAATTGTAGTTCTGTGAAATCAAGTCCTAGTTGCCCTTGGCCTTTCCTAACGTGAGCGATCCTTCATTTTCAGTGAACCTAGAAGAAGCCTCCTAAAACTGTGCAAAGAAGCAGTTCCTTGCTATATTAAATAGCCGGTGGTCAGGGTATCCATGAGCCCCGCCCGTTTAATTACCACCGAACAGAAGCAGTGGCACAACATATCGCCGTCGGATTCTGCCGACTGAACGATCAGTCACCGATGAGCGCCCGGTTTCATATTTGTTTTGACTGATGACCGCGCGCGGATACCCACACCGGGAGAGATTGCCAACCGGATTAAACTTTTGCCGGCTCAATTTTTTTTTCCTTTTTCCGTTTCATTTTATTTCCCCGCTCCACGGGAGTCCGCGTTCGACACCTCGTCAAATTCCACCCATGCAAACGCGCGATTCATCGTCTTTATTCGCGCGAGTAACCCGACGCCGCCCGCGCTCCGGTCGTTAAAGCCACGCTTCCACAGGCGGTTTACGACGCGAGGTTGCCCGCGCCGCCGAGTGTAATGATTTTAAACCTTAAGCCCCTTTATACTGAGAGTCACGACAACACCCCTCTATGGAATCACAAATGGGGATAAAGATTACAGAAATTGAACGTTTTTTGTAATCTTTGATGGGCCCATCCTCAAATTCCTTTCTCCGTTCCGTCTCTCATACAGTTTGTTCCTTGCCAAACCCGTAAATCCCTGGTCCATTCCAGATTATAATCTTTGCAATCGGTGAAAATGTAATTTTTATTCCCGTTTGTGACACTATGAAGGCCTAAAATACGGGAACCAATCAGGAATGGATTCAAATTGTATGGACACTCGGTATGAAAGGACTCTATTTAAACCCTTTGCCGCAGAAAGGACGATTCACATCGCCAACGTCTGTAGCAATAGGCAGCTTTAAAATGAATTGAACTCGGAAGAAAACAGATAGCGAGATAAAACGTAAATTAAGTTACTGGTTTCACTTTAGTTGTTTACGCCTTGCGGCACACGTCAGCGGTTTTTTCGCAAAAAAGCTGTTCAGCCAAACCTAAAATAAGGCTAAGAATATGCGAACACAAAACATTGTCTTCAATTAGTCAAATTCAAAAATTAAATTTCGCGTTCGCATACTTTCAGCTTTATTTCAGAGTCGATGAATGATATTTTATGGACGTAGATAATTAAACCAAACGTTGGGTGCAGAAAGGACACTTCTCGGTTATTATGGTGTTGTAGAAACTCGCCACTACTGATTTGTATTTTGGAGAGAAAACTATTGCGTGAATAGTGAATTTACTTGACTTTTTGTTTTCCGGCCATTGTAGAATCATTTTAAGTTTCAACGAGTTGCATCAAATTGCCTTTATCATAATGGATGAAACTTCAGCGGAGATACCGAGATATTACAGGGTGCCGTTTCTGCACCAGCGCTTTAAAATGTACCTCTAGGCATTATGAATCTGTGTTCTTGTTCTTAACTTAAAAGGAAACCAGTATTTGAGCGAAGAATGTTCGATATTTCGATGTTTACATACTCTTGCTACAGAATAACCTCGAGTAGAGTCCCTTTATACTGAGAGTCAAGACAACACCCCCACATGGAGTCACAAACGGGAATAAAGATTACACAAATTGAACCTTTTTCGTAATCTTTGATCTGCCCATTCTCAAATTCCTTTCTCCGTTCCTTCTCTCATTCCGTTTGTTCCTAGCTGAACCCGTAATTCCCTGGTCCATTCCAGATTATAATCTTTGCAATCGGTGAAAATGTTATCTTTATTCCCGTTTGTGACACTGCGAAGGCCTAAAATACGGGAACCAATCAGAAATGGATTCACATTGTCTTCACTCTTAGTATAAAGGGACTCTAATCTCGAGTACCCCCATGGATCATTACAACCATGGCGCGGTGCGGATTTCGCGTCGCGCATGGCTTGTGGGACCGTGGCTTGAAGGAATTCCTCCGACTTGCGCCAGTCGTTCGTCATCTCGCGTGAAAATTAAATTCGAGCCGGCGGAATTTTTATTGCCCCACCTGAGCTTACGCTTACATTTTAAGGATACTCGCTCGCTGTTTTCGTTCGCGCCTCCAGTTGACAATCCGTGTTTTGGGTTGGACGTCTTCAATGCTAACGTCGCGTTATTTGACGCTGTCCTGTTTATTATTTTCGCGAGTTTCTAATTTTTTACAACGCCAATTGGGATTGCCGGTTGAGATGAGGTCATTTGCGTTTGATCCCTCCGTTAACGACACGGTTGGGTTTATTTAACGCCCGCGCACTTAAAGGAAGGTGTTTCCAGTAGTCCAGAATCTCCATAGTTGCAAATTACATAAAATCAACTTCTAATACGTTTCCCTGATAATTCCCATCTTTGCCGACAAAATTTCTGACTGTTTCTGCTGAAATTTTCAAATGCACTTTTCCCTGAATTTTCCAACAGTTCCAATACATTAAATATGCCAATATTTTCTGCATTTCCTATGGTTACCCCTAGCTTTACCTTGTAAGAGATCTTTGAATAAAAGAGCCAAACTTTCTTAAAATTTGTCTGTTCTACTCAGCAAAAACCTTGAACAAAACTGATTTTTACTAAATATTTGAACATTTTGCACCATAGGACTCCATCACGGAAACTTTCAGAATTTTCTCTTTTGCATTTTCTTGACTATGTTCAGTTTTTTCAGACTCTCTGACACTTGCAATTCTGATTTTGTCCTAAGCGAAATCATGGACACACAACGGGACCCAACCACCAGTACGGAAGAGCTCCCCCAAATTTTCTCAGGGACCCCTGCAGGGCAACAGTGTATACTCTTTCTAAAGTTTCCTCTCTCAATGAACCGTGCAAAAACCTTGCAAAGAGGGGGACAACATTAGATACACTCGGGCGGCCCTAATACGGGTAGACGTGGACACCAGGAACACGTTACAGATTAGAATTACAATCGCACTATCTGGAACTACCACTCTACCTCATCTCAGGCGACGACTCTAATGTTTATTCATTCTTGTCCTTCTCTCATTATCTCAACATTTCTCAACATGTGTTTTTTATCGCCGTCCAACACTCGGTGTAAACATTTCTCCCTGTTGCCTGGTCTTCTATCGATCGTTTAATGTTACAGCTTTCAGCGCGAAAAATTTGCTTTTGGTCCGTTGTGTAAAAAAATTGGAGGGACAAGAATACACTTGTCCTTCAAGGGTGCCATTTTTCAGTACTGAAAAAACTTCAGCCGCGGAAGCCGTATTTGTGGGCTATATAGACATACCGTCCGCGTTCCGGGTTCAGAGGCCGAAAGTTCCGGGCGTGGCACCCGGAGCAATCGAAGCTACGCCTCCAGCACCCGGAACATTCGGTCTCTGAACCCGGAACGGACGGTATGCCTTTATAGCCTGCGACTTTTTTGTCAGTTTGTCATTAACTCTTATTATGCTGACAAACATTGAATCACCATTCGAGGAGCGAAAAATGTCATTTCTTCAGAGTTTTTTTTCGAACCCTCGACTTATATGTTATTATTCGAGCTGTAAAAATGAAGGAACCTGTAAAAATGAATACGATGATAATATCTTAACTTGGATTTTCCGCTTCCTTCGTACACGGCAGACTAGAAATGTATCGCAAAAGTAAAATTATGATGTGCGCTTATTGCTTATCGTCAGACGGTATCTTCTTTCGCCGGTCAACGATTAAGGATAGAAATCTACCATGAAATAGATTCTGAGCTCCACTTCTGGCACCTTTTTTTCAATTTTCCCCATCACTTTGAAAAACGTCTATGAAGGATAACGCCTAATAACTTATTTCTCCCGTTCAAAAGCCGAAGATCTACGACGACTTGAACATCTGCATCCTCATTGAAAACGAAGGAATCGGCAAAGCAAAGCTTGCAGAAACGACATAAATTGCTGTCCCTGATTCGAAAGATAATAAGATTGCGGACTCTAATGTGGCAGTGTAAAACCGGTCATTATCCCGATAATTATCACCCCGGCTCGGGTGACTATAAAAGGGAAACTGTCATCCCATCCGCCAGGGCGATATTTTTCCTCGATGAGTTGTTTTGACGTATTGAATACGGGTCAGAGTTGTGCACTCGGTTCGAGCCGAAGCGATGCGCTCGCAGCACACAATGTAGCAGGCGAGCTGGAATTGGACGCATTTCTGCCAAACGGAACTATGAGCATTAAGATGTGAGCCAGGAGACCCATAAGGATATGTGCATTACACGGCTCACGTCATAATGCACATAGTTCCGTTTGATAGAAATACGTCCAATTCTCTGACATCCAGAGGAAAGCTTGCCGGCGGTCGTCATGCACAGTGGCGAGGCATTAATGATCGATTATCGATATTTTTCCGATTTGAAGATGTGGTAAAGAATCGATTATTCAGTTGTTCGAGCGAACGCCCTGTCTATCGATCCTTTTCCACAGGTTTAAATGGCAGATCAATCGACATATCGCGAAGCACGAGACGCCACTGGTCATGAAAACGGCTTCCTCGAGTTATGGCTAAGCCACGGACAGTACTCTTTTAAGGACCATGTACTGTTATATTCCCTAGTATCCGATGACTTGAGGCCAGGAAATTGGCGGGTTATTGGCTAGTCCTAAAATGCCGTCAAATTGATGAAAATCACTCCCAAAAATTGACTTTGAAAGGAAACGAGAGGTGGGGGCTACTACACCACCCTGCTCCTGAATATGAACCACAACTTGTCATCAGAACAGAAGCAAGTCATTTTGGAGACCTCGTATGCTATCATGTGAATAGTATGAAACCACTAATGATTGAAAATCATCACTTAGATTCGTCTCATGATGACTGATAACCAAAGTATGGAGCGATTGGTTTAGTAAACCTAGAATAATTTGCAAACGTTGCAAACATGAATTATAAGCTCAAAAAGTTGTGCATCAATCATCATAAGGCGAAAATTAGCGTTGATTGTCGAAATTAATTTTTGCCTTGCCCCATCACATTGCTATAAGATTGTTAGTGCGCAGAATCTTTGTCTCTCTGCGATGCACACCATTCTTTCCGATTCCCATCTCAAACGGAAGTTCTCGAACTCGGCATACCTCCCAGAAACCCACTTCCTCGCTCGCAAATAAAGGGCGCAACTCATGTCCGCGCGAATCCCAGAGAAAACGGAGACATATGCAAATAGAGGTCCTCTTAATTTGTACCTACGTCTTTTGGCCGAGGTAGCGACGATGCATGAGGCTAGCCCACAATCTCTGCCAATCAGTCATGTTTCCGCGAAGACACGAATTAGATTCGCGACACTACACAGCTTTAAAGAGTCTGTGCACTATGCAGCGTTGACAAATTTCCTAACTCACGTCGAGAACCAACATTTACTCTCGGCGATTGGGTGGTTTAGCCAGGTGGCATCGCTGGCGGGAAGGTGGGTCGGTGCACACCTTGGCACACGTTGACGACACTTCCTGCATCTGATGGCTAGTCGTGGCCTATCGATAACCTAATGCGCGGATCAAAAGAGGTCACGGGAGGGTGGCGAGAGGTGATCAACTGGTTGCAGATCCTGACCGGTGGCGTGGCGTGCTTTGCGATATATCGATTGATCTGCCTTTTAAACCTATGAAAAAGGATCGATAAACAAGGTGTTCGCAACAAACACCTCCATAATCGATTCTTCACCATAACTTCAAATGGGAAAAAGTCGATAATCGATCATTCACGCCTCGCCACTGATCCTAACACAGGGGCCAGGCCCGTGATAAGAGTCATTCGGCGAGCATTGTCTTAGAGCTTTTAAATGCGGGCTGTTGCCAAGTAGCGAAGGGTGGATCTGAGGTGATGGAAACCAGTGCTGCCACGCTAAGGAAGAGGGCCGTATGAACATTCGAGGGTTGCCAATTTTCTCCGGATTAAGAATGTATTTCTGAAGAATGTTGTGCACATGCTTCCTTAAAATTTTCAGAAAATTTCGTTCAAAATTTTCTAAAAGTTTTGGAAAAAAATATTCACAATTTTTCCTAATAAATGTGGTTCCTATCAAATGAAATATGGCAACGTCTGATGGCTCATACGGCGTTCTTCCTTAGTATGGCAGGACAAATCAGTGCTCTTGAACCTCGGTTACTTTAGTCCTTTCATGGAAAAGATGACTTTCGACTCATCCGGCAGCAGCGCATCTATACATAACGATCCAGAACCGCCAAGTTTCATTAACCGATGATCCGCTTTTACCGTTCTGGTTGTCTCATTATATGCAAATATTTATTTATCGTCGATTAATGGCGTTAGGAGCAAGGGACCTTATCGAATTTGACGCTTTGCCCGGGACAGATGCCCCACGAGCTTCAGCTGTATCGGCCCCGTAGCCATGCCCTTGGCCTCACGACGACGACCCGGCGCTGTGTACAGCCATGTTACCAAAGGCGTTACTTGAAAGTTGGCAACTTTCGTTTCCCTCCACTCAAATGTAAGTAAAACAATCGATTCTTCGACCGCAAATTGATATTTTTAATGGATTTTTTGAAAGCTGGCAATAATGATTTTCCTCCATTCAAATGTTTGTGGAACCTAAATCTTAAACCTGTGTTGAACCTAAAATCGATATTTTTAAAATATTTTGAGTACTTTCACGCGAGGAAAAAAAATAAGATGCATATAAAGGCATTTTATAATTTTTATGGTTTTTTATGACGTTCTTTAAAAAAAAAGGGGGGGGGGGAAGAAGAAACAACGGTCGCTTTGCCACGAGGAGTAGAGAAAAAAATGGAGACTAGAATCAAAGAAGACCAAAAAAATTGAATTTGAAAATAAAGATGCCTGGATCCCTGAAAACAGTGCCATCGAGTTCGGAATCCAACGTTTCATCGCTGGTTATTACGGCAATCCGAGAGGGTAGAAGCCATGATCACATGCCAATAACAATCACACATCGGAGATATTCCCATCAATGTCGCAGTCGAATGGGATACGAATAACGGCACCAAATCACAGCGCATTAGCGAGCGTGAAATATTGGCGGAAAGAAAGCTCTTAAGCCGCGTGACCAATGAGCAAGTGACCCACTGCGCTCCACCCCACCCAATCAAAACGAGCTTTGCGAAGCGCGCAGAAATTGGTGTCATTCATCCCTTTGCCGCCCCGATCAATGGGGATTAAGTTGGGGCAGTCCTCGGTCCCTGTTGCACGCTTCGGAAGGGTCGGATTATCGTCGCTCCTCCGACATCGGGGCGTAAAAGAATTACTACGTGAGCCCTGTTTTACACATAAATCCATGCTGTCTGGGGCTCATGTGAGAACTGAGATACGCCCTTACGAAAGAGGGGCGTCGTTATGCCGATCGCAGAATCCCTTCCCTCCTGGGTGTCATAGCGGCATGACTCAATTTCCGCAGTCTCGAGGGTGCATTAAGCGCTATATTGCGCTATGAGGAAAAACAGCATATGGATGTTCGAACGTTGTCAAAATACCGATAAAATCCGCATTTTTATTGGGAAACATGGGTGCTTTTTTCTTTGAGATTTAAAAATTAATAAAATAAAATGATTATATTAATATACAATTTAAATTTAGATTAATAATTAGGCAAGCAACTAGTTTCCAACTGTTTAACAAAAACATGGTTTAAAGAAGAAACATTTTAGATAAGTTCTGCTCAGTGACAAAGTTGAATAGCTGCAGTAAATTAACTGTACTAAGGTAGCATAATAAATTGCTTTATAATTAAAAGCCTGAATGAAGGAAAGAATGAGAAACAAACTTTTTGTTTGCAACATGATTTAGAGTATTCGAGGATTTCAATTGACGAAAGTTCGACGGATTCGAGCCTTAGGACTCCTACTACAAGGCCAAATGAAATAAGAAAAACGAAAGGAGGAAAAGAAAATGTAGGAAGAGTAAAAACAGGGAGGAGTAAATGAAGAGATAGAGGAAAATGAAACAGAAAGGGAGGAGAGAAAAGGAGAAAAGGGAAGAATAATAGGAAGAAGGGGCGAAAGAAAGGACGAGGAAAAACGAGAAGAAAAAGAAAGAGGCAAGAGAAGAAAGAGACGAAGCAGAAGAAGCTGAAGAGAAGAAAGGGCAAGAATACTCTCTTCTACTTCGTCTGTTTGCTTTTCTAATTTTCCCTTTCTCCTTCTTCATGTCTCAATCTTCTCCTTTTCTTGATCTTGTCTTCCGATTTAATGGACGAAGACTCAAGTCCAAACTATGCCAGACTAGGATTGAAAATTACCGCTTGAAGAGGGAAATTCGGCAACATCCAAAAGTTCATACGGCGTTTTTCAACAGCGCGGCAGATTAAGTGCAACCCATTTCCATTCCGACACGGTTGCACTGGCGCAAGGGACAAGGTCGGAGGATTTGGTGATCCTGCTTGTCTGGAGCGTTGCAAAATTTCGTTAAAACTGGACTATGCCTCCATGCTAAGGAAGAACGCCGTATGAACATTCGAGAGTTGCCAAATTTCCTCCGATAACATTTTTATTTATGAGGAGACTTGTGAGTATTTTTCCTTGAAATTTTCAGACACTCCAGATCAAATCACAAACAAACTTATCTAAGAGATTGGAAGAAAGATGTTCACAAATTTTCCTGAAAATTAGTGATTTTTCGAGGGAAATTTGGCAACGGCTGAAGGTTCATACGGCGTTTTTCCTAAGCACGGCAGTATGGGGCGCGGGCTTTGGAGTTGGAAATTGCGGCCATGCAAGTTGGCAGTGCCACGTCTGGGCCTCGGGAGCGGAACAGGAAATGAAACTGGCTTCACGCGTTTGGTTTTGATGCAATCTGCGCTTTATCTTGATTGACGTGAGTCGCGTTTAATTTGACGCGGGGCTCGAGGGACGAGTGGATGAGATCCCACTCTGACGAACGACGGGTGGCGAGGGTGGTAATAATAAGGGAAGGACTAAGTTCGAACTTATAGTTTCGGGAAGCTGGTAGAAAATCTGGACCCATAGTAATGGAGCACTAAAGAGGATGGAATTGATCATATTTGCAATAAGGAACCTCTATTTCTGGCTCATTTTAGAAACAACGTATGAATCATCAGTTTCCCTATGCAGAAATGTGCTTTTATAAAAGAGCCAGAGATTGTGGTTCCTTATTGCAATATGTAATCCAAATTGAGGGACGCAATACATGTTTTTCCGGCAAAATTACATGTAGGATACAGTGAACACGATACAAATTTTGAAAGTCACATCATAAATCGTCGTTTCCAGGACGAAGGAACCTAACCTCATTCTAAGATTGTAAAATAAGCTCAAACAATTCAATTTTGTACGAGAGTATAACTTGTGAAATTTGTGTTCGAAATTTGTCTGTTATCGCATCAGATCAGGAGAAAAATCAGGGGAATTTTCAAAAAAAGTGCCCAAGATTCTCCTGGTACAAATGTAAATTGTGCCGGGAGATTTGCGCACATGTGAATTAAGTTACGTTTTTCGTGAAGGAAACGACGAAATAAGGAATCGATTCCAAGTTCTCTCTCAAAAATTGCGATTCACTTTGATTTTTTCAATCCTCAGAAATCTTACAGATCAATCTGTGTTAGTTAGTGGCTATATAGGCATGTGCCATTTCCTCGATGACTTCGCTGCCTTTAAATTTTAGAATTATGACTCAGGTCCGATTTGCAGCAAGCGGTCCAGTGGCTTGAAGAGGGGAGGGGGAGGGGGGGAGACTAATTATATTTTTGGTTCATCTCCTTTATATACGATTTTAAGCAAACTTGACAACAAACCAGCTATATCACAAGGAGTGCAGCGATAAATATATGATACTTGAACGAAAATGAATCACAGAATTGCTGCCCGGAGAGGCTCAGTCGAAGACAGCTATATGAGGTGTAAAACTTAACCACTCCGGGCCTAAATTCAAACCGCAGGAAAGGGGATGGCCTACTTGAATTATGAAATACGGCCGCGTTTAGTCCTCGGTTCCAGCTCGAAATATTTTTGAACACAATTTTCGAGACACTTCACACTTCACGCTGGGCCGGACGCATTGCGACGCAATTAGACACAACGCTGCGTCAGAATCAATTTCGAAAGTCGGGAGGGAAAAAATTATTTTTAGAGCTGCCCCGTCCGTCGTGGCGAACTTAAACCTGTATGGGTAAAAGATTGATTCAATTTTCAACTCATACTCATTCCTCGGGGTCCTGCAGGGACAGTGAATGTGTGAAAGTTCACAAAAACAGGAATTTAAGTACCGGGAAACCCATTTTTTTTTTTTTTTTTTTTTTTTTTAGAAAAAAAAATATTCAATTTCAGCATTCCTCTGATTCCTCAGAGACTTTTTCCAGAGGGGATATTGAGTACTAACAGCGTAACTCCCAGACCACGTACTTCGATTTGTGACGTTGCAGACTTCCAGATGTGCTTCATTTTCTAACAGGAGGGCTAATTCACGTCGATTCTTAAAAATTTTCTTAATTTTTCTTCTCTGTGCGAGAACAAATAAATTCTGAGCGAAGATTTCTAATCACCGTTAACAAGATATGTGATTCACCTCAATATGTACGATCCGTGAAAACAAGAAACTTAGGCTCAGAAAACTCGGAAAATCTCTTTTCCTTCTTTTTTTGGTCGTGACTGTCGTGAGGGAAAATTACACGCAGAGGAAAAAAGTCAGGAATAAAGTTTTGATTTTTCAGGACTAGAAGTTTTTGAAGCTTTCACGTTACCTTGTCCTCAATTCCTAACCTTACGCAAACTTTATACATATAGCAAAGCTTTCGGAACGATGACTTAAAAGAAGGACGACCTGCCATAAAATTGTTTCCGAATCTTATTTCGTAAACAGAAAGTTAGGGATACTGTCTTGCTTTATGTAAACATTGCTATCAAGTATGAAAAGCTAACTCAGAGAATCGTTTCTCTTGTCGCATTAATGCTTTCGGAGCCATAAAAATGTCCCGCGGCGAGTCTGCAGCTGCTTACTTTGTAATTCCACCAGTTGGGCTCACTGTCCTGCAGAATCACAGGACGCGTTTGTCTCAGGACGCAAAACAATATTTCTTCATTATTTTCCCCGCCATTCAATTTCACAATAAACTTCATGGATACTTAGCCAGTTGAACCATAAAAATTTAATTACAACTGGAAGTCGCATTCCAGACAGCGCGGTTGTGGTATAATGGTGACGCGTATGGAATAAGTAAGTCATTCTGCACAGTGCGGTGCAAGTTTAAAGAGTCCTCGTCTGTAAAACTTTTTGCGTGCATCTCAAGCACAGAAAATGAAATTAGTGTTTTTTGCAAGGGTTTAAGCATGACTTCTTTTCCTGAACGTAGTTTACGAATTCCCTAAATTGCGTGGAGTCCAACATCGACTTAATTTTTTATTAATTCTTCTCTCCCTGTTCCCTTTTTATATTTCCTTCACAGTGATGGTTTTCTCGTGCTTGAACCTGTTAATTCATCGTGAACCTTAAGTGAGCATTTGGTTTCAAGAAGAATATAGGTAGGGCCTAGCCAATCATCAACATCAACATTTTTAAACAATGTATATTTAAATCAATGAAGGATAACCGCAAAAGTGAGAAAATGTGTTTCACCTAGTTTTATCCGATTGGTATGACTGTTGAATAAGTTATTACACTCATATTTCCATCAAATTGTCCCTGCGGTTTACGGTTATTTTATTATCGCCCTGTATCAAAGTACCAAAGTTGGCACATGTGAAAACTTAGGTGAAATCTTTGATCGCATGAACTGAACAAGATCAGCCACTAGGAAAACGAGTGCACTGACCACTTAGAAAAACACCTATATTTATTAGGAAATCAGTGGCAGAAATGTCATTCCGTGACTTTTTTCCTTAAGAACTCCATCCAATCGGGCTTAAAATATCACTTAGCTTCAACCAAACGATCTATCATGCGGATTATCCTGGACCATCGACCATCGTTTTTTGATCTGTTGACGCAATTTCTCTTGTCGCCTTTGGTGTAAAAATTGCTAAAACAACTCCTTTTTTACAAGTGCACCCAGTGTTAAACAAGTTGCTGTTTTCTTTACGCTATTCGACGAAGAAAAGAACAGTAAGATGATCTTGTTCTTATCGGTAAATCAGCTCTGACCGGTAACACGGTGTTTGTAAGCACAGGGAATTTAGGATCGGGGAAATATAACAAGAAGCCGGGAAGTGGGTGTGCCCGGAGAACAGGGAACTCAGCGTCAGAAGCCGAAACGGAGCGAAGCCTTGTAATTAAAGCTTGACCTAAAGCACGGAGCCAGTCGGAAATGCCACCCCGGGTGGGAGCTGAAAGCTCTAAGCTCCAGGCCTAACCGTTTTCGCTTCGATTTATCGACCTAATGGATCAATCCAGCTTCCGCGGGTTCCACTTCACGGATGCCAACTTTGGAAGAAAAAAAGGGTTTAACTCTGGATGTTAGAGGTAAATCCTCACTGAGAGGTTCAGAAGATGCTTCTTGGTTCTGAGGACTTAAGTTCTTAGTCGAGCAAATCAACCTTTTCTATAGACAGAAATGGGTTCTCAGTTTGGGGAAAAAGAATTTGTTCATCGTTCCGGAATCCTTTGCTCACTATATGAACAATGTTCCATGCCTACCGAAGTTTATCGGTTATCAGTGAGCTGAAACTTTAATTCGTATAGCTGGACCTCTGTATATCAATCAAACCAAAAATCGGTTGCCTTAACCAAAGAACTCAGTTTGCCAGACTGAGGGTTCAATCCATTGAATTTAAAAGCACTAACCGAACTTATAGGGCGTATAACCAAAGTTTTATTTCTTTGCAAGAAAAATTGATAAAGTTTCTGAGTTCCCCCAAAAAAAGTTTGTACATTTTTCCACAAGGATTAGTTCCGGTTTCTCATCCTATCATCAATCCCCCTTAAGAAAGAACGTAACTATATTTCATACTTTCAATTTTCCCTCGTAAATTGCATTTTTATAAGGAGAATCTTGGGCTTTTCTGATTAAAATTTCACAGATTTTCCTTCCAATTTCGTAAAAAAAATCCTAAAAATCCTAAAAATTATAGACAAAAACTGCACAGGTACTTCCTTTTGAAAAATTGAATTGGTCAAGTCAATTTTGCGATCTTGGAATTGAGTTACATTTTTTCGTCTGGGAAACGACGCTATGAGACACACTGAAAATTTAACACTGAAAAAAGAAACTCCGGCCGTGAAAGTCGTTCTTGTGGGCTATACAGACATACCGTCTGCGTTCCGTGCTCAGAGGCCGAAAGTTCTGGGCTTGACACCTGGAGCGGTTGAAGCTACGGCTCCAACACCCGGAACTTTCGGCTTCTGAGCCCGGAACGGACGGTATGTCTACATGGCCCATAACTTTTTTTCAGCGCATCAAATAAAGATACACCCTACAATCTGCGACTATGCATGTGAGCTCCTGCGCCTATTTGAGTCGAGTTCGCTCTGATCTAGAGGCGATTCAGCAGTAGTTCTCTTCGCCTCAGTGCATCTGACCGATTTATCGGAACTGAAACGGCTTGCGGAGTTTCGAACCGATGACCATCGTAGTGAGAGCGTAATTAAAATACGACTGATGTTTAAAATTCACGCCCTTTCCTTGTCGCGCGTCGGGGCCTGGCACGGAAACTATCATTTTTTCTCGCTGCTTGTTTGTTCTCGTTATGAATGATTCACGGCCTCGATATATTTGTGCGGTTTTAATTTTCCGATCCGCTCGCCGAACAATTTGCGGCGAAAAGATATTCGCGTCATCGACCGAGTAAGCATCCAGCCATGACCCGCATGTTTCGGATGTAAAAGCTAATTTTCCTGAACCCAGAGTTGCTAAGTCTCTACGAATGATTCGATTCTGAAGGCAAAATAGTTAGGTTTAGTTGAAAGAGACCTGGTGATATTCGCATGGAAATCAAGTCGAGAATATTTTTGAGCTCACCTAGATACCTATAGAATCACATTGTTTCCTACCGAGGATCTCAAAGTCTAAAATAAATTTAGTTTGCAAATATTTGTGTGTTATTCAAATTGAGCCTCCGTCCATCAAAATAAAAATTTCGTTGTTATTGGCCATTCAAATAATAACGGGCGAGAAAGTTGCAGAAAAGCTCTTCCCCCAGATCGAAATGACAAAGGAACCGAGTTTTGAAAAAAGAACCAAGTCCCATTCAGATCGTGCCAAGAAGGTTTTACTTTCGGTGCGGCCGAAATTCCATCCGTTACAAAATAACGCCTTCAACATTCAACGACGCACTTTTGATTCCCACGATTGAATTCAACAATCCGGGTGCAAATTGCAAATCTAAGGGAGACTTTGAAAGAAAATAGCGTATGCAATTGAAAGAAACAGAGATGATGATTATCCTTCACCATTGTTCAACTATAGCCCACGTGGGCGTGGGTGGAAAGTCGAGGAACATCCGCTGGCGACAGACGTGCTGCGGGCGACATACCGCAATTCAAATATGTCAATTTTGGTTCAGACGGGGAGAGGAGCTGTGAATTCCTCCGTTGGGACTGTCATTACACTGCCATATCAATGGCACCGCTTCATCCCACCCTCTTATTCTTCACCCCCGTCCTCCCGGGAAAAAGGCTGTAGCGAGTCACGTTCTGATGAGGGGCCGTTCATAAAATTCCTAACACTCTTAGGGAGGCGAAGAGTCCAACTTACCGTTGCGTCACTTTGAAATCGCCGTTATCCGCAAATTTCTCGAAAATATTAGATGAAACGTGAAAATGACAACTTTACCCTCCAAAATCTATTAGGAAACGTTTATTTGCGGGAATCAAATGAAAGTTTGCTATCACTGGAAAGGACTGACCTTCCTGAGTTATAGAGGACACCACAAGAAAATACCCCTCTCTTGCAGGGTTGCATGGATGAGATGAAAAATATGAAAAATCGAGAATTTACGTGAAATATTTCATGAAATTTCACGAAGTTGTGAAAAATACGAAACATGTGTAACATATTTTCAGGGACTGTGTATGCAACACGCACTAAAAAACACCAGAAAGCAAGAACCAGTCGCATTTCATTTACTTTTGCATTTAATTTCGAAAGATCTTTTTCAATATTTCTTATACTTTTCTGAAATTTCAAGAAATATTTCACATGAAATTTCCTGAAATAATTTCCCATGAAATTTCAAGATTTCCTTTTTCATGAAAAATTGCAACCCTGCCTCTTGGGCGACGGACCTCTCCTCCCACGCATGTTCAGACATCGCCGACAGCATGTCTCGACTTTGAACCGCCGCAGCCGCACCGCGAGGCATTTGTCACACGGGCCGTGTACCCGGTAAGTACCGGTTGGAAAGTCGAAAACACGGCCCATAATTACCGAAAGTCACAACAAGCTCCGGAACCCCCTTCCCTCCGGTGCACCACCGTGCCCCCATCCCCCCGGACGGGGTTGCGTTGTTCCCGGATTCTCCACGGGCAAATAACCCCCGATTGTCTGCGGTCTTTGTCCGGGCCACGTCGAGCCGTGACGACTGTGAAAAGGGCCCCGCGGTGACGTCAGATTTGGGGGGAATCTAGCGTGATTCGGCCGCAGCGCACAGTGGATCGAGTCACTTAGAGAGATCGGACATGATATGACATTTTTGACTAAAACTGCAAATTTTTATGTGTACTTCGTCACATTTTCAATTTCAAGGGGTGCTTTCAGAAGAAAATTTGACGAGAAAACCAATGGAACCACTTTTAAGGTATTCGACGGTTGCCATTTCTTGTGTCAGAGCGACGTGCGATATATCGCATCAATTCTTTCCATAATATCAGCTACTTGTCATTTTTTCCGAATTTTGAAATCGCACTTCTGTTGTCACAAGACTAAAGAATTCATGTACCTTTGAAAAAGAAATTCAACGTTTTAAAGGCAGAGTTTTTTCAGAGGAAAAATATCGCATTCGAGTGCAGTTTCGATATCAGTATCGAATGCGATATTTTTCCTCCAAATAAACCCTGTCTTTATTTCGTTGAATTTATTTGTCAAATTTTGGTACATGAATTCTTTGGTCTCATGACAACAAAAATGCGATTTCAAAAATTGGAAAAAATGACGAGTAACTGAAATCATGGAACGAAATGAAGCGATATATCACACGTCACTCCGACATAAAAAATGGCAACCGTCGAATCACCTTAAAACCTCAAAGTGTTGGATAAAGAGAATTACAACCGTTTAAAGTTTCCCAATTTCGACCGACCGCTCCTCGAATGGATCCACTGTGCGGTGGGGTACTTTTTCCGTGGGTTCGTCAACGGGGGCTCCGCGAGTGTGATTGGAGGGTACTTGTAATTGCGCTCGTGTCTTACCGGCGCGGCACCGAGGTCCCGAGGTGTCGGGCATCTTCTCGCTCTTTTATCATCTGCCGGGTCCTTTTGTTTTTCGTCCGAGGAACACATCCTCTCGGTTTATTCCGAGTCACGAGGTCCTTTTCAAAGCCCTCCACCCTCCACTCATTCGAGTGCCTTCAAAATGGTGACCGAGGAATGGAGTGTATCATTTTTATTCACTTCTCAGTGGCGTCACGTGCGGGAACGACGATTTTTGGATCGTTTGGATCTTCCCTTTTGGACCGAATTTTTCGGTAAAGCTACTCAAATCACGTCGAATCATCAAAATTCTCTCATGGTTTCAATTTTCCAGGGGTCATCTTCGGTTCCATCGGCCCACATGATCAAAAACTGATAGCAGTGGCAAGGTGTAAATGACTGCTTATCGATATTTCCCCATTTAAATCGGTGGAAAAGGATCGATTAATAAGGGGTTCGCAAGGAACACCTTAAGAATCGCTTCTTTTTCGTAGCTTCAAATAGGGAAATAACAATAATCGATCATTTATTTGCATATATTGTTACATTCTCTCGTGAAAAGAAGGACGAAATTAGGCTAGAGGAACAAGCTCACATTTTGACTCACTTCCTATCAATGTAACATCATACGTGCTAAAATTTACGTGCACGTTCGTGTATTTAAAATGTACCATTGAATGACGTAATGAAACTGAAACTCACGAAAAGAAAATATGAGTCTCCTCAACCATGAATGGTTCCCAGCGATACTTAAAATGTATTAATACCTGAAACAAACAAAAAAAAGGCAATCAATGAATAGAACTTGAAAGAGATGATATAGAACTTAAAGAGGAAAGCTATGGATTTCAATTTTTATGACTGGGGTCATCCTCTCCCGCATACGGCTCATAAGTAAAGAAGAGCGAAACTTTTTAACCAAAACAACGGATAATCTTGTCGACTGTTAAGACGTATAGCCTGCTTGACCACATTTCCCGGAGAAATAATTTGAACACGAGTTTATATACACTATAATATGCCTTCAATTCGTTTCAAGGCGATCATAATTTTTGACCAAAATCACCTAAAGATAATCTAAAAATTCTGCAAACTTTCTGGTAGTCAGGACTTCTCTTTAATTTCCCTCCAAGTCTTCATCCAGCTGGATTTCCCTCTGACCCCCGCATGTAATTACTATGTATCGAGTAACATGAACAGAGAAGCTCTAGAAAATCGAAATAAAAAAATCTCCCCCAGGAGGGAACAATTGAAGTCGCGAGACGAAATTCGAAGACGGTGGATGATCAGCGCCAGACATCAGTGGCCGCGTAATCGAATGCATAAATCGGTCTGCTTTTACTCAACAATTGGAGGGCGAAATAAATTGGAAGGAACGTAAATCGATACGAAGGTGGATGGGTGGCGCAACGGGCATAAAATAAATCGCTCTTGAAACCTAAAAAATCCAATTATTGATGACCCCTGGCACGCATGCCTTCTCGTGTCTTTTGTGGACCATCAACAAAAAGACTTGTTAGGATTTAGCATCGACCGATTTGTATGTCCACTGGAAGAGGATTAAGATTGGATTGGGGGTTCCTCGCACTCCAAGGCTGTGCGCGATCAACAAATGACGGGAAAAGGTTCTATTTTTCGATTAAAAACAATATGATTTAGAATAATTTTACGACGTGAAAGGCAACGTTGATCAAGAGCAAGGTGCTAGGGATACGCGGGGCTTTTGCAGATGGGCATGGCGGCGTTGTCAAATGAATAATCGATTGCCTAACGCGAGGGTGAATAAAGTTATCATCTAGCGTAATTATCGGGCACATAAATGATTAATGCAAGCCTAAGGTTGCAAGGATGTTGGCAAGTCTTGCAGACCAGGACGACCCTCCCTAACCCATCGGTTTCGGTCGGGATCCGATGAAAATAGTTGGAGTGCATCTGATTCATCAATTGATTGGTTACGTTCTTGACTTTTACAGGTTTTGCCTAACTTTTTAAGAACTTGTCATTCCATCACAGGTATAACCTAAATTCGAAACAGATAATTACTAATGAAATTAAAAACAAATAACAATTTCCTGCCACTATGCTTTAAATTGGCTGAATTTACAACGCTGAACACCTTTCGACGCTCAGTGCGATTATCAATCATTTAAGTAAACTTAAGTAAGTAACTTAATAAGTAAACTCAGTAAGGTTAGTAAACTTGATTAAAAAAATACCATAATGATCAACAAACATGTGCAACTAGACAGAACTAAAAGATCAACAATTTTTGATAATTCTTCGTTCCTTTATGTAAGTTTCGAAACGTCTCAGATTACGGCACTGATTGCTGAAAGGCCTAGGGCGTTGTGCATAAAATAATTTTGCAGCATAATGGTACGGAATTTGTGGTTTTTTTAAACTGTGATTAATATAGCTGCTCTTTTAACAATCCTCAGTGATACTGATAAATTTACACAGTCATGCGAGCGACAATCGATTTTCAATTAAGAGACCAACCCGTCTCGTCTACAAAAGAACATTGTCACTTTTGGCTTTGCTGATTTATTTCAAAGTTCAGTCGGGCTGCTTTGCTGGTACGCGATCCTGAGTCTGCTGTGAGGAAGATTCGCAGTTTATTTTGCGCAGTCTTGATTATGATATAATCTCCTCATGATGGAAAATTGGAGGCTGGAGGACTGGCCTAACCGGTGTCTCTTATCCAGTGTCAGGTTTCCTATTAATCTTTAATCTGCCGTTACCGGAGTCTATTGAGACCCGCGCCCGCGCCTTGAGATGCAGCGCAGCCATGCAAGCTGATGCACTGCATCGTCTGAGCCTTCGATTTCTTCCTCCTGCTCCAGACTCTCCCTTCACTTAGTTCATTACCGAACGCGAGTCACAAAAGGATACCCAGAGAGGGCTCCGCTCCAACCGACGAATCACACACTGGAAAAAAAAAACACATTGGATCTGGAGTCCAGACTCTTGAAAACATTGACAAGAAAAAGGACTCTTGATTCAATCAGATTTAAGCTTAAATCAAAAGGAAATCCACTCATAATCTGTGCAGGTAAGTTATATGAGACCATACGGGTGAAGTCCCCACAAAGCGATACAAATTGTGTCTCATACAGTGGAGGAAGAGTCGAATGTTTTGCTCGACGTATGTTAGCTTTCTCAGTAGATTTGATACTTGAAGTCGAATATTCAGTTAGAATATGCTCGAATTCAACATATCCTAGGATAAAGAGTGTAACCATGCATGTATTAACTGTTAATTTCAGCATCAACCAAACATTAAACATATCCCCTACTTTCCTACTTCGCGTTTAAGTCTCCAGCGCTTGTTATTTCATCGCTGCTAAACATGGCTCCCTCAACAACCCGAGAAATGATAAAGTTGGTTCGTCGAGGTTATTTTTTTTCCAATTTACGGAGAATGAAACCAGCGCGCCCCTCCCTTCGAAAGAAAATAAAAAAGAAAGAAAAAAAAGGCAAACGTACAAACATTGATATTAAACTACAAATCTGGGAGGAAGATATGTCGTCGCATCGCAAATTGACAACACTGGAAAAAAAAAACACAGTGGATCTTTAGTCCAGACTCTTGAAAACATTGACAAGAAAAAATACTCGTGATTCAATCGGATTTTTGCTTGAATCAAAATGAAATCCGCTCAAATTAAGAGGCTTGGTTCTTGATTTAAGCTAGATACTGATTGAATCAAGAATACTTTTTCTTGTCGATGTTTTTAAGAGTCTGGACTCTAGATCCAATGTGTTTTTCTTTCCAGTGAAGACTTTTCATCTGAAGGCTTTACTTCATACACAGTATTTTTCAGAAACTAATTCACTCTCCACGCGAGTCACGTGACCCTATCCAGGACACACGAGGGCAAGGAACCAGGCTCCATTACATCTCGCCCACAAATGTACACCTCATGATAGTAATAAAATAACCGGATGGACGTTTTTCCGCGCGCGGAGGGGGTTGAGGGAGGCGCTCGAGATTTGCCACCGCGGAGGAGTCGCTTTGACGGGCAATAAACGACGCTAATTCAGCGCCAATTACCGTAATAATTCCGATCCGATGCAGGAAGGCCCTGATGAGAGGGCGGCTCGCCGGCCAGTGGTCGCGCGGGCCGGGGCGGACGCCATCATTTTGCGCATCGGTGCTTTGCTTAATACAGGAGTCGCCTCCACTTGGACGTATTTGTAGTAAAACAAATTATGTGCAAAGGGGTTGCGTGTGACATAGATCCTTTTAGCATAAATATGTCCAGTTATCGCCACCAGACAACCCTCCAAACGGGCTGACCCCGACCTCCGTGACCCCTGCCAGGGCTCGCGCTTACCTATTCTACCGTGCTAAGGAAGACCGCCGTAAGAGCCTCCAGGCGTTGCCAAATTTCCTTTGATAAAACACGAATTTCCTGGTGAAATTATGAATATTTTCCTTTCGATTTTTCGGATAATTTTGTATGCAATTTCACCTAGAGTTCCTGAAAATTTCAAGGGAAAATATTCATAAATTTCCTCAAGAATGAACATTTTATCGAAGGAAATTTGGCAACTCCCGAATGTTCATACGGCGTTTTACCTTAGCAGGGCAGCATTGTGCCCTGCTGTGGCAAAACGCCGAATGTGCTTCATGGTGGTGACAAATTTCCATCGATAAAATATGAATAATCTAGGAAGTTTTTAAATGTTTTTTGCTCGATATCTCGAAGTACTTCATTTGGAATTCACACTAAAAGATCTGACATTTTTAAAAAAAATTGTCATAACTTTCCTGGAAAATAGGTATTTCATGAGGAGAAAATTTGGCAACGTCCAGATGTTTATATGATGTTTTTCCTTAGCGCAGCGGTATCATGTTACGCTCCTGGTGAATGGCTCCGGCGCTGTTGGGACAAGAGGGGTTTCGATCCTGAGCAAATATTCCGCTGTGAACGAGAAAGGGGTGCGAAGTTTCTAGCTTCCTCTCTCATCAAACTTCAACTTCTATTATTGGCTCAGTCGTGGTCACATCAATCAACCACGTTTGATCTATTAGAAGGTCTTTTCTTCGTGTTTTTCCCTCCTCAATTTTTCTCGTATCCACGCGAGAAGCAGGAAAAATGATTGAACATTAAAGTCAGGGTGTCTACTAAAATAGGCTGGACAAACATCAGTACTTTTTCAGTACTTACATTTGAAGAAATTCGAAAAATTTGAATTTCTCGCTTAAATTGCGACAAAAATGACAAAAATTTCGGACCTTCTTGCGGAATTTCCGCACTTTTTCGATACTTCCGGACCGCCCTTAATGAATCAGTACTATCAGTCCGGGCTTTCCGAAAATTCCGGACTTGTAGATACCCTGAAAGTACTTAACGTAGCGAATCACTAAAATTTTCAACCCTTGCCTGAGAAAAACGTCAAAATACCATAACTTTGAGGTTTAGATGGCTGTAGGTTTCACATCTGGAATATAAGCTAGTAAACCAAGAGAAGAAGAAGGAGAAGAAGAAGAAGAAGAAGAAGAAGAAGAAGAAGAAGAAGAAGAAGAACAACAACAACAACAACAACAACAACAACAACAACAACAATAACAACAACAAGAACTTTGAGATTAGTCCCCTTTGAATTCCATTACTTTTCCAGGAAAATTAATTTTCTCCGCGCTTTCCCGGCTGCCCCACTCTTCGGTCGTTGGAAAACCACGCTGACCTATTTTCGAGAGCTCTGCAGAGGTAAAACGGCAACGTTACGTGACGTTTATGACGTCCGAGGGCGAGACGCGTTCGTGGCGGCGGCGGCGGCGGCGGCGGCGGCGGCGGCGGCGGCGGCAGCCCATTGTGAATAATAATTTCATGGCTTTTTCAGGAAGATTAAACAATGCACTCGGCAAGCATTTCCCGCCACCCTCCCCACCCCCACCCTTCACCCGCACTGCAATCGCTCCACTTCCACGCGGGATCAATTTGATGAATCATAAGCTCCAACCATCATTCCTAGGATCCGTGGCGTCCGTCAAAATTGCCAGATTGTGTCTTAAAAGTTAAAATTGACGTGCTCTCTTTTAAATTCTATGAGGGAAAATTCTGATTTTCCGGCATACTATGGCAACCGTGGCGTTTCCATCGAGAAAAAGACACATGTAGCCGAGAACCACTTAACTACAAGTCGTTTTTGACTGGGATTACGCGGTTTTTCGACGGTGAGGAGGGGGCTGCGTGGAAAATTGGTGACCGTGCTCGTTGCACCCGACACGCGAGAAAATTCGACGCTAGCATGCGACGCCCGATTAAGGTTATTTTGTTTTTACGCTGCCCTTTTTAGCATCTTAATCACCTGGATGGCTGCGTGATGGAGATGAACTGAAAAATGAGTGGGTGGAAATGAGAAATGTGATGAGACTGCAGCGGGAGTCGTTTTTCTCCACCGCGGGTTCGCCCACCTGGCGGCAATAATGCCGTGCTGGGGAAAAACGCCGTACGAGCCTTCAGAAGTTGCCAAATTTCCCCTTGTAAAATACTTATTTTTAAGGAAAATCATGAGTATTTTTCCTCAAAATCTCCACATTTTTCAGATCAAATTTCGTCCTCTAAAAAATTGAGAGAAAAATATTCAAAATTTTCCTTAAAAATTCGTATTTTATCGAAGGAAATTTGGCAACGCCTGAAGGCTCATACGGCGTTTTCCCTTAGCACGGCAGAATAATATACTTGCGTCATGATTGAATTGACTTTTGCAGTTGGGCGTCAGTCAATCATTTCGAGATTGTATAGACAGTTGATTGGTGCACGAGTGGACTCCAGGTAAATCTTTCATGGAAACTTAGCCACTTAAGATTGTCGTAAGAGGAAATTTACGTTGGCCCGCGAGTTCAGACCAACATGACTACTAAAAATTACCGAAAATATAGTTTGATGAAATTGTAATTTTTTAGTGCGCTAAAAAAACATATAATTGTTACTAGATTTGAACAAAATCTGTTTCACTCCGGCAGAATGTTATCGAAAAGGTCCCTAAGCGTCTCACGCTGAGCACACCGCCCCATCAGCTACCTCCGCGACCTCACCTTCCATCTCCGGGTCGGATCGAAAGAGTTTCAGATTTCCCGGCTCTAAAGACCGGAGAAGACGACAGGGAAGAAAAATGCTAATTGTTCCCAAGCCGTAGCGCGACTCCAAAAACCTCGACTTTGCGCAGAGTTTACACGGGATATAAGCGATTCTGACACAGGGGCCAAACGACCCGATGAAACTGATCGCGGGTTAAATTGTCCGTGTTTTATAAATATGTAATTACGATTGTTGATCCCGAATTTATTCCGTCGACACCTTGCGACCGGTGTTTTGTAAATAGCGTCTCTTATGCCGTTAGCATTATGTTAATGGAACCCCGGCCGCAAAAAAACACCGCGGAGGTAGTTGCGCTTTGAAAGAGGATATTTTATCCAAACAAAAAGCAATCGTCCCGCACATGGAAGAGTGGGTTGATGGATCCCGTATCCGCGCTTTCTTTTCGAGTCTTCATTTTTTTTTCTCCGGAATCAGCGGTCTTTGGAGGAGACCGGTGTGCCTGAGGTCAGTGACATGCGTCCCTGCGACCCCTTTTCCGATGCAGAAAGAGGACCGTCATATTAATATTCGAATGTTGCCGAATTTCTTTGATAAAATATTTTAATCTTAGGACGCGGTTCCGAATGTTTTACATGTGACTTTCAAGCAACCTTCATGGGAATGAAGTTCTAGGAAAAAATTCACAGAGAAATTTTTACAAGTTTTCTACATATTACCAGGATATACTTTGCAACGGTTAAATGGTTGAAAATCGTTTTCCCTCCTTATTTTGCCAGGATATGCTTTGCAACGTTATAAAAGTTGTAAAGCGTTTTTCTTAGGTACAATGAAGTACAAAGTAGAGCTGAAGCCCTTGTATCCGAGGGCGCAATATCACACGTTGGTGCGCTGGACAATGTTGGTTTGAGTTCGCTCCAGGTCGAAGGGACAAGCCAGGGTCCAGGGTTCCGGGGTGGAATGAATACTTCACAGCCGAGCTTAAGAAAACTTAAAGCGTAAATTCGAACACTGCCATACTTCCCAAAATGAAATGTAAACTTTTTGGTAGATTTATAACTTAACTTTTTCAGATAGTTTGATTCGTAATTTAGTGAAAAGTAACCGAAATTTTATCGCAAAATATTCAAAATTGTCTCAAAACCAAATATTTCATTCAAGAAAATTTGGTGACGTGTGAATGATGCGGCGTTAATGCGTTATCCCTCAATTTTATAAACTTTCTACGAAATGTTTCCGGAGATCCCTTACTTTTCATCAATTTTTTGCGATTTTGTTTGCAACGTACTTCGGGATGATTAGTGAAGCACGCTTCTTGATGACAGTGAACGAGTGTACATGGCAACCTCGTAGAACATTATCCCTTTGAAATCGCCTAGTTTCTTTGATGTCAGCGCTCTACAAAGAGCAGTCGCTTTTACTTTCCGACGATAACAGGGGCGTGCAGTGCAATAGCGTGGGGCATGCTGCAGGCGGTCTCAGTAAGGATATCCATTCCAATATCCCACCAACCAACAAGATTTCCATAATTATCAGGAAAATTGCAACTGATGATTACTTTGAACAAAGCAGAGTGAATGATCAATTGGTGTTTAAGAAATCGGGGCACCCTTCGGACAATCCTTTGTGAACGTTCCCATAAAAAAGAAGAAAAATTTCATCCTCTACAAATGAAAATATGTACAAGGATATTACGTAAGAACTTTAATATCAGAGATTGGGAACCAACAACCGCTTAAATGATCCAAACACATCTGATAAGAAAGAAACAGACTCGACGACAGCCCGTAAATTCAATGCCAACGCTGTTAACACTTCTTAAAATTAGAACCTAAACGATGTCACTGGATCATAACAACTGCAATATTGCCAGCCCGATACTTTTGAGTCTGATGAGAAATAAACTAGAGGAAATAATTAGGCGACTAAAAACTCAGAATGCCAATCAATTTCAGAAAAAGCGACAAAACCAAACTACGAACTGCCGTTACTTTTAGACTGATGGAATGAAGAATACTCAATTATTACTTCTTGAGACACAATATTCTTGACCGGGTTGGCAACTGTTTCTCAAAAAGCACAGACAGGCGGCCAACAGATTCATATCATTCCAAATGTAAAATGATTTCTGACATGAGGCGCTAGGCGACACCAGTGGCGTGGCGTGCTTTGCGATATATCGATTGTTATGCCATTTAAACCTATGGAAAAGGATCGATAGACAGGGTGTTCGCAGCGGACACCTTAATGATCGATTCTTTACCATAGGTTTAAATGGCATAACAATCGATATATCGCAGTTCACACCCCGCGAACGGCCGCGATCTTTACCAACGGAGATACAGCCGATAACTCAGAGGACCTGTATTGCACAGGTCCTAAATTCATCATTTGGAGTTTTTATCGATCCGTGTTTTTGAAAAAATAAGTAACTAATCTCGAGAAACAAATAATTTGAGGCGCGTGGTCGCATTTTTTATTTTAATTTATTTTGTGCTACATTTTGTGGACGCGACGATGATGGGAAAAACGACAGGGAAAAAAACCTGCAGAAGTTCGTTCATTCTCCGCAACATAAAATCATTTCAAACTTCAGTCTGGCAACTTGGAAATTAAACTAAGCCTTCCGAGAAAAACAGAGCATCGACTAAGTTTTCATCTGAAAGAAAACCGCGAACGCCGGGACCATTAAGTTTTCTTGGTTTTTCCAGACCAACGGTGAAGCAGCTCAATATCTGTAATATCTCTTGATGTAAGCGAAGATTTCTGATCGTTTTGGTTGCGGTAGGCCGTTCTCATTTTTATCCTCGACGCGAGAAAATTACTCAACCGAACAGTGGCGTGGCGTGCAATTCGACATATCGATCGATCTGCCATTTAAACCTATGGAAAAGAATCGATAGACAATGTGTTCGCCTTAGTATTCGATTCTGTACCACAGCTTCAAATGGTGAAATATCGATAATTGATCGTTCACGCCTCGCGACTGCAATCGAGACTGATTAATATTTGAATCCACCGTGGATCGTTGCACGCATATTTTACTCTCTCTTTTGAACTCCAAACGCACGCTGTTGTTGTAAAACGCACATGCGTACCCACAAATTCGACGCCTTGTCCGTCTCACGGAAATATTTAATTTGAGGACATAATGTTGCAATAACGGCCAAGGTGCATTACACTGTTAAAAATCGAGGAGAGAAATTCGAGGCTGTAATTTGTAAGGCGCCAAAAAACCTCAAGTGATATGAATGCGAAGTGAAATTAGCACTATACAAGCGTATGACACTCGAGGAAAAACTGCCGTGCTAAGAAAAAACGCCGTATGAACCTTTAGATGCTGCCAGATTCCCTTCACTAAAAACTGAATTTACGGGTGAAATTTTGAATATTTTTCCCCCAAAATGTTCAGACAATTTGTACGCAATTAGATCGAAAATACCTGAAAATTTCAAGAAAAAATATGCATGAATGTCATCAAAAATACATGTTTTATCAAGGGAAATTGGGCAACTCTCGAAAGTTCATACGGCGTTTTTCCTTTAGCACGGCAGAAAAAGAGTAGATTCCACTCCGTAGGAATGTAAATCACTCCTTAAGAAATATAACTTCCGCTCTGTATCATTGCATCTATGGTTATAGGGCGTTGTATAGACTTTGGCACAGAATTTCACTCCAAATGTTTTAACAGTTTACGAAGTATAAGCATAGGGGCTGCAGTTATTCAATGCCCACGAAATGGCAAAAACCTCATTTCACTCCAGTATAGTCGCAGTTGAGGACTTTGTGACTTCGTGTGATTAGACGATAGGTAGAAACTTCAGAAACACCCATACATATAATAAAAATCCATAATGCCCCACGAATTACAGTGCGGCGGTATAAGAAAAACAGTTATAGAAGTGCTAAACGGAAAAGAGGATCCCAAATAAAAAGTTGGGTATAGTTTTAAAAATATTCAAAGACGGAGTCTGGGAGGGTCTTGCGGTTGGCGCAAACGAATACAACTCAAAATTTTGGGTTGGTCTCGTCATACAAGCCCGATCGAGACACCCCTCGCGTTGCCAAGTTGAATATGATACCATAAAATTTTCAGATTGGAATTCCTGAAATTGACAGGATCGCGGTACGATCTGGAAACACCTCCACCTCCCCCGATCGAGTCCGGAGATTCGAATCGAGGACCACTGTCAAAAAGCGAGTCCTCGGGGGTTTGGTTATCCGATCTTTCATCCCGTGACAGCCCTGTTTTACCCGTCGTTTTATTTTCACTTAAATCAACGTTCGGGGCCCGCCTACGGGGTCTACGGCGCGAGGGCGCCCGCCTCGCTCTGTCGTGCCAAGGAAAAACGCCGTATAAACCATCGTGCGTTGCCAAATTTCTTTTGATAAAACACACATTTTTAGGAAAACTTGTGAATATATTTTTCCAAAATTTTCAGACAATATCGTACGCAATTTAATCTGAAATGTGTGAAAATTTCAAAGAAAAATGCGCAAGAATGTCGTCAAAAATACATGTTTTATCAAAGGATTTTATCTAAGAACATACCAAATTTATTTTTATTTTTTTTTTTTTTTTTGCTTTGAAACCACTTTTACCACTTTGCACCAAATTTATTTGGATAAAACACAATTTTTTAGGAGAACTTGTGGATATATTTGCACAAAATTTTTAGACAATTTCGTACGCAATTTAATCTAAAATATGCGAAAATTACAAAGAAAAATGTGCATGAATGTCGTCAAAAATACATGTTTAATCTAGGAAGATACCAAATTTCTTGATAAAACACACATTTTTAAGAAAACTTGTGGATATGATCTGTTCAATTTCTCAGAGAATTCTTTTAGCAAAGTGATCTGAAAAATCTGAAAATTACAAGTAGAAATAAAGTATTCATAATTTTTCTCAAACATTGATATTTTAAGAGGAGGGACTTGGCAACGTTTAAAGACTTCTACGGCATTTTTCCATAGCATCGCGGCGCTGGGTTTATGCTTTTTTAAACTCGGTTAAAGAGGACACACACGTACAGAAGGTTTTATCGAATTCAGTGTAACAGATCGATGGTCCCACACTCAAAATGAGTAGTCATATGTATCTTTGGATCGGGCTACATAAATTTTAAAGGTGACTCTTGAGAGTTATGCTTCCGATTTCTGGAAAAAACAGCTGCATTTCTGGAAGAAGTGATAAAAGTCCATGTAGATCTTTAAGATGAAGAAAGTAGGATCCTTTTATGGAAGAGCAGGATTCCTTATCCTTAGTCGTATTTTTATTAAAATATTGGAAATAAGGTCTAGTGTGCGTTTCAAAAATCTGATTTTAAGAACCAGAGAGTACAAGGAAGCTGAAAGGAATAAATATTGCCAAACTGTCCAATTTGCAGGTCTAAAAAAACGGTAGTGGCCATGTTGCTTTTCCTCTTATTTTTCACGCAAGAGTTAAAGCAAGGGTACTTGAATTCGTCTGCGCGATTCCATCTTGAAAACATTCTCATCTAATGTGAGCAATGGTAGTGGTAAAAGAAAAGCAAAACCGGTTCCTGTAAAGCGTAAATCTTAAGCGCTAGCAATTAAATCAAGTTGAAATCGCCTTCAAAATGTTTTGATACCAAACTCGTACACCGAGGTTAAAATAGTTGCATGTTAGTACTAGACTCCCTCACGCGCTACCTTTTTCTCCAGCCTTAACTGAAGCTTTGGATTGAAGGTTCCTCGTTTCAAAATCTTCGTTGGCTGATCAGACGAACTGATATTTTCAGACAATTTTTCTCCCCAGTGTGCTTAGATACGGGATAGTTTCAAAAATTCCCTGAGGAAGAACGAATAATAGTTGAAAAAATACCGACATTATTTCGCAAAATATACATCCACGTTTCTGATACATCACCGGTAATATCACGAACACCACTCCATCCCGAGATGATCGCTTATTAACATTTGGACACGCATTCTTGCACGGGCTGAACGAAAATTGAAAAAACAGCGGAATGGCCCGGCACCCTGTGACAGGCCGATATTTGCATGAGTAATGGACACTTGGATGATAGTCATTGAAAAACTGGGAACCTCGGGGCCAGTGGCGTGGCGTGATTTGCGATGTATCGATTTATCTGCCATTTAATCTTATGAAATAGGATCGATAAAGAGGGTGCTCGCGGCGAACACCTCAATACTCGATTCTTTATCATAGTTTCAAAGGGGGAAATATCGATAATCGATCATTCAAGCTTCGCTACTGTCGGGGGCCCGACTGAAGCGAGGAAGATATGAGTGCGCTGGTACCTCGAGGGCCTCTGGAATCGCGAATCTTCGTGTTACGTTGCCGACAAAAGGGCGTAACTCAATGCTCGCATGAGACCTAAAGAACATGGATTTATATTGGCTTAAGCGATCGAATCGAGGTGCAGTTACGCTCTTTTATGGCAAGAGCGTATTTTCCTTGTGATCAATGACGATAAACCGCAAAAAGCCTGAGGTATAACGCAAAGTAGAACTAAGTGCTGTTGTTCATGTTCGTTCAACATAGTCGACGGAAATTCATAAATTCAGTTTGACAAAACTTTCGAAAAAAAAGAAAAGAAAGACAGATTTTCACGTTGATTCATGGGTGAATTTTGGAAAAAAAAGAAGATTATATACGACTCTTAAGTAACTGAATGAAAACATTAAAACTCGAAGGGAATTTTTGGATTTAATGCGTGTTTTGATAAAAAAAAAAAAAAAAAAAAAAAAAAAAAAAAAACTAATCAGAATTAAAACTTTGGGATGTAGATAATAAGGTGGTAAAAAAGTGCTGGATCCACACTAATTTGCAGGGAAAACAAGAAAAATAAGTTTAAAAATTTCAATTAGAATCAACAATGTTGAACTCTAACTGACATTCCTGGACTTTTTAGCCTTGTTTTCCCCGCAAAATAGTGTGGACCCAAAACTGTTTAACGACCTCATCACACACAGTTCGGGACACAATTCTTAGTTATTTTTCTTCTTTGTAATGTAGTGTTCTTAATTCTCTCGTCCTGAAAACGACGAATACTACCATAGAAAATCGCGTGAGCTTAGTGTTTCATTTTGCCTACTCACCTGACTGAAGGGGCTATGTAAAACACATTCAGTCTATTCGGCGGATAACCGGAGTGAAAACAAGATCGGCTCAATGTCGATATGAATCGGACAATTTATTAAGCTTCGCACTTGAAGGTACAGGAGTAATCTCTGCTTTCGCACCTCCTCCGCACTTAAAAAGATCGAGTCCGGTTCATTGTTGGTCATCGCCCCGAGCATCCCTTCTGATCTCCTTTATAAGCGATCCCGTTATCCTACAAGACCTGCGCGTGTGGGAGGACAGGAACAGTCGAGGAAAGAGTGCACGTTTAGGGAGACTTAGAAGCTTTCGCGAATCTGTCCGGTTCACAGATCGGTTGCAGGTGAGAAAAGGAAGGTGCGGTCCAATGGATCATTCCTCCGCGTTGCCGATCTTCAAGTCTAGGGCTGATCGTTGAAATTTATAGACAAAGCTTTAGACAAAGATGGAAAAAAGGATATGGAGGAATCCGAATCCCATTGGTGGAAACGAGTGGTTGCAATGGATAAAGGAGCTAGGTAATAGATTAACTAACGCCAAGTACCGAGGCTCTTTAGTTAGTCCATAGTTTTCTTCCTTAGTCTTAAAGAACCATCCAAATTAACCGATACGATCGCTCCTTACTCCGTATATCTTCTTTTTCTATAGCTTTGTCTATCCATTTTAACGATCAGCCTGCAATTGTAAACTTCAGCTAGAGCGAATAGCGCAGTTACTCATTTTGGAAAATGGCTCAAAAATCACAATGAACACATCAGGAAAGCTTGAAATACGCTGCTAACTTATACTTTAAGAAACTATTGTTCCTCAAGCAGATCAGTCCTTACCAAACCAATTTTTTGGGAATAACAGAAGAGGCTGATCCGTTTATTAGCGAGGAAAAAGTTCCAAAAAGTTTCTGAGAAAATTTTGGAACTTTTTGGCTTTGTTTTACGCACCAAATGGTGTGCACCCAGCAAGATTTCGCCACCTTGTCACATTCAGTTAGGGCCATTCCTTCGTGTTTTTTCTCGTTCGTTAATTACTAAAGTAGTTGGCGAAATTCCCTTCAAATGAGGTAATTTACAAATCAATTTGAAGCGCACCTTTATCTAGGACCTCATGTTATGGGACGTACTTAAAGCCTTATCGTCTCGAAAGGTGGGTGTTCAGAGTTTTAAATATCAGGGATAATATGGCAACTTTACTCCGCGAGTAACTTGAAACCATCAGTCGTGCAAAGTGTTTAATTTACGGTAAAAGGATTCACCGACTGATCGTGATTTTTCGTTCCGTCGTGGGGTGCGTATCGGCAATGTTATCACGGCGATGGTCATCATTAACGGACTTTATCCTTCTGACGTTGTTAAAGATTCTCGAGTCTCTGTCGACAAGTCTTCTCTCTTCCTCAGGAAAAACATCGCCGTTGCTTAAAGTTGTTGAACAAATTAGCGTCCATGGTGGGAAAAGTTAATTTTCAAGACATTCGGGTGACTCTATACATTTTCTCTAACAGTTCCCATACGCAATATTGAGGAATTATCAATTCAGTCAGATTTAAACTGATCGACTTAGTTAAATGATCGTGTGCGATTCCAATTAATAAATTAAAGCCACTATTAGACGTGCGAATTAGAAAGTTGAATAAGTTGATTCAGTGCCGTGTCTACACTGAAGAAGTTTCTGTAAGCATCTTTCTATAATCTGTATAATTATGTACACATGATGGGAAAAAGTAGATTTTTGCGAATTTCTAGAGGTTCAAATGCACAATGAATGATCATTTGTAATTACCACGAATTTAAAATTTTGTATAGATGAATCAGTTGATTTGCAAACAGGCATTAATAATCCCATTGTTGTATAAGCCCTGAATTACGCAAAAATATGTACAAACTAGGACTCATGAAAATGAATTTTTTCCCTTGAAAAAAAAAAGAAAAAGATTCATATATAGAGTTATTATTTTTATTCCCAGCGATTATTATAAAGAGAAAAGGGCTCAAGATAACACCTTCTCTTGCAATACCGAATACCTACCAACTCGCTTCAACTGTCTCAACTGGGCGGAAAGTCTTAGGTCCCTTTTTGAGCACCCACGTTTTCGAAAGCACGATAGGTTCTTTACAGACGTTTCAGATGTATTCAAAAGTAGGATTCTTCGAGCCGATCGTATAAAGTGTCGACGAAACCCATCGGCTTAGCGCCACTTATCATACAGGCGCCAATTTCGTCTCATAATTTTTTTTGCCTCGTAACCTTTTTTTCACTTCAGGATGCATTTAAGTTTCACTTCATCGCGTGGAAGTTATTGAAATGATTGGTCAAGTCCACGACATATCACCTGGGGCGTGGTGAGTCCTGGCGGAACCGGTTACAGCCCTTTCTTCCCTCACCAAGATCACGGTCGGAGATGAACGATCAAATCAATGCAAACGTAGCCATATCGAAAAAAAATCATAAGTAAGCTTCTGCACTAAAAAACATGATATATTGTTCATAAAAATGTGATATTTCATCGTGAAAGAATTCACCACGAATTTTGCAAAGAAAAATTGTACAAAGGAAAGAAAAAAAAGAAGAAGAAAACTTCTCATCGATGACGCTAGCTGACAAAAGTAACTTCATAAAATTTTTCTGGTTTGATGAAATTCATGAAATATTGGCTCATATTTTGAGATACTTAGCTCCTTGTCTTGTTACCCTATTATCGAAAACACACAATATGCTGGAAATTATCCGGAGATAGCCACGTCCGACTGATAAGATTTTTAAATCAGTATACTTCAAAAAATTATTAAGCTTTGTCATAATTTTTTATTTGGTTACAATTAATTTTTAGGAGCAAGTAAAAGGTCTTCAACAAGAGAGAGAAACGAATTTTGATCCACGGATATCAGTTTGGCAACGTGAATATAACCATGGGTACACATTCGTTCTATGATAATGCTCGTCAATTTGCGATTCGTTGCATGGCAAAAGTGATCTCCACACTGCCAGATGATCGATGAAATTGACGCGATACGATAAAAATGCACTTGAGGCACGGAAATCACCACATGATGTGACAATAATATAATATTCGGTCACGGTGAATTGATGACTGCAACAAATCGAAGATTATCAGGTAAAGCTCGGTGTCAGTATGTCGGTGATATCACACAACCCAAGTTCCGGTTACGCAGGATATTTCCTCAGGTGAATAGCAGAATACTGCTTTAAGCTTCCATCAAATTCTTGATGGAAGAAAATGAACGGGACGCCAATCAACCGAGTAAAGAAGGCTCATTTTTTCGACAAAATTCTATGATGGACAATCACAATCAAAGACAAGGAAAAACAATGGGAATCTTGAACTGAACAGAGATTTTGAATTTGATCAATAGTTTTAGCAATTTGCAATGACCGAACTTTTCTGTTTTTTCAAGCAATATGTTTGATTCTGAAGTGAAAGATTTTATGAAATTTAGTTCAGCAGACTTCGGAGTTTGGTTTTGTGCAATGCACAAAACTATTACCCAAATATTTCAGTTTTACTCAACTATATTGGTTTAAGAGCGAGAAGATGCCACCAAGCCAAAGGAAGCTCCTGAGAGGTTTAGCAAAGTCCGGTTCACGCTGAAGTTGAAAACGCGGGGCATAGCCTATAATTGTACGCGAATTTAAACTGTGAAGCGGACAAACTGGCGTGGCGTTCTAGTTATCAAAAATTGTCAGAATTTATGTAGGTATTTTTAGAAATGAATCGAAAATACATCCAGAAGCAGTCATCGAATGGGCAAGTTCAATGAAATAAAAATGTTTCTCTGTTCATCACTTTCTGAATAAATACACACTCGCAATAGGTGGTCATCTCAAAAGAATCACGATTCTCTGAGCCTGCCACTGTAAGCTGACATTGACATCCGAGACTATCGTGTCTGTTACACACTCATCTAGACACGGTGGTTAATCAAGCTGTAAAATCTCGCGGCTTCCATGTTTTGACATCGCCTTCAGTCTACACAGACGCTATCTGACATCCTACTATCAAGCTAGTCAAAAATTACTCTTGCCCGAATAATGAATTTGTATATGCCTAGGGGCAATAAAGATATCTCCCATGTTTGGTAAAATTAGTCTACCATTAAATTGGGCAAAATAAAAATAATCAGGGGCAGCTTTTTGATTAGTGGTGGAGGTGGCGACCCATGATCCAAAAGTGGTCTTATCATGTAGAACATAGTTACAGGCTGATTTTAAAACGCATATGCATAACATCAAGACGCTTAAGGAAATGGAACATTAGGCAACAGCGTCGAGGATTGGTAGACGGAAATCGAATCAAACACGGACAAATTAATTTGTATAAAATTAGTTTCTGAAGCCATTTCTTCCAGCTCCGAAGGTATTTATTTGTGTTCCTCTACATGCTCACGATTTGTTTCGCTTCTAGACTTGAGGGATTCAAAATTCACGCAACAATCACAAGGTGCTGCAGAAGGCGTTCCCGGCCGTCTCATGCAACCTAGGGTTGCTGAAAGTTCTAGGCCTTCTCCCAAATGCAATTAGGCTTTCTTTACTTTTAACTAAGATTTATGATGAGTAATACTTAAAGGCTTTTGGGAAACAAAACTTTTTCTATCAAAATATTGAACCTTTTCAGTTTTCCCATTGAAACGTCAATGAACATTTTGAAAGAATCTTAAAAATTTCCCCGATTCTTCCAATCCTCACGGTAATTCCTCCATTTCACGCGACCGGGGCTGGTAACGTGGTATAATGACTCTGCATTCTGCATTCCTGACTCAACCTAAATAGGTTCGAAATCGACATTTACGGCAGGGGTGCAGAAAGTTCCTCGGCCTGCACAATTTTGAGCTACCAGGGATTTAGCCGACACGCACTATTACATTACGCGGTCGCAGTAATTTCTTTAAAATACAATACGGTCGCAATATTTTTCTTCAAATTCGATGTTTCCGTAGTCATTTTCTCAAAAATTCAATACTTCTACAAAAACTTTCTCCAGAATTCAATAAATTATTAACAAAAAAAAAAAAAATTCCACAGCCTACACGTTGGTTCGGGAACATTCTGCACCCCTGACGGGTTCTCTCATTCACATTACGACATCTACCCGAGTGCGTTTTTAATGTTATTGCATTGCGCTTAATTTCCTGAAAAATCGCTTGAAGGAGCCACCCTCGGAAATCGGCACGTCCAAGAACCGATCACAATTCTCCGAGCGCAGTTACATTTGCTCCAATTCCTTATCCTCGGTCAAACGGAAAAGAGAAACAGGGACCGCGCGAGGCAAACTAACCTGTGCAATTTTTCACCTGTCCGTAGGTGCGGCGTTGCGGGGAGGCGGCGATACAATCCAAAGGGCCCTCGCATCGCGAACGGTATCAAGATCCCTAAGTCTTGCCAAGTAGTTTCAATTCCTGTGACTGATAGTGGTCTTTCCGCTACCGTCGGCGATTAACGTAGGTCACGGGGTCATTGCTTTACGTTTCCGCAAAGGCGCGCGGTCCGCGGTGAGGCACTGCACCCGGTCACGGAATAGCCCTTGAGACGCCCGCATCCCATTCATCACCGACAGAGCTCGCCACCATCCACCAACCCCGCCTCCTCCCATTGCAATTACCGGGAATGATCTCTCTTAGGCTCGGGTAACTCTGTATTTCATGTCCACAGCTCTGCGGAAATACATTTAAACGCAGTGATCAGATTTCTAGAGATTTATCCCTAGATCAAGGGATTTTCCGGAACTTCTAGAGATCTAAGGATTTTTCAGATCGTAATCGACCAAAATAACTTTAATGAGGTACAATCTGGATTGGAGGTGGTGGAGCGGTTGTTCCAGCCGAAGCGCTTGTTCGAATAGCTCCTCGTGAAGAATATATTTAATGGGTTCTAAAATTTTCTGCAAAAATTTTTTCGGACGCGACGGCAACAGCAACGATGCATTCCCATGCTTCGCAACATGGCTGATCTTCTGGCTCGGTTTTCATGAATAGAGCCCATTGTCCCACACTGCCGTGCTAAGTAAGAGGACCGTATGAGCCATCAGGCGTTGCAAAATTGCCTTCGACGAATCACAAATTCTCAGGAAAATTTGTGAATAATTCCTCTCCGATTTTTTACAGGATTTTGTTCGTAATTCGATCTGAAAAAGTCTGACAATTTCAAGGAGGAACATTCATATCTTTCTTTAAAAATAAATATTATCAAGGAAGAAATTTGGCAACCTTCGACTGCTCATACAGTGTTTTTACGTAGGACGGCAGTGCATGCCTGACCGCTCGACCCGCGGCCTAATCTTCACAGCGGGCACGAAGAATTTCGGCCGGCCGCTGGTCAGTGGGCTCCCGGGATTAAAAAACAAGAAAAGAATCGAGGCATTGTTCGCTTTTAATTGCCTCATTTCAATGGAGAGCCCGCGATAATGCGGTGATTATTATCCGGCCTCCTTCCTATTGAACTTTCCCAGCGAATCGAGGCACTTTTTCTTTCGCTCTTTCCCTTTTTCTTCTCGTCCGATCGGATTTTCTCCTGCGTGCCAAGCTCCGACAGCATCCGCGCTTTCACCGCTTTGTATTTTGCTAGTTTATGACCTTCAGGGGACGGTCGCTTGGAAAAATATGTCAATTTCAAATGCTGTGCATGGTGCACTGAGAAACTGGAACCTACATTGGCTTGCTCTAGATTACCTAGATGAATAGAGTATGGACATATACGAAATATGAAGCTCTTAGGGCCCAAAAGGGCAGCCAACCTTCTTACAAGAAAACAGCGGGAAAATGCGGCTGCCAACTTCAGATTCCAATTTCAAACCACGATGACCAAGAATGTACATAATAGAGCGTTCTTCTGCAAAAATGGGTAAATTTATGCGACAACTAAGTCAAACGCGTGCTCCAAAAACGACGGGTCGTAGACATTGTAATAAAAAAGTAACTCTGGATGATTTGAGTTTATGGGTTGGCTGCCTTTCTGAGCCCTAAAAGCTCATGACCTAACCTCCAAAATTACCGACGACTTTTTGAAATTTCCTGACACTTCTCGGTTTTCCCGGTATTTCCTGACCGTGGCAACCCTGTAATTCACGACTCACGCCATTGAGCCGCGTTCCCACACGCAGAAGGGTCCGTGCGGGACATTTTCAGCGTCGGTGGCATAAGGTGAGCTTCCGAAAACGCTGGTCAGCATCGTCAGAAGGCGGAATAGGCCGGAAAAAACGCGGAAAATTCCGCTGACATCGGCGCAATCGGAGCGCGTTTTCGCGGAAAAGAGGAAAGGAACGAAGGACGCGCGGACGGCTACGCGGAAATCGAGCACCCCGTGGAGAATGCAAATCCACCGGATACGCTTTGGAAAAGTGTCGGGATAAGTGATGCAAGCACTTTTGTCCGGTTGTGATGTTGTCGCCCTCTCGCTGGATTTTCAAATGAATTGGAAAAATGAATGTCCTCAATCAAGGTCGCAAGGTAAGTAGAATCTTCAAAATTTTCATGATTGCCATAACCAGTAAATACCACGGGGGAGTTTCCTGGTAACATCGTGAATTTGTTTAGCAACTGGAAAAGAAAGTTGCTTGGGTCTAGAGTTCAGACTCTTAATAATATTGACAAGAAAAAATACTCTTGATTCAATCAGATTTTTCCTTGAATCGAAGAGCCGAGCCACTTGATTTAGGCGGATTTCCTTTAGATTCAAGCAAAAAGTCCGATTGAATCAAGAGTATTTTTTTCTTGTTTTTAAGAGTCTGGACTCTAGATCCAAGCGACTTTTTTCCAGTGAGCTTGTTTTGTAATTTCTTATGTAATGAGGTCAAAAAAATTATTTTTTTTTTTAGAAAAAAAAACTTTTATGTCAATGGTTGCCTAAGAGACGTTGGCCTTGGACACTGCGGTCGATTTAAAAAATAGCGAGATTCACCACAATCAACCCTTTTTGGAGATGTGGTGTTCTACAAAGATTTTATATTTTTCATCCAATTCGCACTACACTCCTTTTATAACCACGATTACGAACTCACATTCGTGTGTTTTCTTTCTACGTAGGAAAAAAACACTAGACGCACGATTATGACAAGACCAATGAGACGTATAACTTCTGGCGGTCTGGCCGAGGAATCTTCACGTGTGCATATATCTACTGTTAACGGCTAATTAATTTTTAGTGCCTAGTCATGGACTCCCTATGTTTACACTGCTGATAAGAACTGATGGGAACTTCATGCGGGCTGACCTTCGAGCGACATGTTCTGTCTTGAGATTGCACACTTTGGCAACGGATTGAAATCCAGGAGTCAGGTTTCTTACGCTTAGGTGGGTTGTTACCGAGAACTGAGGAGCTGAGGAATGCTAAAACCTCAGCAAAATCTCGAAGGAAGAGGAACTTTCTCATGACTTGAATACGGTTCCAGCACCGGCAGTGGACTACAGTAAACATCTGGTGCGCCGTACCAAGGTCGTTACCACTCAGTCTCCCCGTCTTACTCCTTCCGTGGAGCGACAGGCGACAAACGTGGTGAAGATCCCCGCATCAATGCCTAGTTTTAGCGTTAATTATATTTTCTCCTATGGAGGGAATGGGAAAAATTGAGACTTTCATCGAGACCTAGCAACAGTGGATTGTATTTCGTTGCATTCACGAGGAAAAAAAAGAGAGGGGTCTGAATGGAGATAAAAAAATGAGTGTTGAAAAACAAATTAGCAGGAAGAATTTTAGGGACCGTTGAACAGTTATAAGTTTATTAGAAAAAGTCCAAACTGTACCGAAAAAACCAGCTCTAACTGAATGAATAAGCGTTAAACCGACGAAAAATGTCATTGGTTTAATTCAAAATTATGCTTTCAAACACAATCAGTGTTTCGATACGAAAAATCATGCGTTGATCCGATTCAACAATTGTATTGATAAAAAAAGAAAAAGAAACATTCATGTTGATTAAAAAAGACACAAACCAAAGTCATAGTCCAAAATGGGACTGCTGGATTAAGCAAGCTTGTGTTGAATCAGCTCAAATTGTGCTTAGAATAATTTTCTGTTGAAATAATGAAATTCCGTGTTCATCTGACTAAACGTCCGTTTTAATGACAATTTTTTTTCAACGTGGAACTCAAAAACTTGTTTGCAACTTGCACTAACTCAAAATGTAGTTTTTGTGAGAGAGGGTTGAACTTAGGTAATTTAGCATGAAAAAATCTTTATTCACGACAAGATTAGGGCTAACCACTCCGCAGTTTTCTGAAGCAAGGGAATCAATTACGTTTACCGCAAGAAGATCATAAGAGCACCCGTCGCGTTCTAGGGTTGGTTGGACTGCGTTGCGGCCAGCAGAGACCCCCTCTAGACCACAACGGACAATAACCTCAGAGCGGAAAAATGTTTGTGCGAATTTGCGATTAATGGTTGACCGGAAAGTATGAAACTGACTACATCAGCTAGTCACGGAATTCCGACGAAGGAACGGCGAATAGGAAGGAAACCAAGGAAAAACGCGACTGACCGCTGGTCACAGGGATGTAAATACGGAACGAAAAGGAAAAGCATGTAATAAAAGCTCCTCGTAAAAGAAGAGTGATTACTTTTTTCCGGGCATTTTCGCTTCGAGGTTGTTGCGGGTATAAAGAGATAAAACGGGTTCCCTCGCACGCAAAAGCTTCAGCTAGGTCGACTTCAGATACATTTTTTCTTGTTCTGAAGTAATTCTTGTTACACGGTATAACATTGTGGAGTGAAATTATGCGTCAATATTTAAACTCCAATTTGTTTGTTGGTTTGAGCAAATTTTTATCTTGATCTTTAAAAAAATGAGAGGGTCAGTTGACAGCAATTTTGACAATAGTAACGGACATCAAAACTTGAGAAAAAGAAACTAATGCCCGTTACTGTTCTTGAGAGAGAGGTTTTTCCGAGTCGATTTGCTTTTAACTTTCTCCTCAGTTGAAAGTTGCTCGCTTCTCTGACATAAGGGCGTAGCGCGATTTCCCTTGAGCCTTACTTTAAATACAAGTCTATGCTTTCTAGGGTTCATACGGAATTGGAGATACGTCCTTATGTCAGAGGAGCGACGAGTTGTAAAAACGAGATTCTTGAGAGGTAGAAAATAGAGCGCGTTGCTGAAAGGTTCAGGGCTAGGGGGACCGGGACCCGCTTTCAGGATGAAGCCATCAGTAAGGACATTAGCGAACGACACTCATCCTTAGCAGTCCCTTTTTTAGCCACATAAATAATTAAGTGAGTCACTATTTTAAAAATGTGATCTTGCACCGATTATCTACACACCCTGATCTAGAAATAGATTTTCTAAGTCTATACCAAAATAAATAAATGAATGAATGAAAGAAGATAAAATTTGAAAATACGTTTAAAAAAAATGAATCTATTCTCAAAATTGTGAATGTCGGTCGCAGGCAAACATGCCGTTAAATTGGCGCAACTAAATTTTTTTTAAGTGATTCTAGTTATTTCACTTGTTTGCTTAGTAAGAACCTACTACAAAAATGCGATGTTTAAATTTGGACGGTAGAGTTAAAACTTTATTAATTCCAATTTTACGAGTAAAAAGTGGGACTAAGCACATCAGCATATGGACAGTAATAATGTGGGCCGCATTTTTCACTTAGAATTACAATTTCTGGCTCATGATGAAAACGACATATGTGTCATTTGTTTTCTTATGCAGACATGTGTTTTAGTTCCGAATCGTGAAAATGCAGTCCTATTGGGGGTGGTAGATCAATATCCGATTTATATTGAAACAGAATTGTCATCTTAGTTGCAGAGGTTTTATGACACGACTGTAAAATGTTGGTTTTGGATGTGAATCAACTTTTTGTCTCCTTACATTCCTTCCATTGTTCATCGAAATGCGTTAGGTGTTCAAAAGTGGAAAACGTTATTATTACGTAAATTGGATGTGCTTTTCCAAGCTGCATAAACATTTTGCAATTCTACCGATAAAAGTAACTTAGTTCACACGAGTTGGCCGAGTGGAATACAGTAGATTATGATTATACAACAATCTTGGTAATGGCCAAAATGATGTTGGTTGTAATTCAATTCTAGCCCTGTATAATAAAAACCAGTGAAGATGAAATCGAATGAAAGTTTTTGGAGGTAGGTATTTTGTTTTTTGGAGTTTTTAAAAAAACCCCAACAAAAATACAGCGATTTCAGTGAATTAAATTTGAAAATCTTCCAAAACGGCTGCAGGACGCGAAGAATTAACACTCGCAGAGACAAAATTCATGATGATTATCAACGAGGGGACTCCAGTGTTAATTAGCCGCGGGAGCTGAAGAGTCTCCTCGCCGTCATAACTGCTCTCATGGCACAATATAAAAAGTGGATCCGAGTGACGTCACCAGCCCCGTATCCAAACATGTTTATTTTCCACTTCCGGTCCGCCGGCGCAGGGGAGGGCGCGCTGACTCGCATTCCGAAACATATTAAAGTGCAATTACCGCGGTGTTAATGTACAGAGCCATCGTGGTGTCCTTCCGAGGTTGCAAAATCCCGAATATATCAACGTGAAATACGGTTTAAAATCTGGAAGAGTGGCAACGATGGTCGCGCTATATTTGACAACAGGAATAGGGGCCCGCGAGTGTAAAAAAATAAACACCATTTGACTAATGGATGAGAGCCCGAAAAAGAGACGCGGTAAAGCGAGACCATAAGAGGCATCAGCGCGCGCTTTTTCGTGGCTCCTCCGGCGATTTGCAACCGGGAGGTGAAGATTGACGGGATGGAGGAAGAATCTACAAAACTGACAGTTTTTGGCAGCGTGTACCTTCATGTAAGAAACTTACAGGTAAGCCGAAACTTGGAGAGATGTCTCTAATTAGTGGGTAACTGAACGTATTTAGGGGTTAAGAAACCAACGTGCAAATTAATAAAATAAAACGGAAAGATAAGTCACATATATCACACAAATTTACATGATTTGCACATATTTCCGTCATGCATTGTTATATATATGTATGAAAATTATTTTTTTTTTTTTTTTTTTTTTTTTTTTTTTTTTTTTTTTTGGAGGGGGTGGGAAGGAGAGGATGGTACATTACAGCGTCACCTTACTTTGGCTTATTCATGCTAAAAGGATCTATTTAAAAATGCATTAAATAAAGAAAGAAAGTATGTGATTCGAGCCTGCGTGCTACGCAGCTCTTTCCAAGAGCAATACGTCTAATTCTAACTTCGAGCCTGCCGGTATTAAAAATTGAAAAGGATACACTCAAAATTCCTGAACATGTGCGAATGAGGCTACGGCGATCATTAACTAAACGGATATTCGAGGTGAATCATCTCAACCCCATGTCATTTCCAAGGGCGAAAGGATTCCCATTGTGCCGCGAGATCCATCAACCAACAACAGGACCAGAAGCTGCTACTCCGGGGGGTTGACAAGTCAAAAGGTCGAGCTAAATGGAGGGTTTAACAGATCCCGCCTGAAAGGGATGAAGGGATCGAGGCCGGGGGCACGTGGAAAGAGCAAACACGGTTTTTGGTAGATCGACGGAATCGGGGCAGAACTGTTTACACCTTCGCCAGGTGCCGCGCATCGTTGCGAAATTTCCAGATTCTTAAGGTTTCCACATTGCTAACTCCAATGGCGCCTAAAGAATTCGGCACTATCATGGCAGATGGCACAGTAGTGTGTTGTGATTTTAATAGCATGATATAAGAGACACGCAGACGCCTTTTAGAGGAGCATGGAGCAGTGTCGTGGCGTGGCGTGAATTACGATGTATCGATTGTTTTGCCATTTATTTTAAACCTATGGTAAAGAATCGATTATTATGGTGTTCGCTGCGAACACCCTGTTTATCGAGCCTTTTCCATAGGTTTAAATGGCAGATCAATCAATTTATCGCAAAGCACGCCACGCCACTGGCACGGAAGCAGTAGCGAGGCGTGAATGATCGATTATCGATATCTTCCCCCATTTGTAGCTATGGTAAAGAATCGATTATTAAGATGTTCATTGCGGAAATCTTGTCTATCGATCCTTCTTTTTAGGTTTAAATGGTAGATCAATCGATACACAGCAAATCACGCCACGCCACGCAACTGCACGGAGGATAGACATTTTGAAGCTGATCAGGATCACGCACTTACCCCAGAATCGGATTTGCTGATCTCTTGTGTTTGAGATAAACGAGCCTTTTATCACCGAATATGTTTCCTAAACCTCACGAGGAGGAAGGATAAGTTTCAATAAGGAGTCTTGTCAAGAGAGCACATACCTGAAACATAGAATAAATCATGCATTAGGATTTAGGTGACGGAAAATTAAACCATATACGAACAATATTTGGATGTGCAATATCAAAATTTTCGATAAAATTCGTTTTTTCTGAGTTGTATCCGATGTCACAGAATTTTCAAGGGCTGTGTGTGAAACAAGAAAAAATAAATAAACGAGAGTAAACCAGAATTCGATAAGTACTTCCATGTAATTTTAATGATAAGTTCTCGAAATTTCTACATTTAAACTCTACTACTTCTGCAGGGCTTCCTAAGTTTCTAACATCAGGGCCGGATTAAGGGGGTGGCCACATGGGCCGCGGCCCATGGCGGCAAAATGAGGGGAGCGGTAAATTTTGCAATCTTTTTTAATGGAGGTATCAAAAAAAGAGAGGAAAAATCGGATTCAGAAAATAAATTACAAACGAGGAAAGACGACAAAATCTCTCATTTCCTGAGAGTAAAAGTATAGTAATTTCTAATTTTGTCGTCTTTCGGTGATACAAGAGACAACACCTTTCATTAGTCGATTTAAGAGAGAAGCCAAACACGCAATTTGACCTGGAATGGAGCGACGCGGCGGTCGGCATGAAACGCATAGCGCCTACAAGATTGCATGAATACTTCACGCATTGCGTCAAACACATTGCGGTCGGCTTGAAACGCATAGCGCCTACAAGACTGCATAAATACTTCACGCATTGCTCCAACTCAGTGCGGTCGGCGCGGTGGCGGCGGAAGGTAAAATCATTAACCACATCTTCACCCCTTCAATGGGCGTTCCGTTCGTTCTCTCCCAGGAAACACCCCACTCTTTTAAGATAAGTTCAAAAGTACATAAATATGAAAACAAATTATGACGTTTTGCAGCTCTGAAAATAAAATTACTGTAGCGGTTTTCACCAAGTGTCATTGCTGCAATGAGAGTTATTCTGTTAACTTTGGCAATCGCGTTGCTGGTTCACGTATTGATGTTCTCATGGGGAAGACAAAACCGGGGACAGAACACACCCATCCTAATGCATGACTAGCGGAACTGTGCACTTCGCACGACGGAACATCACTAACCTACTTCGTGCCGGTCGATTAAATTACGGATGAAACCCCATCACACCCTCCCTCGAAATTCTCCCGTTCTTTCGGTCACCTCGACGAACTTTACGGTTCGTGATGAAGAATGTTGAAATCGATCTCTTAAAGAGCAAGTATGATTTGCATTAGAGGCGCATTGCTCGGTTAAAAGCAAATTTCCGCTTTCAAATTTGATACTTGAAAGTTCGACCTTCGGTGATTTCCGGTATGATGCGATTTGAGCGAGCCATCCGAGTGAATGAGAGGACTTGGGTTCCAATTGTTGCAAGGGCAAGGTGTTTCCGAGTACAGTTATTCCGATTGCGATAAGTGACCTTGCTATTCAAATGCTTTGAACAGGAACTGATGTTTGGACAATATATGTGGCTAACAATTTTTTTTTTGCCTTTTCTTAGAAATCTGGTGTTAAACTTTTTATGGTTGAGCTACTATTAGACCAATTTAGTTTGAAAAATAGTCAATTTTAGTCAACTTCGTATATGTTCATGAATAGGAAGATTCTATTGTTCATCCAGATTAATGAAAAATCTAACTGGTATTGACTCCAAGTTTTAACTTCCGATGTCGAGCAGAATATCAAATCTAACCGTCTTTTCTTAACAAGTACAATTAATCATTGTCGATAATACTTTGATTCGGCCTTAAAATTACGCGCAACGCAACGCAAAAGAAAAAAGAAAAAACTCTAAAAACTAGAACTTTTGAGTCCCAAGCACACAAATTTACTGCTGCACAAGCAGATAGTGCCATGACATTTCTATACTCCATCACTCCTCACGCGCCAACACCCTCAGCCGCGACCTTAATTGGCCTGCATGAAGCAAAGCAAGCGTATTTCACGTTTTGGCTTGACATCTCGTTCCCGTAAGAACACAGCATGACCAAGTCCCACTCTTCAAACCTTGGCGCCGATTCCTGCCGAACGCTTTCTAATTTCCGGCGCATCGCATGCGAGGATCACATCACACCTTTGCAGCGTGAAATATCGCGCGGTTCGGTGTGTGGGAGATGGGTCTTCGGTCTCACGCTCCGCGAAATTCAAATTTCCCGCCCCGACTAGGCGGTTTTCGTTGCGCCGATGCTTCTCATCACTCTCCGTGCCCGCACCTTGACCTTTGATTTATCGAAGGCGTGTGTTCCGTTCTGAGCCTTGCCCGTGAATTTGATTGATGAGATCTGCGGGCCGTTCTGGGTGAGTTGAACGGTGGATGTCGTGACAACATCCAGGCCCTTTGGGACTTGGAGAGTGCGAAAAAATGTTAAAAAAATAAAATGAGTGATGTTTTGTTACGTGTAAAAAATCTAGTGATCCCATTCCATGTCCGTCAAAAGTTTCGGGACTCGGAATAATTTTGTTCCAATTTCTCCCACTTCATTACCGTCAAAAGTTCTGGGCTGGGATTCTCTTTCACTGGAAAAAAAACACATTGGATCTAGAGTCCCGACTCTTAAAAACATCGACAAGAAAAAATACTCTTGATTCAATTAGATTTTTGCTAAAATCAAGAACCAAGCCTCTTAATTTGAGCGAATTTCCTTTTGATTTAAGCTAAAATCTGATTGAACCAAGAGTATTTTTTCTTGTCAATGTTTTCAAGAGTCTGGACTCTAGATCCAATGTGTTCTTTTTTCCAGTGTTGGATTTTTTCAAAAATTCGGAGGCCGGAACTTTTCGGGAATTTCAAAAGTTCCGGGGAACATTCAGTTCCGGAATTCGGCACTAGTTCCGGGAAATGGGAGCACTAAAGTAATCACACCTGAAATGTTACGAGGGTGAATCCATCACCCACGTGAATATATGAAAGGCGGTAGAAGATAAACACAGTGGTAGGAATAAGATTCTACAATCTACACTAAATGAGTAGACTTCAGAGATACTTTTTAGGCACTCGGAGACAGGGCCGGATTAAGGGGGTGGCCAAATGGGCCGCGGCCCATGGAGGCATAAATTTAGAGGGCGGCAAATTTTGCAATTTTTTTAAATGTAGCTATGAAGAAAAATCGGATTCAGAGAAAAATTACTAACGAGAAAAGGTGACAAAATTTCTTATTTCCTGAGAGTAAATCTCTTCGTAAAAAGTCGTCTTTCTGTGATTACAGACAGCACCTTTAATTAGTCGAGCTAAGACTAAGAGAGAAACCGAACACGGAATTTGGCCTGGAACGGCGCGGCGCAGAGAGCAATGATAAGAGAACTTGAGATGAAAAGGAGAAACGCGCGGCGCGACGGCGGTCGGCATGTAACACATATTAGCGCCTACAAGACTGCACGAATACTTCACGCATTGCGTCAAAGACAGTGCGGTCGCTGCGGTCAGCAGCAGGTGACGGGGAACGCATAGCGCCTACAAGACTGCCTGAATACTTCGCGCATTGCGTCAAAGATAGTGCGTGCAGTGGCGGTCGGCGTGAAACGCATAGCGCATACAAGACTTTAGGAGTACTTCACGCATTGCGCCAAACAAAGTGCGGTCAGCGCGACGCGGCAGCGGAAGTTAAAATTATTAAACCATATTAATGTTTGTTCTTTCATAATATTTTCGTTCATTTCATACAAATGGAAGGCCTTGTCCACGCACAGAGATAGGTTTACGGAACTTAACTTTTGCGCCAAGTTCCGTGAAATTGTGCTAGTAATGTGAACAGGGCTTTCGCAAAAAATGTGTTCAACACGAGTTAAGGCGTCTTATGCACCCCTTGCCCTCCGGCACGTTCACTTGTTGGTTTTTATTGATTAACTCAATATTTTTCCCAACTTCGTAAGTGGAATTCAACCCTGGGACAAATCTCGTGAAACGGTCCTTGGAGACAAGGCCTAAAGAAAAAAGTAAAAACATTTAGAGCGAAAAGAATCACTCTCAAAAATGGGCAACCACTGTTTGACCAGTTATTCCGATTAATCAGTCCACTGCCCCTTCTTTTATATCGACACAATTCCCCTTTACCTGCACTTCTCTGTAATATACCGTTAAAAAAAGGCAGCGCTCGGCCCGCAGTCCGGACAAGAAAACTTCTAAAAGTCAAAGTTCTAAAATGAGCCACACGCTTCATATAGGTATTGTTCAAATATTCTCGCGGAGCGCCCTAACTCCTGTGCAATCCGCAGTCGCGCCACCACCGTCGTTTCGCAATCTGCACCCGAAATCTATTGCTGACAGCTCCCGTGTCCGGCACCGGGGGCCGAGACGTGTGTATGGTTTGGAGCTCCGGGTACTAGGAAAGCAGAGGTGAGTCGCAGGTCTCGCGCTGTTCCTGATTGGCGCTCCGTTGAGCCAGTGACGTCTCCGCGCATCAGCAGGCATCGGCCGACTCGCAATCACACAACAACGTTTGGCTCAATGCATGCGTATTTTTGTCTTTTCTCAACGCTAAGTATTAGGACGGAAGAGGTCGGCCGCAGGTGAGGTAATCGGAGCGATGTACTTCGAGTTCCCGCGGAAATTTTAATGGCTGATAGAAGCACGAACTCAACTCCGACTCCGATATACACGTACGGCTGAGGAGAAGATACAGGCATTTTCGTTGATACTCGTATTTCACCATGAAACACACGAAATGCAGATGTTAGGTGAGATACGGGCGAAATTTCATGTTAAAAATTTCAGCGCGGTAAAAGTTTTTCATATGATTTTTCGTGTTACGACTAGATCTACTCGCCACTACAAAATTATCAGAAAAAAGACAAAACTTTGCAAATCTCAAATGATTTTTATGTGTTTTATTATCTTGATTCATACGAATTTTTACGTCGATTGACAATTTATTGGTTTGAGATAATAGGCGCAATACAGGACCACTGCATCACCTTCTAGAAAAATTACCTCTCAAAATAACAAAGTACAACTCGTTTGATTATCCGAACTGATTTTGCAGTAGCCCAGTTTGTATTGAGACAAATTTTATCTGGAGATATATGCTGTTGAGCTTATTTTTACCCCTCACCTGTGAAACCTGACGAAATAAATGAGAATTTGAAATGAATTCAACTCAAAACCGGTTCCCTAAATCTCAATATTTACATTATTCAATTCTGATTATTTACAGAGATGTTAAGTAGCTATAGGGACGTGAAGCCAGTGAGAAACGGAGGTTTTGGAAAAAATAAATATAAAATTCCTCTCGAAGTTGGATAACTGATGTGGCTATACTCCATGTAAATGCTTCTTTAAATACTTCCCCAAGATTTCGGTACATTTTCATAGTTACAGTAATTCGAGATTACAGATCTTCAGATTTAAAATCTGCGATCCACCCTCTCATGGATGAGGAAAATAGCTCGGACTAATGCCTCCGAATCCCGCTTCCCCTAATTTATCACTCGTTCGAAGCATTTTGAAACGCTCGATTGAGTTTTTGGAAAATAAATCCACGGCCACACCCTTAGAACAGACACATTTAGAGAAACGGAGCTTTGGTTTTAAACGACGCATTTTGGGTGAGAGGGATCTCGGCATGACGGAAAGTTGCTCAAGAGTTAAGACCCTGGCGGCCCATTTAGGGACGCCTAATTTGAGTCCCAGCAGAGCGCTTAGAGAACTGAAAGAGGGAACGGGATGGAACTTCAAAATCGACGGTCTGATCTCAACTGCTGGTGATATTAAAACTTCATCGCCGGAGCTGTCGCGAGGTTGGTTCGTCACCCATACAAACAGCTCCAGCCAATGAGTGAAGGGGATAGATAAGAAGGGCGGATATAGGGGTAGTCTTTGATACAGCAATGTAGTCAATACACAGCCCTGAAATTTTTGGTCATGTCAACGGTAAGTGTATCAATTGATTCCTAGGTATTTTTCAGCGCTGAATTGGGGGGAAATGTCCCAAAAATCTCACCACGGTTTCTAAGGGGTAAAATTAAAAATAAAAATAAAAAAATAAAAAAAATTAAAACAAATACTTTTTTTTATTCAATTTGAACGCGTATTCGGGTCAGTCGCACCCCTACGCGTGAGATATAATTTGCCCATTTCATGCAAAAAGAAGCTTCAAAAAGTCAACATATTTCGAGAAATTTTATTGGTGTATACCAATGAGCAAAATTATACATTTTTTAAAGAATTCAGTGGTGGAATTTTTAAAGTTCAAAAACGACGTGTTTTATATTCAGAATAAAACTAAAATGTGTTTAAACAAGAAAAGGAAAAGAGAAAGAAAAGCACGCTAGTCTCCAGGAAATTATACAAATAAAACAACAAAAGGAGTTAAAAAAGAAAAAGAAATGCATCTAGCTAAGATAAATAAGACACAATATGCAACATCTGATGTCAGAAAACAGTTTTGGATATTTCATTCGCCACATCTGAGAATAATACTTCGATATGTTCAATATTGTTTCGATTCAAGCGCATCCAGCGCGTACTCAATTGCACCCTCCAGGCGAACTCAACGGAAACTGCATTGAATCCCGTTTGGAAACAATGAGGGGACCGTATTACAGGGCCAAGCGTCAAGGGATGACGATCACGCCCGATTTCTGACAGAATAACCCTTAAACACGGTCGTCAAATCGTGAAAAATAATCGAAAATCGCACGAAACAAAAATCAAATTCCCAGTTCATTCGGCACCCTTGATTCGGGAGTGGATTAAAGTCGCGTTAGCTCAGTTTTATTGCTAGAGGAAAAACACCGTATGAACATCACGACGTTGCTAAATTTTTTCTGATAAAATGCGAGGTTTTCAAAGAAACTTTTTATTAATCATGGTGAACTTCTCAGATAATTTTGAACCTAATTTAAGCTGAAGCCCCTGAAAATTTCGGGGTAAAATAATTATATTTTTCTCTCAATATTAATCATTTTATCCGAGGAAATTTGGCAATCGTGGAATGCTCATACGGTGTTCTTTCTCAAGAGAGCAGAGTTACAGTTATAAATAGACCCCTGGCGGTCGGGGGTTGAGGGCGCTCCCCCAGCGCGGATGTCACCCGAGGCTTTAATTCCCCAGTCAAGTTTTATTCCCCCGATAAACATTCGTATAACAACCCTTTCGGGTAGAAAATGAGTTTGATTTTAAAAATAGTCGAGTGGAGGATTTTACAACGGTGGTCCGTCTCAATCTGTACTCGGCGATAGAGGATGAAGCCCTCACTCGCAATCAGCAGTGCGCGGGAGAACCTAAAATAACCCTTCGAACAAAATATTCCGGCATTGGCAATAGATCATGTAAGAAAACGCTTCCTGTCCCGTAAAATCCCGACCAGCGGAACTTTGTCATAATTGCGTCACCTTCCGTCCAAAGTATCGCAAGCGCCATGCGACGTTCCAAAATTTCCACCGCCATTTTATTTTATACAGAGAAATGTTTCAACAAAGCTGTCCAAAAATTTCACTGAATTTTCTATATGCTGCCGATAAAATTCAGAGAAATTTTCAAACAAATTCAACTAACAATTTCTCTGTAAAAAAAATGAAAAGGCGGCAGGAATTTTGAAACGTCGCATGGCGCTTGTGGTACCTTGGCCGGAAGGTTAGGAGGCTAGGATGCAACTATTCGTGTTCTCAGGATGCCCGTGTTGCATACACAAACAATTACGGGCGCTTTGGTTTCCGTAGGCATGACATGCTGCGGTTGTTAGTTCTTAAGGGTTTTCTACGCTGCATTCGTATTTGTATTTACCATGGATTGCCGTGAAAAAAAAGATGAGATCGTGGTAGTTCAGATCTATATAAATAACGATCTCAAAGAATACAGGTGCCCGTATGTATTGTAAAAAACCAACGGTAATTCGTCAGATTTTCGAATTCAAATTTATAAAATTAGGTTTTAGAATTAACAGGAAAGTTTCATAAAAGCTCTACCAAAGCTAACTAATTCACGCGTAGAGATCGGGCTAGATGGGTACTAATTATCCATTCCATCGAAGTACACATTATTATCTTACTTTCACATTTAATGAATCAGTCTCTTGCAACGCAACGCGGTGCAAAATATGCAGGTC